>NC_058135.1:285627654-285682839 GCF_016433145.1 Gracilinanus agilis | reverse complement strand
GGTTCAGAGGGGGATGGAACCTTTCGTAGCTTGGCCCCGCCCCACGCTCACTTTCCCTCTTTTGGCCCCGCCTCCTCGCTCTTGTCCCCTCCCCGGGGGCCGAGAGACAAGCGGAACGCTTCTTCTAAGGCGTCAGGCGGCGTCGGACGCTTTTGCGCGCGACCTTCCATGCTGGTTCCGCCGCTCTCTCGCCCGCCCAGCGCGCTTGCGCCGTGTCCGCGCCTCGCCGCTCCCGCCCCCGCCACCTCGCCGGTCGCCGCCGTAGCCGCCTTAGCCGCCGCCGGCTCCGGCCCCGGGATGTCGGCACTATGTGACCCCGCTGGGCCCCCGGCCCCACCCGCGCCCGCCGCCCATGGGCCCGCGTCCCCGCTCAGGTGCGTGGGCGCCGGCAATCAGAGATCGAGGAGCCCTTCCCATTGTACAGATGGGGAAACTGAGGCCGCGAGGGGGCGACCCACCGGAAACACGAGGGCGACCAGCTTGGGCTCTAGTTTTGGAAACAGGCCCCCAAACAGACGGAGGGAGGGAGGGAGAGAAGGAGGGTCTTGGCCAAGGGCCTTGGGGTGAGCAAAAAAAAAACAAAAAAACGACTGAGCACTGCCCATCCTGGGCAAGCCTGGGATTTCTAGGGAAGGTCGAGGAAGGATGGCGCCCCAGGTGCTGGGCACAGCCAGTGCAAAAGCACGGAGGGCAGAGATGAAAGCACAGCCACTGGAGTGGGAGCAGGGGTTGGAAGAGCTTTAAATACAAAGTAGTTTATGCTAGTAGAGGCAGTGGGGAGCCATGGAGGGATCTGGAGTGGTTGAGTATCATGATTCATGGGCTGGGGTCCAATCAGATTTGGACCTCCAGTGGAAAGTCTGAGCTAGAGGAAAAGGGAGAGAAGGGGATGGATACCAGAGATGCCCCTCACCCAGAGTAGTTAGCCAAGGGGTGAGGCAGAAGAAAGAGACAGTAACCCTGGGCAGCTGGAAGGAAACCTGAGTGGTTTGGAGGAATGGTGGGAGCAGCAAGAGAGAAGAGATGCCAACAGGATGTCCAAGGAGGGTGAGGGCTGAAAGCAAAGATTTAAGAATCCCCAGCATTGAGATGGTCATTGCAACCATCTGCACCCAGAGAAGAGAGAGAGCCCTGGCACACTGTCAGCCACCACCAGACTGAGGACCAGAAGAGAATGATGTCACGGGAGATTGGGGGGGGGGGAGGGTTAGGAACAGTTGAGGATTCTAGGATGAAGATGGGGGTGGTGGTGGTGGTGGTGGTGGGGAGAAAGACTTTGTACTTAACAAGGAAGAGAGCAGTTTCAATTGGGGGGGGGGGAGTGACAAGCCACATTCCTAGGGATTGGAAAGGGAGGGCATGGAGTCATTGAGGATAGAGGGTGTAGACAAGGGATCTTCCACTGATTCTAGTGTTGATATCACTTCCCAGCTGTGTGGCCCTGGGCAAGTCACTTAACCACCATTGCCTACCCTTACCACTCCTCTTCTGCCTTGGAACCAATACACAGTATTGATTCTAAGATGAAGGTTAAGAGTTTAAAAAAAAAAGGGGTGCCCTTGATATTGCTGATAGGGATGGAGAAGGAAGGGATTCAAGGGCCTTGAACTGAACAGATGGGGAAACCAAGGCCAGAGAGGGGCCTAAACTCTGGTCTTCTGAGGTCATATTCCACCCTCTTTCTGTTCCCCCCAATCTGTGGTCAGAGAATCATAAGCTTCATATAGTGAGAGCTGAAGGGGCTTTAAAGACCACCAAGGCCAGGCAAAGCTGGGTAGCCTAATCCCCTGCTGCATTTGGAGTTAAAAAAGGGTGGTGGGTTCAAATCTGCTCTCTTGTCTGTGTGACCTTGGGCAGGTCCTTTCCCCTCTCCAAGCCTGTTTCCTCATTTGTAAAATGATGGTATTGGACAAGATGGTGTCTGGGCATCTTTGTAGTCCAAAGTCAATTAACCAGGTGGCCTAAATCCTTATTAGCTTTCATGATAAGTGGGATCCCAGAAGCCCAGTGTAGGGGGAAGGAGGCTTAGGTCTCCCATCAAACAGCTCTGTGATTTTAAGCATCCCCCTTTTATTGGGGTTTCAGTTTCCTCTTCTCTACTCTGAGGGAGCTCCATGGCCCCTTCCTATTCTGTCATTTCCTAATTCCATGATGCCATCTGGAGGATTGTGCTCAGTGCTGGGAGTCACAGTTTTGGGAGAGATGTCCCCTGGCCATGATCTGGGCACTGAAAACTTCAGTGGAAGGATCAATGAAGGAAGAGGGCTGGAGAACAGCAGTCTTGGCTTGTCAAGGAGGGAGGACCCTAATGGCCCTTTTCAAGTATTTGCAGGAACCTGGAGCAGTAACAGGGAGATGTCAGCTCATCCAAGGAAGTGCTTGCTAACAATTAAATGCCCCAAAGCCGAACGGGCTGCCTTGGGGGAGGTAACCACTGTGGGATGACCATTTCTTAGGGATGTTCTAGAGGGAGGGAGGTCTGGCTCCTGTTCAGGTATGGATCAGCTTTTAGAAGCTACAAGGGACTTTCCTTTGGATTTGTAGTGAGGCAGAAGGCTCCTGTAGGCCCCTTCTGGCTCTCTGTCAGTACTAGGATTGAAGACCTGCCTGACTTCTCTTTCTCTCTCTCCTTCACAGTGCCCAGGAGCTGGCTCAGGAGATAAAGGCCTTTCTAACTGGCGTTGACCCTGTCCTAGGACATCAACTGTCACCCCGTGACCATGCCCGCTGTGGCCTCCTCCTGCTTCGCTCCTTGCCCCCAGCACGGGCAGCTGTTCTAGACCACCTAAGGGGTGTCTTTGATGAGAGCGTCCGGGCCCACCTAGCTACGCTGGACGATGGTGCTACCACAGGCCCTCAACATCTCCGCCCACCACTCCCTTCCCACGTGCCTTCCGGGGGCCCTGGTCTGGAAGATGTTGTTCAGGAGGTGCAGCAAGTGCTATCTGAGTTCATCCGGGCCAACCCAAAGGCCTGGGCCCCGGTGGTTAGTGCCTGGTCTATTGACCTCATGGGACAGCTGAGCAGCAAGTACTCTGGCCGCCACCAGCGGGTTCCCCATGCCACTGGCTCCCTTAATGAGCTGCTACAACTGTGGATGGGTTGCCGGGCCACTCGGACCCTGATGGACATTTATGTGCAGTGCCTGTCTGCGCTCATTGGCAGTTGTCCTGATGCTTGCGTGGATGCCCTCTTGGACACTTCTGTCCAGCATTCCCCACATTTTGACTGGGTCGTGGCCCACATTGGTTCCTCCTTCCCTGGCACAATCATTTCTCGTGTCCTGTCTTGTGGCCTCAAGGATTTTTGTGTCCATGGTGGGGCTGGAGGGGGCAGTGGGGGAACAGGTGGTCCTACTCCAACCCCTTCAGCAGACACTTTCCCTTCAAGCCCAGTTGTCCCTGGAGAGAAGCGTGTGCCTAAGATTGCCTCTGTTGTGGGAATCCTTGGACACCTGGCCTCCCGCCACGGGGACAGCATCCGACGAGAGCTCCTAAGAATGTTCCACGAGAGCTTGGCAGCAGGCTCGGGGGGGCGGGGGGGTGACCCCTCTCTGCAGGCCACAGTGCCCTTCTTGCTGCAGCTGGCAGTCATGTCGCCAGCCCTGTTGGGAACTGTCTCTGGGGAGCTGGTGGACTGCCTGAAGCCGCCTTCGGTCCTGAGCCAGCTTCAGCAGCACCTGCAAGCCTTTGGCCGAGAGGAACTGGACAATATGCTGAGCCTGGCGGTGCATTTGGTGAGCCAGGCCTCTGGGGCTGGGGCCTACCGGCTCCTCCAGTTCCTGGTGGATACGGCCATGCCAGCTTCAGTCATCACGCCCCCTGGCCTGGCTGTGCCTGATGCTGTCCGGGAGGCCTGCGATCGGCTCATCCAACTGCTGCTGTTGCATTTACAGAAATTGGTGCACAATCGAGGAGGGTCCCCTGGTGAGGGGGTGCTGGGTCCTCCTCCACCTCCCCGGCCTGTGCCCTTTCTGGATGCCCTTCGGAGCCATGTTGGGGAGCTATGTGGGGAGACCCTGAGGCTGGAGAGAAAGCGTTTCCTTTGGCAACATCAGCTCCTGGGCCTGCTGTCTGTCTACACTCGGCCCAGCTGTGGACCCGAGGCCTTGGGCCATCTCTTGAGCCGGGCCCGAAGCCCAGAAGAGTTGAGCTTGGCTACACAGCTCTTTGCTGGGCTGGTGGTCAGTCTCTCTGGCTTGTTGCCCTTGGCCTTGTGCAGTTGTCTGGCTCGAGTCCACGCAGGGACGCTGCTCCCTCCCTTCACAGCCAGGCTACTCCGGAACTTGGCACTGCTGGTGGGGTGGGAGCAGCAAGGTGGTGAAGGGCCCGCTGCCCTGGGGGCCCGTGTTGGCGAGGCCATCTCTGCCCAGCTTCCTGATTTGGCTCCACTCCTGCTGCACCCTGAGGAAGAAGTGGCTGAGGCAGCTTCATCCCTGCTGGCCATCTGCCCCTTTCCTCAGGGTGCCTTGTTGCCTGCCCAGCTCCTGAGCTTGGTGAGGGCTGGGGTGTCTCGGTTCTTTGCTTCCCTGAGGCTTCATGGACCCCCAGGTGTCTCCTCAGCTTCCCGCCTGCTCACAAGGCTCTCTCAGGCCTCCCCAGCCGGCCTCAAAGCAGTCCTGCAGCTTCTCGTAGAGGGAGCTTTGCACCGGGGCAATGCCGAGCTGTTTGGGGGTGAAGGAGAAGGGGGAAATGAGAACGTTCCAGCTGCCTCATCCACTTCAGCCTCGGCCTACCTGCTGGAGACCAACAGGCGGCACACTGCAGCAGTGCCGGGCCCTGGAGGCGTCTGGTCGGTGTTTCACGCTGGAGTCATCGGCCGAGGGCTGAAACCTCCCAGGTCGGCCCATTCCCGGAGTCCGCAGGAAGTGACCTACAACATGCAGAGCCTTCTTCGCCTTCTGGTGCACTGCTGTAGTGCCTCCGGAGGGACCGAGAGCCTGGATTGCTGGGGGGCGCCGGCGCTGAGCCCTGAGGCAGCCAAAGCTGTGGCAGTGACCTTGGTAGAGAGCGTGTGCCCAGATGCTGCTGGGGCCGAGCTGGCCTGGCCCCCCGAGGACCATGCCCGAACCACAGTGGAGCGGGACCTGCGCATCGGCCGCCGGTTCAGGGAGCACCCGCTGCTCTTCGAGCTGCTGAAGCTGGTGGCTGCAGCGCCCCCAGCCCTCTGCTACTGCTCGGTCCTGCTTCGGGGGCTGCTGGCGGCCCTCCTGGGTCACTGGGAGGCCTCTCGCCACCTGGACACCTCCCAGTCACCCTGGCAGCTGGAGGCCTCTTGTACTCTGGTGGCTGTCATGGCCGAGGGGAGCCTGCTGCCCCCGACCTTGGGCAACATGCATGAGGTGTTCAGCCAGCTGGCCCCCTTCGAGGTTCGGCTGCTGCTGCTCAGCGTCTGGGGCTTCCTTCGAGAGCATGGCCCCCTGCCTCAGAAGTTCGCCTTCCAGCCAGAGCGGGGCCGCTTTGCCAGGGACTTCTCCAGGGAGGGTGGTGGGGCCGGAGGCCCCCACCTAGCGGTGCTGCACAGTGTCCTGCACCGGAACATTGACCGCCTGGGGCTCTTCTCCGGCCGCTTCCAGGCCTGGCCCCCCTCGGCCTTGCCTGCGCCCCAGAGGCCGGGGACATGAGGGCCAGCTGCCCTGGCCCCGAGTTTGAGCGCCAGCTCCAGCCCCCATCACACCCCGACTCTTCTTCCTGCACTAATAAAGGTTGCCTAGTTTGGAAAGACCCGATTAGTGTGCCTGGTCCTAGGGGGAGCTGAGGCTCAGGGATGGGAGAACGGAGCGGGGAGGGTGTCTACAGGGAAATGGGCCAATGACATCGTAGCAGGTTGAGAGCGCTCCAATCGAGGGCTGCCTACTCTTTGTTCCCGCCTCCCGGCCCCCATCCATCACTGGCCGTACTTCGCCCATAGGCTAGATCGGCTCCTTGCTCTCGGGCGGCCAATCGGGCTCTCGGGATGGAGGGGGAGCGGGGCCACGTGTCCCTGCGTGACGGGGGGGGGGGGGGAGAGGAGGGGAGAGCCAGGGTCAAGGATCAAACCCGGCACAAGATGGCGGCGGCGGCGGTGCGTCGGAGGCGGTGAGGAGGACGGGGAAGAGCGCGGCCGGGGCCCTGCTGTCCCCTCTCGCTAGGGCCGGGCCCAGTGTTCCTAGGAGGCGGGTGGCGGGGCCCCGTGGTACCCTCTTTTCTTCCCCCCTCCTGAGCTGGGGGTCGCTCCCACCAACACACTGGGGAATGAGATCCCGGCGGGCGGTGGCGGTCCGGACGTATCTGGAATGGCCTGGAGGTATAGACCCCCGCGCGCTCTCTCCCCTGGGCCGGCCCCGGGCGGCACGCGCCATCCTTATCCTCACCGGGCAAAAGAGGAAACTGAGGCCTGGCCGAGAGGCGCGGGGGCTGGGTTTGAACCCAGGCCCTGCAGTCTTCTGCAGGCGCGGCTGTAAAAAGATCCCAGAAACGGTTCTGAACGTGAACTTACGTAAGCCAAAGCCGGCGGCCTCCCCTGGGGCCAGGGCTTTTACCAGATGCCCCAGGCCGGGCCATCGGCCCTCTCCTGCTGAGGATTACCCCCTTCATCTTCCCGGCTCAGCGGGGATCACCCCCTCTCCACCCCCCAGGCTGGTGTAACTGAACTGGCACCACCCCCTCAGCTGGGCATCTTTGACCCGCGCCCCAGCTGAGCCCGCCCTCTTTCCCAAGGCATCACTTTTAGAGTTTGCCTTCCACAATAAACACCAGGCTGCTGGATCTGGCACCCCTGGCCTAGGGTTATGCAAAGGGTGTGTGATCTCTTCCTGGTTCCTTCTTCAGGTCCTGGGCAAGGTTTGCCCTGGTTTGTCTCGGACTCTGCCTCTCTACAGCCTTTGCTGTGGACAGAAGCAATTTCAAGACGTGTGACCAGAGCTCTTTCTGCAAGTATGGAGTTTGGGGAGCCTTTGGGGTGAGACAGGCAGGGCTCTGGGGGCATCTGGGAAGGAAGTGGCCATGGGCTGGGAAGAGGGACATGTCTCCACAGCATTCAGCCCAGCTTTTCTTGACAGGCGTCAGCGGGCCATTCAGCCTGGCTCTTCTCCATACCGGGCCCAGCTGGATTCTCTGGAACTTGGCCCTGATGCCCTCACAGTCCATCTGGTCAATGAAGTGACCAAGGTCAGAGGTGGTATGAAGGGATAGTGGGGGCGGTGCGGAACAGTACTGGGGTTCTGCCTCTTTCCAGGATGAAGGGATCATCTCTGTTCTGGGCTCTTTTGGAGAGAGAGGCTACAAAGAAGAGGGCAGATGTGCAGGGTTGGGCCTTTTTTGTCCTGATTTCTGTTCTCTGCAGGTGGTATTGCTGTTGGAGTTACAAGGACTTAAGGGGAACATGACACGGATTCGAATTGATGAATTGAAGCCACTCCGGCCACGTTACCGAGTACCCGATGTCTTGGTGGCAGACCCCCCAACTGCTCGGTAATTCTACCAGGGTCTCAGGGTCCCATCTTCTACTTTTCCCCTGCCTGGGGTGGGAAGGGAGCTTCTCCTGACTTCATCTCTCTGCGATATTTTTAGGCTGTCTGTGTCTGGCCGCGATGAGAACAGCGTGGAGCTAACTGTGGCAGAGGGGCCCTACAAAATCATCCTGACAGGACGGCCTTTCCGCCTCGACTTGCTGGAGGATCGAAGCCTCGTGCTCAGTGTCAATGCCCGGGGACTCATGGTCTTTGAGCACCAGAGGCTCCCAAGGAATTCGTGAGTAAAGGGATGGGAAGTACTGGAAAGGGCTGAAGGAAGGCCTTTGAGAGAGTCCAGGTGCCTTTGGATTCCTTGGGGAGGACCAGAGGAGACAGGGCTGCTAAGGACAGCCAGGCAGGGGATGGGGTGGGCAAGAGCCTTCAGGGGAAATGGAGTCTGGTTCTGGGAGCAATTTCCTGCCCTCCCTGAAGCAGGCCAGGAGACTGCCCCTGCCCCACCTGGGGAGGCCTTCCAGGGTCTCCCTCTTTGGGTGAAGAGACCAGCAGTCACTTCACCCTTCTCCTTGAGCCGTCTTGTTTCCCAGATTTATTTTCCCCCTTTTAAAAAAAATTTATTTTTTTTTTGTTTGTTTGGTTTTTCCGTCTCTGGATGTTCGTCGACTGAAACTCACTTTTGTGTTTCTGTTTTTGTGTTGGTTTTGTGCTTCCTTTTCCCGTTCTCCTTTGCCCTCCCCTTCCTTCCCCCTCTCCTGCCCCAGTTTCTCGGAAAAAGTTAGTCTCACGTTCGGTAGCATATGGGATAAGATCAAGAACCTTTTCTCTAGGTAAATCCATGACCACTGGTACTGTATCTGTTCCTCACCCCTTGCCCCTCAGCCCTTGTCCTCATCAGCCCTGTACACACCACATACAGACACACACTCTCACACACAATTCTCACACACTCACTCTCTCTTCTGGCCCCGTCACCCCCTTTTCCCCCTTAGCTAAAGGATTTATTCCAGGAGGGTTGGGAAGTGCTGGGAACCTGCTTGCTATTCCCTGGGGCTGAGAAGTTGAATGCTGGGTTGTTTTCTCTGCTACAGGGCAGCAAGATGGGTAGGAATTGGTCAGGGTGTCCTCTTGTATTGGATGTGCTTCCCTAGGTGCCCCTGGCCTGGCATTCTATCACTGTACTCCCTGTGTCCAGCCACCTCCAGGTTATCTTTGGGGGTCCTGCCACCCCTCCTTTGTAGTTCTGTGACCCCTTTACCCTGCCCATCCAGAAGAAGGAAGTGTGGCCTAGGGAGGGGTATTGACTTGGGCAGTGAGTCGATAACAACCAGATTTATGCTTCCGTTCAGTTGCCAAATCCCGAGTTGTTCCGCCACCTTCCCTCCCTTTCTCCCTCCTTCCCAATGCTCTTACAGTGGCTTGTATGGACATGTAAAAAACACATGACTTGTTTTCCTGGATCATTTCCCTCCCTCCCCTCTCCTTTCCTCCCTCCCTCATTTTTGCCTCTTTGCACACTCCCAGCCCTGCCTTTGGTTAAGAATATGCTCCCTGGGGATGTGCTCCCTGAGGACATACTCCATGATTAAAGTCCAGGCCCTTTGCTCCCTGGGGCTGGCCCTTGGAGCTCTCCTTCCTTGTCCCTACTCTCCCCTATAATACCAGACCTCCCCTCCCCCCAAAATAAATCAAACAAAAAACCATCCCCTTTCCCCTTGACCTGGAGCAGACGACTCTCCTACCTTCCAGGGAGGAACAAAAGGAACCAGCTGAGGGGAATGGAAGCCCAAATGAGGAGGCTGCTGGGAAAGCAGACCAGGTGAGGAGGAGTACAAGAAAGTGGAGGGCCAGTAAGGCATTGGAGGTTGAGTGTCTTTTGGGTTTGAGAAGAAAAAGGAAGAATCAAGTTCAGATCCCCTTGCTTCCTCTTCCAGCCAGAGGAGAACAGAGAAAAGGATGAGAAGGATGAGCCAGGGGCCTGGGAAGAAATGTTCAAAACTCACTCAGACAGCAAGCCTTTCGGTGAGGAGGGGAGGAGGGTGGTGCCAAATGACTGGGTGACTGGGCAGGCCTCCCCTTGACTCCTATCCCTCACTTCCACCTCTTTCAGGTCCCACATCTGTTGGTCTGGATTTCTCTTTGCCGGGAATGGAGCATGTGTATGGGATCCCCGAGCATGCTGACGACCTGAGACTGAAGGCTACTGAGTGAGTCTCATGCAGAGAGGGGAGGAATAGGGAAGAAAACAGGGAAGGCCAGTGAGGGGGTATGGACAGTTTGGAAATGCCAGCCAGTGTGAGGCCAAAGAGCTCTCTAGCTGGCTGGCTTTCACCTGAGTAGGCACCTGGGATCTCTTCAGGGAGGGGCTGCTCTGATCCTCCTGCCCTTCCAGGGGCGGGGAGCCATACCGACTATACAATCTCGACGTGTTCCAGTACGAGCTATACAACCCCATGGCCTTGTATGGCTCGGTACCTGTGCTCTTGGCACACAGTATCCACCGAGACCTTGGCATCTTCTGGCTCAATGCAGCTGAGACGTGGGTGGACATATCCTCAAATACAGCAGGAAAGGTGAGGGGGAGACAAGGGACTATAGGACATTGTTGGGCTCAGGAAACAGTCACTTGAGATGTCAAAATCTGGGCACCTCAGTGGGAGGACTTGGGAGTCCTAGGTGGGTGGAATGAGTCTGATGGTATTACCTGTCAGACCAACACTATGGATGGTAGGCCTGGGAATGATTAAAGACTCAGGAGGTTTCTTTGCTCCTCCTGGGGGTGGGGAGGCAGGGAGTATTTAATTGCTGCTCCTCCTGGGACAGACACTGTTTGGAAAGATGCTGGATTACCTGCAAGGTGGGGGGGAGACACCACAGACAGATGTGCGATGGATGTCGGAGAGTGGGATTATCGATGTGTTCCTGCTCCTCGGGCCCACAATCTCAGATGTCTTTCATCAGTATGCAAGCCTTACAGGTATGTTCCTGCCTGCCTTTTGCACCCTGCTGTAAGTACCTGACCAGTACCTCTTTCTTTATACCCAGTACCTCAGCTTCTCAGATTCTATAGCTCCTGGTTTGTAGCATTCCTAGGATTTTTGTTATTTTGTTTAAATATGATTTTGTTATTTATATCTGTTTTTTACATCACCTTTTTATCCAAATGTATCCCTTCCTTTCCCTTCAACTCATGAGCCATCCCTTAAAACAAAGGAGGATAGAAAAGCAGTTCAGTACCAGCCATCGGTCCCATCACAGCTGTATCCAGCAGCCTTTGTGAGTCCTGTTTCACATCTAGTTGTCCTGTCCCCGCCCCCCTCCCCCAGAGAGAAGGGAGGACAATTTGTTTTCTAACAACTCCTCCTGCCCTCCCCCTAGGTTATTGTCTTTAATTTCTGAAATGGAGCCCAGTCCATACTTTGGATTGGGCCTGATTTATGACTCCACAATTCTTCCCTATTTCCACAGGGACCCAGGCCCTTCCTCCACTCTTCTCTCTGGGCTACCACCAGAGCCGCTGGAATTACCGAGATGAAGCCGATGTGTTTGATGTTGACCAGGGCTTCGATAACCACGACATCCCCTGTGATGTCATCTGGCTGGACATTGAACATGCTGATGGCAAACGCTACTTCACCTGGGATTCAAGCCGTTTTCCCCAGCCCCTTGCCATGCTGGAACATCTGGCTGGCAAAAGACGTAAGGTAAGAGAGCTGGCCTATGAGGGGAAGCCCAACAACTTTTAAGAGGGCACCAGAGGGAGAATCCTTGATTTTCTTGGTCTTTCCTCTTCTCAGCTGGTGACCATTGTGGACCCCCACATCAAGGTGGACTCAGAATACCGTGTACATGAAGAATTACGATCTCAGGGACTTTATGTCAAGACTCGTGATGGATCTGACTACGAGGGATGGTGCTGGCCAGGTCAGGAGGGAAGACTTGACCTGGATTGGAGAGCAGAGTAGGAGTGAGGTCATGGTGTGGCTAAAAGTTGGGGACCCCAGAAGATAGGCTATGGGTACGTCACCAGCCCCTGGCCCCAAGGTGTGATGTTTGCTGTTAACCTTCTCCAGGCTCCGCTGGTTATCCTGACTTCACAAACATCAAGATGAGAGCTTGGTGGGCAAATATGTTCAGCTTTGACAAGTATGAGGTAGGACAAAGTTGGACTGCCCCTTCTGTCTCACCCCAGCTTCTTCTCAATGTTCTCCATGACCTGGAGCTTGACTCCCTCACTTAGCCTTAACCTTGCTAGGTCAGAATGTTAGGAAGGGCCTGGTGGTGTTCTGGAGTCTCCAGGGGAAGCAGGAGGAAATCGGAGTAACTTGGAGTTCACAGTTAGGACCTTCATAAGCTCAAGCCTTTCCATGTCTAAACAACCCAGGAGAGGGGTTTGTTAGCCCAACCTACCCATCTATGGCTCTTCAGTCAAATTTCACTGCTTTTTGGTTATATGTTCAATTTAGCAAGGTAGGGAGCCAGTGGGTGGGGTTTGGGTCCTCTTGGGATCTCGGTTTACACCCTGCATGTTTTGTTGGTGCTTCCCCCCCCCCTTTTGTTATCTATTGCTCCTCTCATATACAATAAATTGGCCATGTTGGAAAGTCATTGTGTGCTTCAGCACTCTTGTTCCCCAATTCTCTGGAGCCATGGGAGACCCATTCCATGGCCAGTCCTTTAGTCCTGTCCGGTCCTCACTCTGATGGGCATTGTTCCGCATTCTTTCAAAATTGTCATCATCTCTTTGGTCATACTGAAAATTCCCTTTTAAAAAAATTTCACTCCATAGCAGTTTATAACAGTTGCTCAGTGTTGTTCTGACTGTATCATATAGTATCTGTCATTTCTTAGAAATTCTTCCCTGGCTTTCTTGGACACTCAGTTCTCTATCTTTTGTTTCTAGGGTTCTGCTTCAAACCTCTTCATTTGGAATGACATGAATGAACCATCAGTGTTCAATGGCCCTGAGGTCACCATGCTCAAGGATGCCCGGCACGATGGAGGCTGGGAGCACCGGGACATTCACAACATTTACGGTTTCTACGTGGTAAGGAACGAGCAGCCTCGAGTCATGCCAGGTGTTGACTAGGGCCTGCTGGATCACTACCTCTAACCATGGCTTTCTCTGTGCTCTCCCCTAGCACATGGCTACTGCAGAGGGGCTCATCCAGCGCTCTGGAGGGATGGAACGCCCTTTTGTGCTCGCCAGGGCCTTCTTTGCTGGCTCTCAGCGCTTTGGTGAGATTTGGAAAATGCCACACACACCCCACTCCACCCCTGTTCCCCATGGGAGGGGAGACTACATGATGCTGTAGTGGGATCCAGAAGATCCTTTTGAAAGGTTGGGCCTCCCTTTCTTCTGCAGACACCCCTCACAATATCCTCTCTTGGTGTCCTTTCTTAGGAGCTGTCTGGACTGGGGACAATGCTGCAGAATGGGGCCACCTAAAGATCAGTATTCCCATGTGCCTCAGCATGGGGCTGGTGGGGCTGTCGTTCTGTGGGGGTAAGAAATGGCCTGGGGCCAGCAAGGGGTCACTCGTGGGCATAAGGAAAGGAACCAGACCTTGGTTGGGCTGGGGATGCCCAAGATGGCTGGAACACCTTCTACCAGCCCTAACCCAATCTTATCCTCTCCCCCCTCAGCGGATATAGGTGGCTTCTTCAAAAACCCTGAGCCAGAGCTGCTGATGCGCTGGTACCAGATGGGTGCCTACCAGCCATTCTTTAGGGCACATGCACATATGGACACAGGCCGGCGAGAGCCCTGGCTGCTGGCCCCCGAGTACCTTGGGCCAATCCGAGATGCCTTACGCCAGCGCTATGCCTTGCTACCCTTTTGGTATACCCTGTTTTATCGGGCTCACCTTGACGGGCATCCTGTCATGAGGTAAGGAGGCTGGGGACAGTGGAGCATCTGGGAGAATGACAGATGACTGGATGGCTTCTTTGGGAATGAGGGATGAAAGCAGTAAACTTGAGCATTCAGTTCCTGTACGACCCCTCCTGTCCTCTTCCTCCCCAGGCCCATGTGGGTACAGTATCCAAAGGACGTGGCTACCTTTAGCCTGGATGATCAGTTTATGCTCGGTGAGGAGGTTGGGCAGAGGGCGGCTGAGGGGGGAAGGGATTGAGATCTGGGGCTGAGGAAGATGACAGAAGGGCCCCCACCCCCAAGCTCTGAAGGTGACTGCTTGTCTGTTGTAGGAGACTCTCTGTTGGTTCACCCTGTGGCAGAGCCTGGGGCCCGAGGAGTCCAAGTGTACTTGCCTGGTGAAGGGGAGGTGAGCTCACCCACTGAGGAAAGGCACCTGGAACGGGGTGGGGGTTACAGTAATGGGGAAACTACTCTCACAGCTGTTCTCCTCCTCAGGTGTGGTATGACATTCAGAGCTACCAGAAGCATCATGGCCCTCAGACCTTGTACCTCCCTGTCACCTTTAGCAGCGTGAGTGCTCCCCACCCATGCACCGAAACATCACTGCTCACAGCTTTCTTGTCTGTCCCCCTGGGAGGACCTGCAGGAAGTGGGAGGAATGGATGTGAATGTGACTTGGATCCAAGGCTCTGACCCTGCTTTTTTCTCTTCCCCCAGATCCCTGTGTTCCAGCGTGGAGGGACCATCATCCCTCGCTGGGAGCGTGTGAGGCGTTCCTCAGACTGTATGAAGGATGACCCCATCACCCTTTATGTTGCACTCAGCCCCCAGGTAAGGGACCCATGTAACCTCCTTGGGCCTGGGGTCTCTTCCTTCTGCTTCCTGTGGTCTTGGGCCTCCACATCCTCAATGCTTCCCCATAGGGCACTGCCGAAGGAGAGCTCTATTTAGATGATGGGCACACTTTCAACTATGAAACCCAGAATGAGTTCTTATTCCGGAAGTTCATCTTCTCTGGAAACACTCTCACCTCCAGGTAACAAGAGGTCCCTAGTGTAGGGGCTGCCACCCACCTTCCTTCCCTTTTGACATTTCTCTCTTGTGGCCCATGCTGGGACGTGTGTTCTCTGTTCTGCCCCCTCCAGCTCAGCTGACCCTAGAGGCCACTTTGAGACTCCGATCTGGATTGAACGGGTGGTGATCCTGGGGGCAGGAAAACCTGCTTCTGTGCTGCTTGAGACTGAGGGTAAGAGATTGTGACCTGGTCCTGGAGGGACAGCAGTGGGAGGAAGTGGCTGGAAGGTGGAGGCAAGTTGTAATCTGACCTTGTCTCCATCTCCAGGCTTACCTGAAACCATCCTGACCTTCCACCACAACGCAGAGACTTCCGTGCTCACTCTGCGCAAGCCTGAAGTCCATGTATCCACTGACTGGAGCATCCATTTGCGATAGCCTGAGGATTAGCCCTGCTCAAGGGTGGTCCAGAACAACCCCTCCCTCTGCCCCAGTCACCTTTCCAACCACAGCAGGGCCCAGATGCTCCCTGAAGGATTCACTGGCCATAGGCTGGGCAGGGCCAGGGTGCTTCCCAAGTTGGGAATCCCTCCTCTACTCCCCCAACCCTTCCCCTCTTTAGGATCCCAGGGCCTTCTCCAGTTTCCTGAGGGGAGTAGTACCCCCCTCTCCCACTGCAGATGGAGACAGTAGGGGACCTGAACTCTTCCTCCCCAGACTCTTCCCTTTAATGCCTTGGTTGGAGGCATCTGGACCCAAGGATGCTGATCCCCACTGTAACCCCGACTTCTCCTTTCCCCCTTTCGTTCCTCTCCTCTGGCTGAGGGAAGGAAATTGCAGGTGACTCCTCAGCAGCCTTTCTAGTTTTCCCCCCACTGTTACACTGGGCCCACCCCCTACCCTGGTGGGGGGATGAGTGAAGATTGTTGGGGAGGCCCTCCCTCCCTCCTCCCAGCTCCTCTAGCCAGAGCTGCTGAAGTTCCTGGAGGGGCAGCCCATCTCCTCTGCCCTTTGAGGGACAGAGAAGCCTCCACCCTCAGGGGGAATCAGCCCCCAAAGGCCCCCCTTCTGGGGCAGGGCAGGGCAGGGCAGTGGGCTGGTGGACTAGGACAGACAAGCCTGACGTCGAGCCCGTCTCATCCAATCACAGCCCCGTGTATTTATTGCTGGCAGAACTGGGGCTGGGGCAATGGATCATGTATGCCCATGGTGGGGGGCTCTGAGCCCTGAGGAGCGGGGGAAGGGGCATCTTGGGGGACGTTTTTTACTTCCCCACAGCCCAAGCTGGGACAGATTTTGATAAACGGAAAAATAAAAAGAACCGAAACTTGGAATGCGCGTCATTGCAAGGGGCGGGGCCACAGGACGCAGCAGCGCCTGCTCGCCGAGCATCCTCCGAATTGGGCCTCCGGCTGAGGGGACTAACGGGGGTGGGGAGGAGTGGGGGCGGGTCCGGTTCGAAAGGCCTAGAGCACCCGGGGTAGGACTGCCCAACCCCTCCCTTTTCTGGGCTTAAGTTTAACCTGGCTATCGGGTACAATGTAGCCAAGGTCTGACTGCCCCTCACTGCAGGGCCCACGTGACCGTCCCAGGCACCTTCTTCGGGCCGCGTGGCTCCTCGGCGCTCGGAGCCACGTCAGGTGCGCGGGCCGGAGGTGACGTTGCGGGTGCCGGTGTTTCCGGAAGTGAGGGGCGCGGGAAATCTGAGGGGGTGGGACCAGGGAGATATTTGCACCGGAAGTTAGGGGTGGGTGGAGAAAGTGACCGGAAGTGAGCACCTGCGGACCGGCCAGGAAAGAAAAAGGCCAGGAGGAGGAGGTGTCTACCCCTCATCCCGGACCCTGTGGCGGGTAAGGTCGGTGGGTTGAAATCAGAGACCCTGGGCCCTACTGTCAAATCTCTGTGCTACTGCTCTGCCTCCCCCTATTACTCCTCAGATCCTAGCCGTGGCCACTCTGTCTCCTTCTCACTCCCTTGCAGTGAACAGCGGCGGCCTCTTTGCCCATCCTCCCAACTGCCCCTTCTCTCCCCATTCTGCGCCCCCCCCCCAGATCCCTTAGGCTTTGTCCCCCTCCCTAGCCCTCTCTTCCTCTACTCTAGCCCCCAGCCAGGGCCGGCTCTGCCCCTTCCCTCCACATTCTGCCTCCTCAGTCCCCCGCAGACCCCATTGGCAGCTACTCCGGCCGCTCCCCCCCCCAGCTCTGCCCCTTCTCTCCCCACTTTCCTCCCAGCCCGGCCTCGTCTATTCGGGCCTTCAGCCCCGGTCATGAAGCTGAAGCTGAAGAACGTCTTTCTCGTCTACTTCTTAGTGTCCCTGAGCGGCCTCCTCTACGCGCTCCTGCAGCTTGGTGAGGAGGGGGCTCGGGAATTGGGGTTCCGTGGGCTCCTGGCCTCCCCCTCCTGGTGGCCTGCGGGACCAGCCTTTCCGCTTCCATGAGGCCCAGGGCGGACCCCTGGTAGTCCACGTTGTTCGATCTCCGTTTCCAGGCTCCTGCAGACCTGAGCCCTTTAGCGCTCCCGGAGGGAGAATGAGGCCAATCTCGCTGAAGGAGCTGCCTGGGCCTGGGGTATGTGGGTCACAGAGGCAGCCTTCTGGTATGAGGTGCTGGCTGCCTCCCTTGGAGGCCCTTGTGTTCTGCCCCCTCATTTTACAGATGGGGAAACTGATAACTAGAGAGGTTAAGAGGCTGCCCAGGTAGGAAGATAGTGATTGAAAGTGGACAGACTCCTTCTTTCTGGAAGGTCTGGGTTCTCTTCTCTGCCCTACCTATTGTTCCTCCCTTTCTCCAATCCAGGCCAGCCTTGTGACTGCTCCCCACACCTTCGGGCAGCAGCAGAACACTTACGCAGGAAAGACCTTAAGATCTCCCAGTTGCAAGCTGAGCTTGGCCGGCCACCTCCTGCCCCCGCCCAGCCCCCGGAACCCGAGGCTTTGCCCACCATCTATGTGGTGACTCCTACCTATGCCAGGTACCTGCTCTGTCTGGCAGCTGGAAAACATGTGCCGTGTAGTCAGGGACAGGCAGTGGGACCAGGGCCGACCAAAGGCCTCACATCCAACCCTGAGAAGAGTAAGATCAAAGATCAGCTGGAGAAGCCCAGAATGGGCACTGAGAAGCTGGTTCGGAGTGAGGCTGAAGAGAGGGCGAGTGTGAGAAGCTGTCAGTAAGATGGCCTCATAGAATCCCTGTATGCCCTCCCTGGGGTCCAGCTGAACTCAGACAGGGAACCAAGAGGTCTTTGCAGGTTTTAGTGTTTCTGCACACACGGCTCATTTTGTTCTAGCCGTAACCTTGTGAAGTAGGTACTACAGCTCTCCTTTCCCAGCCAAGGAAACAAGTTGAAAGGTTACAGGACTTGCCCAGGTCACATTGGTAGCAAACATCCAAGGTATGGGTCATATGGAATCCTAAGTATAGGCTTCTGCAGACTCTGAGAGCATTGTAGAGCATTCTGTGTTTGGAGGCTATATCTAGGGTCAGCCATGGAGGGGTGGTGGCCCATTTCAGTTCTCTCTCCTCCCTTTAGCCTTGATCTTTCTTCCCTTCTCAGGCTGGTACAGAAGGCTGAGCTGATCCGCTTGTCACAGACCCTGTCCTTGGTACCCAGACTACACTGGGTGCTGGTGGAGGATGCTGAGGCCCCTACTCCACTGGTGTCAGGGCTCTTGGCAGCCTCTGGCCTCAGATTCACTCACCTGGTAGCCCTCACACCTAAAAGCCAGCGGCTTAGAGAAGGGGAGCCAGGCTGGGTCCGGCCCCGGGGTGTGGAGCAGCGAAATCGAGCCTTGGCCTGGCTCCGAGGAAAAGAGACTGCAGCTGGTGGGGAAAGGGAGCCGCCCCCTGTAGGGGCTCGTGGGGTCGTGTACTTTGCTGATGATGACAACACCTATAGCCGGGAACTCTTTGAGGAGGTGAGATGGAGGTGGGAGACAGAGAAGCCATTTGTATTGAGTGTGTGCCACATGTGGGGGTGAGGCTGCTTGTGGAAGAAGAGGTGCCTTTGAGGAGGGTGGGTTTTGTGTATTGCTTCAGAACCTGTTCCTGCCTTGGTAACGCTCCATCTTAATCTGTTTTATCCTCAAGATGAGAGGAACCAGAGGTGTTTCAGTGTGGCCGGTGGGGCTGGTCGGTGGCCTCCGGTTCGAGGGACCCCAAGTGCAGGGGGGCCAGGTGGTGGGCTTTCACACAGCCTGGGAGCCTGACCGGCCCTTCCCTCTGGACATGGCTGGCTTCGCTATATCACTATCTCTTCTTCTGTCTCGGCCTGGGGCCCAGTTTGACCCCACAGCCCCCCGGGGCCACCTGGAGAGCAGTCTCCTCAGCCATCTCATCGACCCCAAGGATCTGGAACCCCGGGCTTCCAACTGCACTCGGGTAAAGGGTCGGGAACCGAAGGGGGAAGGGTTGTGGGTAGAATTAGAAAAGAAATAGTTTCTCGGGTAGAAACCTGCAGTCATTTGTCATCAAAGCCTCTTGGCATAGTGGGCTTACTAGCTGAACATTTTAAAATAAGAATTCATAATATTTAGAACTTTAGAATCCTGCCATCACAGGTCAGGCGGAGGGTCTGGCCATCGAAGAGGAGAGGCATGGAAAATGGCAACCCTAGGATTCAACAGGGGAGAGAACAGGTCTTGTGAAAGTAGACAGTTAGTACCCCAAAGGAAATCTGCCCTTTTGGTTAGGAGGCCAAGGAAGAGAGTGCCTCACGTAGACTGGATTGAAGTGTTGTCCTGGCCCCTGCACTCCCTTCTCCTCCCCTCCCCAGATCGTCCTTAAGGGCCTCTATAAGCTCCAGGTAGGCTGTTGTGACTGGCGCCGTCTCTGACTAGGGTGGGCCAATTGCAGGTGCTGGTGTGGCACACAAGAACTGAGAAGCCCAAGATGAAACAGGAAGAGCAGCTGCAGAGACAGGGACGGGGCTCAGACCCTGGCATCGAAGTGTGACCAGGGCTGCCGCTGACCTCACATGATGATGAGACTCCCTGGGATGTAGGTATGCTTCGAAGAGTTGGCTCTCTCATCTTCCAAGGACCTTCCAGAGCCAGGGCCTACCCCCATAGGTCTGGTAGCCCCACACAGTGACTATTCCCAGGGCTCCTCCCTCCCCCCACTTTGTTGCCAGGAAGAGCTTGCCAAAGAGGACAAGAGGACAAGTGGACAGTGGTCATGTGCCAGCTCAGCCCCTGGGTGGGGAAGACATCCAAGGACAGATGGACTCAGCTGGAAGAACAGGGACATTTGCCCCATGAGCGGTGCTGTTTAGTTTCTCAGTGGGCATGGGCATGCATTTCAGGGCCTGATCAGAAGGGGGCTGATGGGTCCCTCCCCACAGTGAGCATGTTCCCCCATTCCTACCTCCAGAATAAAGTATGTCAATCGTGACTTTTCCCCGCCCTTCACTCAGTGTCGCTCACCTCCCCACTGCTCCTCTCATGCTTTCCCCCTCTACCGCCAACACCCAAGAGACACAGGGCCTGAATTCATTTTGAGTCAGGTCAGGGCTCAGTTTGGTATTAGGGCCCTACTGAGCCAGGAAAAGACACGGGAGAGAAAGCCCTGCTTGCCTTTGTGAGAGAGCAGAGTTCTTTCCCTTCTCAAAAAAGAAAGAAAGAAAGGTAGGCAGGAAGGAAAGCTTCAGGTGTCTGAGGTTTATTGGTTTTGTCCTCATGAAGATTTTGGCCATTTCTCCCTAAGTGACTGGCCAGGCTCTCTTCCCCTTCCCTATCCTTAGTACCTCCTTCTGGTCCCCCCAGGAATGGGCCCTCTCCTCTTCTACCTGTGTCAGGGGTGGGGGCTTTGAAGTGGATGCTGGGTTTCTTAGACTATCTTTAGCTACTTCTGGGTAACTCCCCTGTTTTCTGGCTGTCACCCCTAATCTAGTTCCCCTCCTTTCTTCCCTCACTTTCCCCAAGACTCTGCTGTTGCCCCTTATTCCTTCCCCTCTGGAGCAATGTGGCTCAGCATGGGCACTGCAGGGGGAAGCCTCTCCTCCTTTTGGCCTCCCCTTTCCCCCCTTCCCTTCTGCAGGGTGCTAGGCTTCTGGTGGGACCTCCTCAGCTGGGGCCTCTGGTGGAACCTCCTCCGGCACAGGTCTCTGAGCACAGAGTCCCTGATGGAAAGCACTTTTCAGCGTCTCTCTGAACCCCCCTGGGAACAGATAGCCTTGGGTCTCGCCCTCCCCGTCTATGGCTCCCCCCAGGCCCTCTAAAGCCGTCTGCAGGTAGCGAAGTCCCAGGAGCACCAACACCTGCGAGGGGCAAAGGGAGAGAAGTCAGGCTCGAGTTTGCTATGCCTCAGAGGCTCGAGGGCTGAACACAGCTTGTGCCAAGAGGGCCAGGGGCTCTCCAGCCTCTGCC
The DNA here is from genome assembly GCF_016433145.1 of Gracilinanus agilis. NCBI lineage: Eukaryota > Metazoa > Chordata > Mammalia > Didelphimorphia > Didelphidae > Gracilinanus > Gracilinanus agilis. Next base: position 285,662,139 of record NC_058135.1, on the reverse strand, counting down.
CCAGATAGTGAGGTTTCTTAAACCCCAAGAGTTGGCAGCCCTCAGACTGATCTGCCCAGCTCTCTGGAAAAGGGATTTTGCTCACCTGCAGGACCAAGGTGACGCCCAGCACAGTGCCCAGGGTGCTGGCTAGCCCCCAAAGGTGCCTCAGCAGCACTCCGTGGCAGCCCTGTTCCCAGAGGTTGAGGCTGCGCTGCCGAGGGTCGGAGAGCGGATAGGCCTGGGGGTTGGAGAGCTGGTTCTGCAGGCAGGGCCGAGGGGCGTTGGGATTACAGCAGGAGAAAGGGACCCCGTCGATTAAATAGAGTCCTTCCACATTGCTCTGGAGCTGGCTGCCAAAGAAGAGGAGGGGCTTTCTGCCTAGGGACCCCCAAAGGCTGGTTCTCGGGAAGATCAAGCCTTTGTTGGGGAGGAAGGGAGAAGGCCTGGGGCAAAGCGGGTGGGAGACAGAGGGGCAGGGCTGCGGGACCAAAGAGAAGGCCTAGAAGCCGATGATCACTTACTCAATGATGTCCTGGTTATTGGGGTCCAGATATCGGTTACTGATCCACTGAACAGTGAACCAGTCCTTGTAGCTGTGCCGCCCGCAGCAGTGGTGCCCCAGCTGGAGCTCGTCCATCAACCGCTTAGCATTGCAGTGCCCTGGCACCTCTGTATCCTTGTAGTGAGCCAAGGCTGCCCCTAGACCGTCCTCCAGGGCAGCGTCCAGGCCCCTGGGCAATGCCAGGGCCAGACCTACGGCCAGTACCAGGAGACCCCCACCCCCAACTGTCCCAACCACCAGGAGTGGTCCCAGCACCCCTCGCCAAGGGGGGTATCGGGCCGCATCCAAGGATGCCCTGGTGGCTCCAGCCCCCACCACCCCCATGCCTAGGGCAGCTGCCCCTGCCGCCAAAGCTGTCTTGGGGAGGGCTGGAAAGGAGCAGGAGGGGTCCAGGAAAGGACTTAGCTGCCACAGCTGTACGAGGAGGTAGCCACTAGAGATTAGGGTGAGGCCACCAGCCAGTGCCAGCAACCAGGAGAAGAGCCAGAGCCCCTGGGCCAGGCGGATCCGGGCCTGGAGGGGCAGGGAAAGGGGCAGAATGGCAGCCATCTCCCATCTCTGCCCTGGGGGAGTGTGGAGGGGCCTGCCTGGGGACCAGGGCAGGGCCAAGGCCGCTGAGTCAGCCTGGCTTGGCTCAGCGCTGGGTTAATGCCAACCTGACCCCAATACCCCAGGGAACCACCCCCGGGCCCTAATAACTTTTGGCCCTCCTCTCCCCTTCACCCCCACCCCCACCCCCCAGGCCCGCACAGATTGTCCTGGCCCCACCCCCTGGGAAGACGGACAGTCCTGTAGCCCCTCCCCGTCTGGCCCCCGGCGCCGCGTCCCGACACGCACGCTTTGCCCCAGGCCATGGGGGGTGGGGGGAGGTTCGGAGTGGGGTGCTGTCGGGTCTCCTTTCTCATGCACCCCGAGAAAGGGGGAGCAGTGTGCGGGGGCGCCCCCGGCCGAGCTGTGGGCCCGGCCCCGCCCTCCCTTCCGCCCCGTGGGAGCGCGGCCGCCCGGGCAGGGAGGGGTTACCAGGCGGCCCGGCCCCCCCCAGCGCTTCCTGGCTGCTCCGCGTCCGTCCGGCGGCCGGGCGGGCGTCTGTTTGCCGCGCAGGGTCCGGGATTGCTCCCCTGGCCCTAGGGAGCCCGAGCGCGCCCCGACGGGCCCGTGCCCTCCCCGGGCGGGCCATGGCCCTGGCGGCACCTCCGCAGCCTTAGGCGCGGCCGCACCCCGGGGGGCAGGATGGCCGGGGCCGCGGGCCCGGGTGAGTGCGGCCCCGGGGCCTCGGGAGGGGCCGGGAGGACAGGCAGAGAGGGCCGGGTGGGCGTCGGGGCTGAGCCCCCGGTCATGGGCCCTCTCTCCCCATGTAGGTGAGGGCCAGACTGGGGGCCCGGACGGCCTGGGGGCCTTGAGCCAGAGGCTCCGGGTCCAGGAGGAGGAGATGGAGCTGGTGAAGGCTGCCCTGGCTGAAGTCCTGCGGAGACTCAGGATGAGGGAGGGGAGCCCGCTGGCCCCAGGCTCCCTGCAGGCTGCCAGGGAGTCCGCCGCCGCTACCGCAGCCGCCTCCGCCTCCGCCTCGATGAGCGCCAGGTATCCGGCTGCCCTCGCACCTCCTGCCCCCTTCCTCCCTGGCGCTCGGTGCCCCGGGGCCGGCCTCACCTCTTCACTGTCTCCTCCAGCAGCCCCGCGGCCCCCCCTGGACTGCCACCCCCCACCAGCCCCTCCTTGGTGAGCAGGGGCACCCAGACAGATGCGGAGCCTGAGGCCAGGCCGACTTGTGGCCCCTTCAGCCTGAGCAATGGGCCCCCAGCCCGGGCTGGGGGCTGCGAGGAGGAGCCGGGGGGTGCTCAGTCAGAAGGCGGGGGCAGCAGCAGCGGGGGCACCAGCTCTCCCGGCCCTCCCGGGGCGCTCCGGCCCTTCCAGCTCCCTCAGAGGGGAGACACGTGAGTTCCTCGGGCACGGGGGAGTGGTGCGAGCCCCAGGGTGGGGGGTGGCCTCAGGACTCTGCACCTGAGATCTTTCCCCTGCCTGGCAGGAGTGAGAAGGGAGCCCGGAACCTTAACTTCACCTTCCTCCTTGCCCTGCCCACCCCTCCCCTCCGGCCCCCACTTCAGGCCTCGGCGGAATTCCTCCTCTTCCTCCTCCCCCTCGGAGCGGCCCCGACAGAAGCTCTCCAGGAAAGCGGTGTCCTCGGCCAACCTGCTGCTCCGCTCCGAAAGGTGGGCTTCCGCCAGCGCTCCAGAGCCTGCTCCCTCCCTCCCTCCCCCTGTTCCTCAGCCTTCCAGTGTGCTTGCCAGATGCAGTAAGAGAGGAGCCTCCCTGGCTCCTCCGAGCCCCCGGCCCTGCTCCCCGACCCCTCCCCCGGGATGGGCCAGTCCAGCCAGCTCTCATCAGCTCCTCTATTCATTCGTTCCACAAACACTCAAGGTAGTTTCTCGGCCCTCACCACGACGAGTGCCAGTGCAGCCGATGCCATTATGTCCCTGTTTCACAGATGATGAAACTAAGGACTTGGCCAGGGACACTTGGTCACCCAATGTCTGAGGCAGGCTTCAAACTCAGATGTTTGTAACTCCTCCATCAAGACACTGCCCCCCCCCCCCAACACCTCCTTTGTTTTTTTTCCCCACCCCTGTGCTGGGCACTGGAAGGGGCAAAGATGCTGACTATGTGGGAGGAGGCCATCTCCTCCAGGGGTTCTTAGCCTGTGGGCCACCAACTTGTTTTAGAAAATAGTTTAAAAACTGTATTTCAGCTTAATGAATCCTCTGGATTCCACTTTATTCACCTGAAAACAAGAGTCCAAAAAGGGACTCCTAGCTTGCCAGACCATTGAAGGGATTCGTGATACCAAAAAAAGGCTAAGAACTAGTCTAAGCCTGTAATTTTACTGGGGGGGGAGGGGAGGGAAGGGAGAAGAGGGGGAGGGATGGCACAAAGACCCACTGAGGGAAAAAAAATGTGATTTGAATCTGGGCACGCCAACCCACTCCTCAAGTAGGTCCCAACCTTGCCAAAGCACTACGTTCCCAGCACATTTCAGCCAGGCCATTAAGAAGTCTCCCCACCCCCCTCCTGTCTGTTGTGTTAGACTGTGCAAATGGGGCTGTGGTAGGAGGGTACCCAGGTGCCTCCCACCCGTCATGGAGCTAGGAGAGTCCCCAAGCAGACAAGACACCCCCAGATGTTTTGCCCAGCAGCCTCCTGGCCGATTGCCCCGGCCTTAACTGTTCCCGGGAGGTCATCTCTGCCTTTGAGGCCTTAATCTGGTCAGGTGGTCAAAGGGCCCCTACCCAGCCTGACCCATTCTACTCCTGCCATCGTGGAACCCACAGGGGAGATGACGTGTTCATCAACCCTCATTTCTCTATTCTTTAAGGTGTACTAAGCATGCACTTCCCAACAGCCTGGTAAAGCAGGTGACAAAGATTATTATTCCCATTTTTTAGATGTGGAAACTGAGGTGGTGTGTCGAGCACCCAGCTGGTCGAGGCTTCCTCTCTGCTGGAGCTCCTGGCTCTCTTGACTTTGAGGATGGGATTCTTACTAACATATCATACCTAGAAGCCGTGGATAGCCATAGAACTTGTTAGTGTCCACGGCTGACTAGTCCTGATGTGGAATAAGAAGTAGAAACAGTTGTGTTTGGAAGGAGGGGAAATCTTGATGGTAACGTGACTTGGGAGCCCCAAATGGAGCACCCTTAGGCCACGGGACATTTGGTCTCTTCTCCAGTGTTGTCCTTGCATTTCTTTTTGGTTGGGGGAAGCAGCCTCACCTTCTCTTCAAAGGACCCTAAAAATTTCATGGACATCGTGGGCAGCAAGAAGTTTGTCCCTTCGGGAGAGACCTGGGTTTGAATCCTGGCTCAGACACTTAGCTTACTACCTGTGTGAGACTATTTCCTTATCTGTAAAATGGGGACAGTAATGCCCAGGGCGGGAAACAGCGTGAGCTCGGAGTTCCACAGTTAGCCGCTGAATGAAACCTGAATTCAAAGCCTGCCTCTGACTGCTCCTTGATTCCAAGTCACTACATCCTTTCAGGGTCTCAGGTGAAGCTTTAGAGTAGACGGCACTTACTGGTCTTCATGGGCCGAGGGTGGCTCCCTGGAATGTTCCACCTTCCCCGGAGGGCCACGGTGGTAGCTAGGGGGTAGCAAGGTGGCTGGATCGGTGCTAGATTTGGAGTCAGGAAGACCTGAGTTCAGATTGGCCGCAGGTACTTACTAGGTATGTGACCCCAGGCAAGTCACTTCACTGCTCTGCCTCCGTTTTCCCATCTGTGAAATGGAGGTAACCATAGCATTGAACGAGACCATGTTTGAAAAGGCACTTTGGAAACCTTCAAGTTCCACATCCTTGCCAGCTTTAGTTAGGCTGTTTCTGGATGCTAACCAGGCTGTCTCCCAGACTCCTCTTCTCAAGGCCTGATTCGCCTCTTGGCTTTTTTCACCCTCTCTCTGTAGCCGAGGTGGGAAGGATCCTGTCTCCAGCCCTGGAGGACCTGGTTCTCGGAGGAGCAATTATAATCTGGGTAAGGACAGATCTGGGTTGAAACGGGGCATTTTGGGTGGGAGGAGGACACCGGGGAGGCCTCCAAGGAGCGTGGTTGCCTCCAAAGATAGTGAGCTCTCCATCCCCCGAGGTGGCCCAGCAGCAGTGAGTGAGGATTGCTCGATAGCTCTGTGGTGGAGGTGAGATTTGTGGTCAGTCTGGGGCCCTTTCCAGTTCTGAGACTATGGAACTCCCTTGAGTGAGGTCGGGGCTCCAAGGACAGACTTCATCTCCCATTTTGCTCCCTTTCTCCCCGTTAAGAGTCCCTGTGGGGCTCAGGAAGAGAGAGCTCTGCCTGGCAGGGGGAGAGAGAATTGGACAGTAACCCTGCTCTCCCTGTCTCCCCTGCAGAGGGCATCTCGGTGAAGATGTTCCTTCGGGGTCGACCCATCACCATGTACATCCCGTCGGGCGTCCGCAGTCCCGAGGAGCTGCCCAGTGGCCCACCCCCTGAGAACCTCAGCCTTGACTGGGTGTATCCTCCCATCCTGTCCCCTCCTCTCCTCCAAGTTTCCTTCAGACGAGCCCCGAATCTTCTTGTCCCTCTCCCCCAGTGCCCTTGCCAGCCTTCTCCCCCGAAGCTCCCCTCCCTCGACTTCCGATTAGAGCAGTTTCCCAATTCCGCTCCCGCCACATTTAGTATTCAGCCCGAGCTTGAGGCCACATGGGTGGCTTCCAGGAGCCTTCCGTGGAGTAGGGGGCGACATGGGAGGCCCCTATACGTTTGTTACTAGGTAGTAGACACTGTGAGTCTCCTAAAGCGATACAGAAAGACTCTGAAGGCAGGAGAGTCTCCGTTTCCCAGAGAGGATCGAGGAAGGTGGCCCTGAGCTGGGCAAAGACGAAGCAGGCTAGGCATGGAAGAAGGCACTCCCGAGTGTCCTGAGGTCCTGTGGGGGGCGGGTCAAAGATGTCCAGATAAGGAGTTAGGATTTATTGTAGAGATAATAGGGAGACACGGAAGGCGCTTAAGGGAGGAGTGACGGTCAAAGTGGTGTTTTGGGAAGGTGCCTTTTGGTGGCTGTTGTGGAGAGAGATCAGAGGGGAGATCAGAAGAGAGAGGGAGGCTTCCCCATTCTCTGATTCTGGGGGGTCTCTGGCCCTGGCAGTGATGAGGCCCAGAACCAGGCTGATGGCTTTGAGGGGGAAGAGAAGGCGGTTGGAGGCAGGATGGGCAAGATTCAGCCCTGCCGTGTGCTGGGAGATGGAGAGGGAGGGCAGCCCGGGTGACTGAGGTTGTCTCATCTCGGGCCTCTTTTCCTTGACCTTCCCCTCCTCCTCCCAGCTATGGGTACAGGGGCCGGGACTCGCGCTCCAACTTGTTTGTCCTGCGCTCTGGGGAAGTCGTTTATTTTATCGCCTGTGTGGTGGTGCTGTACCGGCCCGGAGGAGGCCCGGGAGGCCCTGGGGGGGGAGGCCAGAGACACTACCTGGGGCACACCGACTGTGTGCGCTGGTGAGGCTCAGCCCCTTGGCTGGGGCGGGAGAACCCGGAGGGGAGGGAAGGTGATGGGCTAACCGGGACTAGAGTCAGTTCCTCCCACAAGGAACTTTGAGCAAGATCTTTTGCCTTTTCTCTATGGCCACAGTTGGGCCTTGGATCCTCTGACTGTGAGGCAGCTGATACCTTAGAACTCACCTAGGCCAACTACCCACAGCCCTGAATTCTGGGGTCCGAGGGGGGCTCAGACCCCTCCCCCACTGGCACATCCCCTTCTCCACCCTTTAGTCTTGCCGTCCATCCTGATGGTGTCCGAGTAGCTTCTGGACAGACAGCCGGGGTCGACAAAGATGGGAAGGTACTGTGGGATCTCGAGCCTGGACAGGGTGGGCCGGGGGTCTGAGCCTGTTTAGTGACTTCCCTTTGCCTCTGGCCCTCTGACTTTTTACCATCAGCCACTTCAGCCGGTGGTTCACATCTGGGATTCAGAGAAGCTGCAGAAGCTCCAGGAGATCGGCCTCGGGGTGTTTGAGCGAGGGGTCGGGGCCCTCGCCTTCTCTGTCTCGGTGAGCCGGCCTCTCCCCAACCTTGGAAAAATCCACAGTCCGGGCCCACCCCAGGACCCCAGGACCCCAGGGAACTGGGCTTGTCTCTACCGATAAAGGCAGCCCTCCCTGCCTTAGCACGGTGCCTGGCCCACAGTAGGTGCTCAATAAACGTTGGCTGACTCCCTGTCTGCTTGCCATCCTCTTGGCCCCTGCGCTGGGGCCCATTTTAGCCCTTCCGTCCCCTCTCCTCGGGACTCCCTCAGGCCCAGGGCTCCCCCTGAGGCCCCGATGTCCCCTCGCCCCCCCCAGGATCAGGGCAGCTTCCTTTGTGTGGTGGATGACTCTAACGAGCACATGTTGTCCGTGTGGGACTGGAGCCGAGGGACCAAGCTGGTGGAAATCAAGGTGAGGGCCCTGGGGGGGCTGGGGGAGGAGCCTCTTGGGGCCTCACGTGGGGGAACAGTGGTTGGCCCAGGTCAGGGCAAAATCGTGAGGTAGAAGGAAAAGTTAGAGTCTCGGAGCATCTCTGTGGTTCATGGAGCCTCCTCTCAGGAGGTATTGGCAGTGTGAAGCAGTGGCGAGTACTCTGGACCCGGGTTCAAGTCCCACTCTGTCCCTTACTAACTATTGGTCTGACCAAGTCATGTGGGCCTCAGTTTCCCCCAGAAGGCACTCTTAAGGCCCCTTCCAGCTCTCCATCTCTGAGCCTAGGAGGCCGGGGCTCTTGGGCTGGCCCGGCCCAAGGAGCCGGGTGCCGGGTGCCGGCTGGCGGTCTCACACCCAGCTCTCCCTCCCTCCAGAGCACCAACGACTCTGTCCTGGCCGTGGGCTTCAACCCCCAGGACAGCACTTGTATCGTGACCAGTGGAAAGTCTCACGTGCACTTCTGGAACTGGTCTCCTGGAGGAGGGGCTCTGGGGAACGGGGGCCTGGCGAGGAAACAGGGCGTCTTTGGGGTGAGGCCTGCCAGAGGGGCTGGACGGGTGGGGACGGGGTGACTGACCTCTGACCCCCAGAGGAAAGTACTCACCTTTAACCTCTGCCCTCTGACCCCTCCCAGAAATACAAGAAGCCCAAATTTGTCCCCTGCTTTGTCTTCCTCCCCGATGGAGACATCCTCACTGGGGACTCAGAAGGGACCATCCTCACCTGGGGGCGGAGCCTGCCTGACGCCCGGACCCCAGGCAGGGGTGGGGCTAAAGGTATGCCCCTCCCCCATCCCCTTCCCCCCAGGGTGGCCCTTGAGGAGGGCTGGGAAAGGGCTGGGAGAGGCCCTTCCCCGGCTGGGCCTCGGTTCTGTCTGTGAAATGAGAGGGTTGGTCAGGGCTCCATCCCAGAGCTTGAAGAACATTTTTCCATCCTCACCCACCTCTACAGAAATTTAGTGCCTCCTTCCATTATTAATGGAGGCAGCGAACCCCGGCCGTCTTAGGTTCCCCTAGACTGCCACTGGCCGGGCTGCCATGAAGGGGAAGCCTTTTCTGCCCTTGCATGGTTGCTGAGGCTGGTTCTTCCAGCTCTGCCCTTCTGGGGCCACCCCACCCCCTTCAGGCTCTTACAGTGCCATTATTTATTTATTTATTTTTAGTTTAAAAAAACCCAACCTGGCCGGGGGTGGGGGTGGGGTGGGGTGGGGCAGCTGGGTGGCTCAGTGGCCTGAGAGTCAGACCCAGAGACGGGAGGTCCTGGGTTCAAATCTGGCCTTAGACACTTCCCAGCTGTGTGACCCTGGGCAAGTCACTTGACCCCCATTGCCCATCCTTACCACTCTTCTGCCTTGGAGCCGATACACAGTATTGACTCCAAGATGGAAGGGGAGGGTTTAAAAAACAAACAAACCCAACCTCCTTCTGTCTTGGATCCAGTCTAGGACACTGTCTTAGACCAAGTATTAGACCTAAGGCACAAAAGCCCAAAGGGCTAGGCAATGGGGGTGAAGTGACTTGCCCAAGGTCACACAGCTAGGGCCAGATTTGAACCCAGGACCTCCAGTCTCTGGGCCTCTTTCTACCTAGCAGCTCCTGATAGGCCGTTCCAAGGTTCTTCCCAGCTGACATTCTGGGTTCTAAAGGACTCGTTAGAGCCGGCCTCGTGCTCAGTCCTTTTTGCTCTTCCGGTCTGTTGGCTCCACGATGACGTGCATGGGCCTCCCTTCTCCTTCTCCGTACAGAGACGTTTGGGATTGTGGCTCAGACCCGAGCCCACGAGGGCTCCATCTTCGCTTTGTGTCTCCTGAGGGATGGGACGGTGCTGAGCGGGGGTGGGCGGGACCGGCGGCTGGTCCAGTGGGGGCAGGGGCTCACGGCTCTCCAGGAGGCCGAGGTAAGGCCCGGACTGGGGGGAGGAGGGCGGGCTGGGGGGGCTGGAGGGCAGCCCCCCCATCACGAGCTCCCGACCCTCCAGATCCCAGAACAGTTTGGAGCTGTCCGCGCCATCGCCGAAGGGCTCGGCTCAGAGCTGCTCGTGGGCACCACCAAGAATGCGTTGCTGAGGGGGGACCTGACTCAGGGCTTTTCCCCCGTTATCCAGGTTAGGCCTGTGTGGAGGGGGGGCTTGGGGGGAGCTGGGAGGGAGGGAGGGAGAGCTGACGCCCTCTGTGGATCCCCAGGGCCACACGGACGAGCTCTGGGGCCTCTGCACTCACCCCTCCCTGAACCGCTTCCTCACCTGCGGCCACGATCGGCAGCTCTGCCTGTGGGATGGCGAGTGCCACGCCCTGGCTTGGAGCCTGGACCTCAAGGTACTGGGCCGAGAGCCCTCCCCCATCATCCCGGGAAGCATGGCAGGAGGGGGGCCTCCGAGCTTGTGGGCAGCATGACATCTCTGACCCCCTCCCCCTCCAGGAGACGGGCCTCTGTGCGGACTTCCACCCCGGTGGGAAGGTCGTGGCTGTGGGACTGAACACTGGGAGGTGAGAGGCGGAAAGGAGGGGAGGGAGGGAAGGGTGAGCTGGGGCTGGGGGAGGCGGCCGGCGCCCATCCTCTCCTCTGACCCCAGGTGGCTGGTCCTGGACACAGAGACCCGGGAGATCGTGTCGGATTTCACGGATGGTAATGAGCAGCTCTCAGTTGTCAGGTATAGTCCAGGTGAGAGCCTCTCCCACCCCTGCCCCCACCCAGAGGCCTCTCTCCCCGCCTGCTCGTCCCCAGGCCCCGCAGCTGCTTGTTCTTTCCTCCCCTGCGTGTCTTTTATGTGCATAACGGTGGGTCAGTTGTCTCCAGGCCTGGAGGGGAGCCGCCTGAAAGCAGAGGCTGGTTTGCTCTGGCCGAGCTGATTGGCCCCAGTACACCCTTAATCAGTGCTTGTTGACTGACTGGCTGACTCCTACAGATGGGATGTACCTGGCCATAGGTTCCCACGACAACACCATCTACATCTACGGAGTGTCCAGTGATGGGGCCAAGTGCAGCCGGTTTGGCCGATGCCTGGTGAGTGTGCTGGACGAGGAGAGCGGGAAGGGGCTTACAGACTCTCCTAGGAAATGGCCTGGAACTGGAGGCTCCAACTGGGACCCTTTCCTTCCCCAGGGGCACTCCAGCTTCATCACCCACCTAGACTGGTCCAAGGATGGGAACTTCATCATGTCCAATTCTGGGGACTACGAGATCCTCTACTGTGAGGAGGGGTTCACAGGGGTGGGTCACAGAGAAGCCACTCACCGTGGCTCCCAGCTAGGGTGGTAGAGGGGGGACGACTGCTGGATGTGGGGCAGAGCGGCTGGGTTTGAATCTCTGGGGCACTTCGGGCCGGGCACCTCCCTTCTTCAGCTTCTGTAAAATGAGAACATTGGACTAGATGATCTCTGGGGCTGGCCCAGCTCTGACATTCTAGTTTTTAAGGCCCCTCTGAGCTCCGACAGTCCCTTCCTGCTTTGACATTTGATATTTCTATTTTCTAAAGCCCTTTCCGGCTCCAAGGCCTGTGATCTCATGAACCCAATCCATGGAAAAAGTGCTCAGCAAAGACCTTTAGAGAAAAATCACTGGGGATCCTGGCTGGGAGGGTGGGCCGGCTTAGGCACTAGATTTGTGGGCAGATCCCCAAGGCCGGCTGGCTGTTTCCTCTCTCCACGTTTTCTTCAGTCTTCCGAGCTGATGGAAAGGGATTGACCTGAGCTGGGTTTCTTCCTTCCCTTCCTCCCAGGGGACGTGGCAGGGGGTTGCAAGCTGCTGAGAAATCGGTATGAGAGCCGAGACCGAGAGTGGGCGACCTACACCTGTGTCTTGGGTTTCCACGTGTATGGTGAGCCCCCAGCCTGCCGGAGCTAGCTGGGAACACCGAGGAGGGGGACGCTCCACTGGGGCTGCCCGAGAAGGCCCTTGGGTGGAGGGGAGGGCCAGTAGCCTTGGCCCAGAATGCAGTGTTGTGGGTCTGGGAATGTCCGGGAACAATAGAAAGGCCAGGCCGTGGGTGGCCCGGAATGTGGGAGCTTGTACTGCGGAGGAAGCAGGAATGAGGAGGGCTTGACTCGGTAGGCGTGTGGCCGGATGGATCGGACGGAACGGACATCAACTCTCTGTGCCGCTCCCACAATGAGCGAGTGGTGGCCGTGGCCGATGACTTCTGCAAAGTGCACCTGTTTCTGTACCCCTGTGCCAAGGCCAAGGTGAGGGGGGAAGTCTGGAGGGGCCGCGGGCAGGGCTCCCTCCCTCTTAGCCTCAGTTGGCTCATCTGTAAGTGGTGCGCTCCTACCCCGGCGCCTGGGCCCCATCCCACCTCATTCTGCCGGTTCTAAGATGTCCTCCCCACCCCCAGTCGCCCAGCCGAAAGTACGGAGGCCACGGCAGCCACGTCACCAGTGTCCGGTTCACTCATGACGATTCTCACCTCATCTCGTTGGGAGGAAAGGATTCGAGCATTTTCCAGTGGCGCATGCTGGGTGGCGGGGGCCCTGGCCCGCCCCCCCCCACGCCCTCCCGGACCCCTTCTCTGTCCCCTGCCTCATCCCTGGATGCTTGATCTCACTAGGACTAGATGGAGCGGGTGGGCTTAGAGAGTGCTTCTCCCCTCCCCCACGCCACCCGTCCGCCTCTTCCAACTTGGTTACATTCCGTGCCTTCTCCCCGCGGGGAACACTGTACAGAGCCGCAGGCTGAGCCGAGCAGCGCGCCCCCCTCGCCTTCCCCCGACCCCGCCACAGTCAGTGCAGGGGCAATAAATGAACCATGCAAAGTCCGGCGCCTCTGCTGTGTCCTTCTGCGGGGGCAGGGCTGGGGGTGGAGGGAGGCGGCCCCCCCCCCCAGTTCTGTGCCCGGAAAGCATTTGGACGCTTCTGACCCTAGGGGCCGAGACTGCCCGGGTGGGGGGAACCGAGGGCCAGAGACCACAAGGAAGAGAGAAGGCAGGGCTGCATGCAAATGAAAAGCAAAGGAATGCAAATGAGGGGCCGGCCGCTCCCTCCCGGGGTGGCCTCGTGCTGGGGCGCAGCAGGGATGCAGCTAGGGAAGGGTTACGGTCCGGCCCCTCCCCTCCCTCCCGGCCCCGCCTCTCCCGGCCAAGGAGGCGGAAATGCCCGAACGCCGGGGGCCACGGGCCGGAAAGAGCCGAAGCGCCTCCGGAAGTGGCCGAAGCGCGGGCGCCCATCCTTCGGGCGCAGCCGGAAGGTTTCCGGAAGGGCTCGGCGCTGAGGCAGGGCTCTGTCGGGACGAACCGAACCGCGGGACCCGCGACGCGGGACCGGGGGCCGGAAGCAGCTGAGCGGGCCCGCGCTGGCCTCGGCGCGTCCTGGGCGGGAGGCCGAGGCGGCAGCGGCAGCGCGGGATGAGCCGGGGTTGAGGCGGCGGCGGGGCCGGAGCCGGGGCCGGGACCGGGGCACCGAGCAGGGCCGAGCATTGCCGGGGCCTCCCTGCGGCCAAGCCGGGCGGCCATGGCGGCCAACATGTACCGGGTGGGGGGTAAGTACCGCGCGCTTGTAGCCTCGCGGGAACCGGAACCAGAACCGAGTTCACCGGGACCGGGCTCTGGGGGGGGGGTGAGTCGCGGGCAGCCGGGGGGGGGGGCATGAGAGAGCGCATGCGCGCACGGGATCCTGGCCGGGGGTCCCAGAGGGGAGGGCGCATGTGCGGCAGGCCCCCCAGGGGTCCCGGTTGCCTGGGGGCAGGAGGGCCAGAACTACTCTGGAGGAACTTGACCACCAGAGCCTTTGCGGCTGGTACCGGGCTGAGGGCCACCCCCCCTTAAGGGACTCCAGGGTGTCTGAGAGGGACAGAGCCCCTATCGCCGAGCCCCGCGCCCCGTGTACTCAGCGCGATCCGTTGTCGCGACAGGGCCACTCATAGAGCCCATACAGCTTATGCGGGATACCCTGTCCCGACCGCGCCGCTCTTGGGGTACAACTCGTGTCCACATCTGTCAGCGATCGGGCTGGGGGGGTGAGTCCCAGCACCTGGGGGGATCCCCAGCTCCTTTCTGCGTAGGGGGACAGTTTTCTTGTGGGGGTTGGGGAAATAGAGCTAAGTTCGTCTTCGGTGGGAGCTTGGGAGCGCCTTTCCACTTGAGCAAGACAGTAACTTTTCCTCCTTGCCTGGGCGCTAGCGGTTAAGCCTCCGTGTCCCCTCTCCCCCGCTCCCAGTTTGGTTTAAACCTTGGTTTACTCGCTCCAGCCTCGAAACCTGGCCTGGGCCGTCCCCCTCCCTGGCCCTCCAAAAAGTTAGCTGGCTTCTGGGGCACCAGGAGAAGCCCGGACCGAGGCCAGCCCTCCAGGGAGAACTGGTGAAGGGGAAGGATACTTATAACAACCAGCTGGGGATGGGGGAGGGCAACCGTGGTGTCGCAGCTCTCCGTCTGGACTACAGACAGTCAGGGGCTGCCCTTGGCCTTGTCATCGCCCCCAGAGTCAAGCTTTTTAGTGCTGCAGCCTAACGCTTTCTGATTAATGGGTCCTTTTTGTTTTTGTAAAGATACTCCAAGCCTTTGTGATGAGGAGGTCTAAGAGGAGGATTATCTGAGTTTTGTCTTTGTAACTCCATTACTTAGAACATAGTAAATGCCGATTGATTGAATGATTGAATCACAGGGAGAGGTGGCCAGGGAGTCCTAGGCAACTGAGTGACTTTGGGCTAGAGGCCAATCCCAAGTTTTTTCTTTCTTCTCTCCCCCTTCCCTTCTCTTTTGAGTGTCCTCACTTCCACCTTTTTTATGGTACATCCTTCTCCCTCACTGGGCTCCCTCAAGCTTAAGCAGCTTCTTCAAACTCTTCCCACTGCAGATTACGTCTATTTTGAGAACTCCTCCAGCAATCCTTACCTGGTGAGAAGGATTGAGGAGCTCAATAAGGTGAGTGTTTGTGTGTTGGGGGAGAGGGGGGGGCAGGGAGATCATTGAAATGAAATGTGCCTGTGAGAATGTGAGCTGAAGGTTAATATGGGAACAGCATGCTTCTGTGGGGCTTCTGTTCTTTGTGTGTGTGGGCGGTTGTTGCCTTCACTTCCTCTCCTTGGCCTCAAAGGACAGAACTTGGAACAGTGGGCAGCAGTTAGGGAAAAAGGTAGGTTTTAGATCAATGCGAAGACAGACTTCCTAGCAAGGGCTACCTGAGAGTAGAAAGGGCAACCTCAGGAAGTAACTTAGTTACTATAGCCTGTAGCTTAAGTCTGGTTGATCATTTTGAGGCAGTATTGGTATTAGTTTTCTGGTGGCCAGAGTGGAGGACTTCAGGCCCCTTCCCAATGCATACTCCTTAGAGGATTCTCCTTATTGTCTCAAGCATCCCAAACCCAGCTCTTGCTGGGTTTATCTTGGCCCTGGCCTACTTCAGAGCTCCTTCAGTGGGAGGAGACTTGAGAGGCCCAGGGCCTCGGCAGTGGTGCTTTGGGACTCACAATTTCCTGAGGTCTTTTTTGCCATTGAGTGCTTAGAAAATGAAATCCTTCTATGTGACCCTGGGCAAATCACTTAACCCCCTTGCCTGGTTCTTACTGCTCTTCTGTCTTGGAACCAATACATAATGTTGATACTCAGAGGAAGGTGGGGGTTTGAAAAAAAGAAAAGAAAATGGATTCCTTATTAGTGGCCCTGTTTTCCCTAGATACGCTTTAACACCCAGTTTCCACCACTTTTTCCTTTTTTCCTAGACTGCAAATGGAAACGTGGAGGCAAAGGTTGTTTGCCTTTTCCGAAGACGGGACATTTCTAGCAGCCTCAATAGCCTTGCTGACAGCAATGCCAGTGAGTCTTTTCTCCCCCTCCCCTCATGTCCTCAGGCCTGGGCAGGTCCTTGCAGGTGATTTCTCTGGTCTGATGACTGAGATGGGGGGGATGTGTGGGATGTGTTTTGGGAGTGGGGAGCAGGTCTGCATGGAGGGGTTAGGGCTTGTTTTCACACGTCAGAAAAGTAGAATGGAGGAGGAATGTGATGAGGAGAGCCAAAATGTGGGTTTTAAGGTGGGGGAGACAATAGGGGATGGGAGATGAAGGAGGTTTTTGTGGGGAAGATGGATACAGTGAACCTAATCATCAAGAAATAGAGACTTGTGGACAGCTTTTGGATGAACTGGAATTGTGGGCAGAGAACTGGAAGTATTGGTTTAGGAAGAGAAGGTCCTAAAGGCATAGTGCAGCCTACCTTGGGGAGTGGGGCAAGTGGTTTATAGAGATAATAGGGTATCCAGTTGGGCCTGTAGTAAGAGGACAAGGAAGGCTGCTCTTTTGAGCAGGAGAGAGGCTTTGGGGAGAGCCAGGATTTCCCTTTTTTCTCCTCCTTTTCATCTTCCTTCTCTTTGTTTTCTTCTCTTCCTCCCTTTCCTCCATCCCTCCCTGCCTCTTTTTCTTCTTTCCTTTTCCAAGCACTATTCATTTCCATCATTTGTCCCCCTTTTCCTTTTTGATCTCTTTGCCCCCCTCCATTGATGTTTCAATTTTCAACTTCTTAGACTAAGGTTCCAACATAAGGGGTTAATGGGGAACCAGGCTCTCCCAAGTTTCATAGCCCCTTGGGGTTTACTGCCCCATCTGGCAGGGGCTGACCTTGGCTTTGTCCAATCAGGAGGGTTGTTGGGGGTGTGGTCCCCTTGCCTAAGCCTGGTTTCCGGAGCACAGAGGCGAGGGGAGGGGTCAGCTGTAAACTCCTCCCCCACCCCCTTTCTCCCTGGTGGTTGGAACAATGGCTAATGGGCCTGGGCTTGTTGCTATGTTGCTCTCCTGTTCCCTTCTCCTTTGCTTGGCACCCATCCCTATTAACCCTTTTACAACAGGGTTTCTTAGCCAGCTTACGGCATTTAGGAGGGGAGGAATAGTGTTGTTGTTGAGGAGGAAGTCTGTCTCTGAAAGCTAAATGCTGTGTTCCTGGCAAAGAACAAGTGACATTTTATGGTTCTACGGGTCCTACCTAAAGTATGGGAGCCCTATGAAGTCTGAGGACAGGCCTGGATAGATACAGTCTACTATGACTTCACTGGGGTTTAAATCCCCAGGTCTTCTATTTCTCTTGGCAATACCTGTGTATTGTGAGGTCTTAGCCTCAACCCTTGGGGCCTGGGATGAATCTCTAAGGTGATCTGGATAGCGAGGAGAAGGGTTATGGAAGTTCTTCAGTAAAAGCTTTAAACTCAGATCATTAGAGATGTAGGATGTAGCAGCATAAGGGAGCATGTGTAATCCAGGCCAAGATGGAGGAAGGAAAGGAAAGATTGTGGCAGCCAAGGAAGGAAAGACAGAGACAGACCGGAGGGGGAAATGAATGAGCAAACCTTCTTCCCTGCCTTCTCTTCCTCTCCCTGCCCTCCCCTCCCCTCCCCAGCTGCCCTTCATTCTCTTTTATCTCCCAGGGGAATTTGAGGAGGAGTCCAAGCAGCCAGGAGTCTCAGAACAGCAGAGGCACCAGCTGAAGCACCGGGAGCTCTTCCTTTCTAGACAATTTGAATCATTGCCAGCTACCCATATACGGTACGGACAGGCCACAGTCATCTCTTTTGCTCCCACCATTTCCTTCTATTTAGTTGGGAACTGAGAGGCCCTCTGTTCCCCAAGACAAAGAAGGGGGCATTGGGATATCACGTGGGATGAAGGTGGGGGGTTGTGGATTTAGTGACCCATCCTTCTTGCAGTGGGAAATGCAGCGTGACTCTATTGAATGAGACGGACATCCTGAGCCAGTACTTGGAGAAGGAGGTAATCTAAGAGGGCTGAGTGGGCGGAAGGAAGGGATCTGAGTAGTGCCACCATGGGGTAGAGAACAGCAGAGGTGTCTCCCGGGGAGACCCAGCCTTCCTTAGCTAGTGTGGGGAAGTAGCATTCCTCTAGGGTTAGGCTAATGAGGGAGAAGCCAAGAAATGTTGAGAGGCAGCTCTGGGGTTTTGGAGAGAGACTAGAGCACCATGTCAAAGGGGTCTCGGAGAGCCCTGATTAGAAACGGTATTGGAGGGACCCCTTTGGGGAAGGGGAGGCTCATTTCAGCTGGTTCCCCACCCTCCTCTGTTTTAGGACTGCTTCTTCTACTCCTTGGTGTTTGACCCTGTCCAGAAAACGCTTCTGGCTGACCAGGGTGAGATCAGGGTTGGCTGCAAGTACCAGGCTGAGATTCCAGAACGACTGGCCGAAGGTGAGGCCATAAGGTGGAGGGGGAGCCCAAGGAATCTGCTTGAGGGAGGGGCCTTGGGGAAGGGCATGGTTTAGTAGATGGGGGAAGAGGGAGAAGTCCTCCCTGGCTAGAAAGGTCATCAGTTTGAGGAGGCTCAGTATGGGTGGAGGGCACCATGCCTGCAGGAAAGGGGGCCAGAGGCCCTCCCTGTACCTTTTCCCTTTCATGGCCACAGCATTCTTCTTTTTTCCAGGTGAGTCTGATAATCGAAATCAGCAGAAGATGGAAATGAAAGTCTGGGATCCAGACAACCCCTTGACCGATCGGCAGATTGACCAGTTCCTCGTTGTGGCCCGGTGAGGGGTGGGTGGGTGATGTGACCCTAGGTTGGGGGCGGTGTGGAGTGGAGGCCCCAGACTAACCCTTTCTCAGTCCCAGGTTGCTTTCTCAAGGCCACCCAATCTTTTTCTTCCCTCCCCATCTCCTCGAAGCTTCCTTCCACCCCTTGACCTGCTGTTCCCTCCTCTAGAGCGGTGGGCACCTTTGCCAGGGCCCTGGACTGTAGCAGTTCCATTCGGCAGCCGAGCTTGCATATGAGTGCAGCAGCTGCCTCCCGAGACATCACCTTGGTGAGTGGACACTGCCTGGGTTGGGGAAGTCAAGGGACTAGGAAGGGCCCAGAGATGACTGGTGCCCACATCTGCTCCTGGGCTATTTCACAGCCTCCCCACTCCATGTTGCCCCCATTAGTTTCACGCCATGGACACGCTGCAGCGGAATGGTTATGACCTGGCCAAGGCCATGTCCACACTGGTGCCCCAGGGTGGCCCCGTTTTGTGCCGGGATGAGATGGAGGAATGGTCGGCCTCTGAGGCCATGCTTTTTGAGGAGGCGCTGGAGAAATACGGCAAGGATTTCAATGATATCCGTCAGGACTTTGTGAGTAGTGAGGCTGTGAGAAGGGCTAGGTTAGGCAGCAGCAGCGGCGGCGGCAACAGCAGCAGGGGGCTCGGGGTCCTCGGGCTAGGGTGCCGCCAGCTCACTCTGCATCACCTCCCCAGCTCCCCTGGAAGTCTCTCGCCAGTATTGTCCAGTTCTATTACATGTGGAAAACCACTGACCGATACATCCAACAGGTGAGGATTGGTCTAGAGGATCTGGGGGGAAGGGGATTAGCTGCTTTTAGGGGGAGGAGGCCAAGCCCTGGGATGACCCCTCTCTCCCTCCTCATGCTGCTTTCTGTCTTTTTTTTTTTTTTTTGTCACCTCCAGAAAAGATTAAAAGCAGCTGAAGCTGATAGCAAACTCAAGCAGGTCTACATCCCTACCTAGTAAGTAGAGATGGGGTAGGGGGAGCATGGGGACTCCTGGGCTGGAAGTTGCTCTCCAGCCTCTGGCCACTGGCCTGTAACCATCCATTCCTGTCCTATTCCCACCCCAGCACCAAGCCAAACCCGAACCAGATCATCTCTGTGGGGTCGAAGCCTGGTATGAATGGGGCTGGATTCCAGAAGGGTCTGACCTGCGAGAGCTGCCACAGTGAGTGTCTCAATTTGTGCCTCAAAGTTCAGGGAAGCTAGGCTTGTCCTTTATGACTACCATCCCAACAGTTGGCCTTTTTCTGTTTTTCTAGCCACCCAGTCAGCACAGTGGTATGCTTGGGGCCCCCCCAACATGCAGTGCCGTCTTTGTGCCTCCTGTTGGATATACTGGAAGAAGTATGGGGGGTTGAAGACTCCGACACAGTTGGAGGGGGCAGCACGGGGTACCACCGTAAGGACCCTGGGTTTGGGAGTGGAAGGGGTCGGCCTAGAAGGGAGGAGGTTAAGAAAACTGTCTGTCTGCACCTTTTAATAACAGGGAGAAAATAGTCTGGAAGCTTTGGATTCATGAGCTAGTCGACATTGTGCTCAGCTGGTTTGGAAAGTGGGGGTGCGCCTGACCCAGAATTCTGAGGGTTGATGCATCAGTTCTTCTTTCTATCAGGAACCACACTCCCGAGGCCACTTGTCTCGACCTGAAGCTCAGAGCCTTTCTCCTTATACAACAAGCGCCAACCGGGCCAAGCTATTGGCCAAGAACAGGCAGACGTTTCTCCTACAGACAACTAAATTGACTCGTCTTGCCAGGCGCATGTGCAGGGACCTGTTACAGCCAAGGAGGGCTGCTCGAAGACCGTACGCCCCCATCAATGCCAACGCGATCAAGGCTGAATGTGAGAATGGGCAGGAGAGATTTATTGGAGCAGTGGGGATGGTTTGCCCAAAAGCTGTATTGGCCCTGCTGGGCTGGGAGTCACCTTGACTTTTGTGTCCCTAGGCTCCATTCGGCTCCCCAAGGCAGCCAAGACACCTCTCAAGATTCACCCCCTGGTGCGATTGCCCCTGGCAACCATTGTCAAAGATCTCGGTATGGGGCCAGGGCCTGGTGTCTTAAGTGGGGATGGAAGAATCTGGTTAAGATGGGGATTCTCCAGGGAAAGAAGGGAGGGGAGGAATGGGGCTGAGATTAAAGATCTGGCCTTTCTCTTTCCTCTGTAGCGGCCCAGGCTCCACTGAAACCAAAAACCCCACGAGGCACGAAGACGCCCATCAATAGGAACCAGATGACACAGAATCGGAGTTTGGGGGGCATTGTGGTGAAACGGGCCTATGAGAGTGTGAGTTAGGGACCCAGGCCAGCTCATCCGATGGGTTGGCTTTGGGAACAGGACGAGATGGTTGTCCGTTTCTTCCTGGTTCTTGGTCTCAGAGCTTAAAGCCAGGAGCAGAGGGGTTGCAGTGGCAGCAGTGACAGAAATCCATATCCACACACATGTTCAGACTTACATGCTGGCATTTATGTAGCATTTTAAAGTCCGGGAAATGCTTTGTAAAATGCTTTATAAATATTAAGTCATTTTATCCTCATGACAACCCTGGGAGATCCTTGCTTTTCTTATCTTCATTTTACAGATGAAGAAACTGTGAGGCAGAAAGTAGTTAAGTGACTTGGCCAGGATCACACAGCTTAAGTGTTTAAGGCAGGATTTGAACCTGGCTCTGATTTCAGGCCCAGTGTTCTTACCCACTGAACCCCTTGGCTGCAGAGAATCCAATTTCAGCCCACTTTAAGGATATGTTTCTTCCCTTTTAGCTTTTCCAGAAGTGGGATGGTTGCCTTAGGAGATCCAGGGCTCCTAGGAGCTGAGCTCTGGCTGAGCCATGGGGGGTGGTGTTCCCTTTATGTGTGAGTTTGAGAACTCCCGGCTCCCTCTTCCAGGTGGTTCCATTTTCAGCCAATGGCAGGCCCCTCGTTTCAGGGATTCGATCAAGTACACAGCCTGCCGCCAAGCGTCAGAAACTAAACCCAGCTGATGCTCCCAATCCTGTGGTCTTTGTGGCCACAAAAGACACCAGGTAGGGGCCAGGAGATGGTATTGTGGACTTGGGGGGCTGACAGATTTGGGGGGGGTCAAGGGAAGAAACAGGTACAGTAAGCAGGGATAATGGGCTTGAGCTTCAACTGATTACATTTAGCATGTCTTTCAACTGGCCAGTGCTGTCCCCTCTTCTTTGCCAGGGCATTACGGAAGGCCTTGACCCACCTGGAAATGCGTCGGGCTGCAAGGCGGCCCAACTTGCCATTGAAGGTGAAGCCGCCTCTGCCTCCAGTCCGGGCCCCAATTCCTCCGCCTCTGCCCCCACACCCGGCCAGTACCAACGAACCCATTGTCTTGGAGGATTGAGCATTCTTGGGGGAAGGGAAGAGAGCTGGGAGGGTGGCCTCTGGTTCCCTCCCATGCTCCCTATGGACAGGGGCATTTACCTGGGGGCTGGGGTCCTGGGAGGGGATTGGAGGGCTTGCTGTAGCTTCACAGATGCCACTTGTCTGCCTCTCCTTGACCTCCCCTAGGTCCTGGGCAAGTAGGAAAGGGACTGGCCCTGGGACAGGTTTTTTTTGGGGGGGGAGGGTTTTTTAAAGTTTTTTTAATTTTTTCCTCCCCTTGTTGGGGAGCATGGGAGGGGAAAGTAGGGTACCAGCAGGTACTTGTGGGGGTGGGGCGTGCACTGCCATGTCTCAAGTCTTGTTTTATTTTCTATTTGGAGTTTTACTCCCATCTGATGTCCAGACTTAATTGGAGTTAGAGGCCTGGGAGCCTGGGCAAGCTCAGCTCCTTGTGCTCACTCTTCTTCCCTTCCCCCACATCCCTGCCTTTTGTACACCAACTCTCAGAAATAAAGACCCTTTGTCCGTTTTTTAACCTTGGGATCTGTAATCTGTTCTTAGAGCAACAGAAATAAAAATGCTGTTTTTCTTCAGCCTTCTTGGCTCTGCTGCTCTCTGAGGGGGATGGGCCCAGGGAGGACTGGCAGAGTGTGGACAGTGGGCAGAGGGAGGCTGCCCCAACCCCAGAGAGAGCTTCCTAGTCAGTTCCATGGGGTTGGAAAGCACAGTCTCTCTGATGGGGGGCAGACTCCGAACTGGTGGTCCTGAAGAATCCTTGAATCTGGTGCCCTTGGGTCCCATCCGTGAAGGGAACTGGGAGGCTCCAGGACTGACAGCTAGGGAAGGGCAAGGGCCTGACCATGCTGGCCCTCTTGCCTGCTCTGTTGGGCTTGTATGTGCTGACCACAACTCTGATCCTGCCCCGCCTGGGGTTGGCTGGACCACATGCAGAAAAGAACCTGGGTTCCGCTGCCTGTCTCGGGGTTGAGGGTCTCCCGTGAGTGTGCTGCACCCCCAGCAAAGTCAGGACCATGTCTCAGCCCCTAGAGGGCCCCTGGGACAAGATCCCTCGTTTCTCCGATGGGGTTCAGCCAGAGATAGGGACTAAACGTACAAGAACTGTCCAGCCTCGGCCCTCCTCCGGGGGCGGCACCGGAAGTCTTGGGGCGGGGCACTAGCCCTAGCCTCTCCTAGTCTGCTTCTAGAGGAGGGGAGGGCTCCGAGCCCGGAGCAGCAACGTGCTTCCAAGTATCCCGCCTGGCCATTTAGCCATTATCATTAATAGTCGTATTAGCTCAGGGCCAATCAAAACCAGGCGCCGCCCACGCCCAGCCAATCGCGTTGCTGTATGCAGATTAGTCCTAGCGGGAAGGGATTGGAGCGTCCGCGTGCCGCCCGAGTCCAAGCTGGGGCCCAGCCCCTAGTTCTCCGAGAGTGGCGGAAGTGCCTTCTTTCAGGATGCCGGATTTCCTAACGACTCACTGCCGGTAAATGGCGGAAGTCGCGTTCTGAAGCGGGAACTATGGCGGCGATGGAGCCGGATGTGGAGGCTTTACCGCGCGGGGGCTTCAGATGCTGCCTCTGCCAAGTGAACACCGCTAATCGTAAGGGGCTGGGTGGAGGTTATGGGCCACAGAGCCCCCAGGCCTGGGCGGAGTGGACTTGGGCCCCCTTTACCTGGGACTCACCTGATAACTACAGTCCTCCCGGTGAGGAAACCCAGGGCCAGGGGAGTTACTTAGGGCCGAGGCAGAATTCGAGCCCGCTGCTAGCTCGCAGGATCAGGGGCCAAGGAGAAGGCGGAGGCCCAGCTGGGAGCTGGACGGAAACTGAGGCAGTGACGAAGTTTTGATCAGGCTCACCCAGCGAGGGCCCGAGGCAGGACTTGAACCCAAGGCATCCGACACCCATTACAGGATGTTCTTCATCCCTCGTATCTTTCTAGCCCATCATTTCCCAGAGGCGCAAACCGAGGTCCGAGGAGACCTTGTCATTGTTATTAAGGTCTCTCTCTGATGAGTCCAGGGGCTGGCCAACCCGAGGCACTCATGGCCACCACCAGGAGCCAGGCAGGGAGGCCCGAGATGCCCCTTCTTCCAGTCTGCCTCCCCAAGCCCTTGTGCGGTTCAACAGTCACAGACCCACCACGGTCCATGGTGCCAGACAAAATCCTGAGAGAAGGAACTGTGCTGGGACTCTTGGCACCTCCCTCTGTCTGTCCCTTTGTGCCGCCCTCCCCCTCCCCCAGCCTTTCCTCTTTCCCTCCCGCTCTCTCCTAGCCTGTCTTTGTCTGCTTCTCTCCATCTGCCTTTCCTCCCCCACCCCTGTCTTCTCTGTGTCTCTGCTCTCTATATACATGCATGTATGTATAGCACATGTATATGTATATGTATTTCCATCTGGACATGACCAAGAGAGAATTTGTGAATCTTAAAACTTCATTTTAAGAAATGCTGCCTGCCACCCTTGAAGGGCCTGCTTGCCCTCTTGTGCATTCCCTGCTCATCTTCCAGCCAGGCTTACCCCATGGTAGGCCTGCTCTGCTCCTCTTTCTGAGGCCCTGAAATTCACTCAAAAACTCAAAATCATGTAGACTGGGCACACTGCAAATTCATGGTATTTCATCTCAAAGGGACACTCGGTGCTGCAAGGCAACCCTTCGAATTAATCTGCAGTGGATTCTGTTGAAATGTCTACTGTGGCTTTTCCAAACCTCATCTAGTTCTTACCCCTATCCCTGATTGAGGCTATCTGTTTGAGCTCTCTCCTCTGTCCTACTCTAACTCCAAACCTTTCTACATCTTTGCTCTGGTCTCTGAGGGTGTGACTTCTCCTTACCAAGGCCACTCAGCCCCACTGCTTCCGCTCTTGAGCTGACCTGTTCCTGTCTCCTTGTTTATTCCCCCTCCTCATTCTCTCCCTTTTCTACTGCCTATGAGCAAACCTTCCCCATCATTAAATCAACTTTAATTGTCCTTAGTCAGCATTCTATGTCTTTACTCTCTTTTCCTCCATAGTCATTGTCTCTACTTCTACACCTCACTCTTCAGCTCCTTGCAGCCTGACCACTCAAAATCTATTGAAATCGCTCTCCTTAGGTCTCTTGATGACCTTTTCTCAACCTTCTTCTTCCTAATACTTCTAATTGCTCTATAATAGAGACTACTCTAACCTTTAGAACAGTGATGGCAAACCTTTTAGAGATGGAGTGCCCTCCCCCCAAATGCTATGCCCCTCTCCCCTTACCTCCCACAGTGGAAGAGAAAGTGCTCCCTTTGGGCTGCTGGGTGGAGGGATGGGTAAAGTGAGGAATGTCCTCAGTTAGTGTAGAGAGAGGGAGGGGAGTAGCCTGAGTGCTCTCCTCCCCTCTAGCTCAGCCACCTGTGAGCTGCCCACCTTACCCACTTTGTGCTTCCTTTGGGTTGCTGGGCAGAGGGGCAGGTGATGTGAAAAAATATTCTCAGGCAAGGTGGAGAGGTGGAGGGGAGCAGCTTTGCCCAAGTCTCTCTCCCTTTCTAATAACAAACTGGGGGGGGGGGAGGCAGTTGAGTGCTCACAGAGAGTGCTCTGTGTGCCATTTTTGGCACCTGTGTCATAGGTTCACCATCACTGCTTTAGACCCTGTTTTAGTGGAGATTCCTTTTTAGATTGGGTTCTGATGAGATTACCATTGAGGTAGCTCTATGAAGCTGGGTGTGATACTTTGCTTTCTCTAGCTTCTTCTTCTGCTTTATTTTCAGACTCCTCCCTATCCACTTAGCATGGGGGTCTCCTGAAGCTGTGTCCTGGCCCTTTCCTTCTCTTTTTACACAATCTCCTTTTGAGACACTCTTCTGTTTCCATAATTTCGTCTCTATACAGATTATTCCCATATCTCTATACTAATAACTCATCTGTCTCCAGAACTCCCTTGACTGCATACTGGACACTTTCCTCTGGATCTTTCTCTCATGCTCAAACTCAGCATGTTCTCCTGGCCCAAAATGCCTTACTTCTCAGTTTCCTGCCATCTTCCTCTTCACCTAGGGTCCTAATCTCAAAGTGCCCAATCACTTGCCAAATCTTGTTGATTCTGTCTCCATAACATCTCTCCTCTTTCCCTCCCCAAACCAGCATTCTTGCTCAGACCCATACCACCTCCCACTGGGGTTATGGTCTCCTAACTAGTTTCCCTACTTGAAGTCTCTCCCCTTACTCTTCCATCACATTCCCAAAGACTGCCAGAATCATGCCTGGGCCTGTTTCTTCTCTGCCCAAAACCCTTCCATGACTTTCTGTTGCCTCTAAGACCAAGCACTTAATTCCTTTGCCCAGCATGTCAGGGCATCCATGATGGGGTTTCCATTGAGCCTTTCTACTTGACTTTGTGTGACTCTCTTTGGGTACTTTTTGTTTCTCAAGCTTGGCAGACTCCCAAGGGGATCCTGGCTCTGCCTTCAAGTTCAGCCCAAGGAGAATCTCCCCATCTTGCTTAAAGAATGGAAAAGGATGCTAGATTTGGAATAAGAAGACCTGGGTTCAAAATTTGATTCCTTCACTTTTTTTCCCTGCATGACCTTCTTCAAGTCACTGAAGTTCTCAGTTTCCTTAACTATAAAAGGACTAGATGGGCCTCCAGAGTCCCTTTGAGCTCCAAGACTAGGGTCCTATGATTCTCCCGGCTAAAATTGTTCTTTCCACTTTCACATTGTCCCAGAGTACTTTGTTTGACTCTTTCCACCATGCAAAATGAGAAGTCATGAAGAAACAATCATTGTTTTGTCTTTGCATTGTTAGCCTGTCACAGGGTATATGTTTAATGAATGCATCTTGCCAGGACCCAGCCTGGATGCCCACCTCAAGGGCAAGAAGCACCTCCGGCTTGAAGAGCTTCGGGCGACAAGAAGGGCCCAGGGCCTGCGGAGTGTGTTTGTCAGCGGCTTTCCCCGGGGCCTGGATCCGACCCAGCTTTCTGAATATTTTCAGGCCTTCGGGCCTGTGGCTAGCATTGTCATGGACAAGGACAAGGTAGTGGGGCCAGCCTGGTTTGAGTGGTGCCCTGGGCAAGTCATTGTTCAAAGTCTAAGGACTGTCACATTCAGGGAGGACTATGGACTGAGAAGGAAGTCAAATCTAGGGAAAGGGAGATGAGAGGGACAGGGTGGGAGGAACTATGAGGTGGCTGGGAATGGGGGAGGCCACAGTGATTGGAAAAGAGTTTCTGAGGCCTGTGTTCTCTGTGGTGGCCTGTCAGGGTGTGTTTGCCATTGTTGAGATGGGAGACACAGGTGCCCGGGATGCCGTTTTGGCCCAGACCCAGCATGTTCTTAGTGGCCATCGACTCCGTGTTCGGCCTCGGGAACAGAAAGAGTTCCAGACTCCAGCTCCCAAGTCCCCCAAAGGGGCACCTCCAGATGACCAGCAACTGACCCAGGCCCTGGCAGAGGCTCCAGATGTGGAGGCCCAGATGGTGAAGCTGGTGGGGCTTCGAGAGCTCTCTGAAGCTGAGCGACAGCTACGAGGGCTCGTTGTGATGCTGATGCAAGAGGTCTTCACTGAGTTCTTCCCTGGTGAGGCTTGCCCATCCCTCTCTGTTCCTCTGTCTGACTCTGTGATGCCAGTCCCTGAGTTCCTGAGGCCATTTTGCCTTTGAGGCTCTATTGTAGGCTCCCGTCCTGCCCTACATCTTCTTCCCTGCCCATTCCATCATGCAGCCACCTGTCTCTTTAGACATCCCCTGATCTCGATGCTCTGCTCACCACTCAGGCTGCGTCATCCGTCCCTTTGGCTCCTCCACAAATGGCTTTGGTGTCCATGGTTGTGACCTTGACCTCTTCCTGGATATGGGCAGTTTGGAGGGGCCCCAGGTGAGATGGGTGAGGAGGAGGGAGCTGCTTTCTGAGTGACATTGTGTGTGTGATCTCCTTGGATTTTGGGCAGTCCCAGGTGTGCAGAGGAGAACACGGAGGCTCAGAAATTTAATTAACTTCCTGTAGCTGCCCAGTTAGTAAATGTTGGCAGTGGGATTCGAACCCAGATCTCGCAATCAGATGCCTAGTCCACTCTTCTTTATACTGCTTTGTATCAATAGGGAAGGGATGAGTAGGTTATAGGGTGGGGAAGTTAGGGAGGAGATGACTGCCAGGCTGAGGCTGAGCAGCTGGACAGAGGATGGGAGATGGGAGGGCAGGTGCTTCCACTAATGGGAAATGTTCAGAAATAATGGTCCC
The DNA here is from genome assembly GCF_016433145.1 of Gracilinanus agilis. NCBI lineage: Eukaryota > Metazoa > Chordata > Mammalia > Didelphimorphia > Didelphidae > Gracilinanus > Gracilinanus agilis. The sequence goes on along the minus strand of NC_058135.1, from coordinate 285,634,630 downwards.
AACCTGACTCTCCCCCACAGCGGGACCCAAAGGCCCCAGCCTCTCCAGCTTTGGACTCTGCCCTTGCTTCCCCACTGGATCCTCAAGCCTTGGCCTCCACCCCAGCTTCCCCTGTAGACTCTCAGGCTCCAGCTTCTCCCCAAGACTCTGAAACCCCCACCTCTTCCCTAGCCCCTCTGACCCCTGACTCTGCCTTGGCGTCCGAGGCCCTAGCCTCCCCGCAGTCTTTGCCCCCAGTTTCACCCATCCAAGAGGAGCTGAGAGAGAAGGACCTGGGGGAGGCCTGGGAACTTGTTGGAGCCCTGAACGGGGAGGAAGGAGAGGGGGAGGCGATGCTGGAACTTGTTGGGTCTGTCCTCCGAGGCTGTGTCCCTGGGGTGCACAGTGTCCGGACAGTGCCTTCGGCTCGACGCCCTGTGGTCAAGTTCTGCCATCGGCCCTCTGGTCTTCACGGTGACATCTCCCTCAGTAACAGGTATGTTGGGAAAATTTCCCAGAGAATGTTCCTGCGGGATGAGGGGAGGGACCCTTAGTGGGCTGGGAGCTTCTGGAGCGTCCTGCGCTAAGGGCTTTGCTTTTCTCCTTCCTGGCCCGTCACTGCTGTGGGCCCTTTGACCAAGTTCTGTGTCCATGATGCTGCCCGTGACCCCATTTCTTGCCTCCCGGCTCTATTTCAGGCCCATGGCTGGGTGTTTATTCGGTATCTCTTCCATTCAGGGCAGTGTCCTGGGTCCTGGCCTCTGCCCCCAAGCGAGTCACATTCACAGCCCAGCCAGAGAAGGAAATAGAAAGTAACTGAAGAGGGAAAGAGCGTTTTCTAATGGGGGGAGGAGCTCTCCTGTAGAAGGTGAGCCTGAAAGCAGGCAGAGATGGAGTTGGGAATTGAGGCAGGTTTTGTAGCAGACAGGCCTAGGAGATGACTGAGGCACAGAAATGGGAGCGGTGGCCATGCTTTGGCTGACCTCTTTTCCTTATCCTTGATTCAGAGTGGAGGCCCCAGGCTTTACGGTATTGGGGGCCTGAACTCCTGCATGTCCTTGGTGTCCTTTTTATCCCAGGCTGGCTTTATATAATTCACGGTTCCTGAACTTCTGCTGTGAGCTGGACAGGCGGGTTCGGCCTCTGGTCTATACCCTGCGCTGCTGGGCTCAGGGACGAGGACTGACGGGTAAGGATGGAGTGGAAGTGAAGACAGTTTGTGACATGGTGGTCACTGGAGGGATCAAGGCAGAGACTCACAGACACTTAGGCTACATGGAACTGGGTGGGATCCAGGAGGTTCTTTCTCCTTGGCTAATGCTAAATCTTGGTTTTCTGCCCAGGGAGTGGCCCTCTTCTGAGTAATTATGCCCTGACTCTCTTGGTGATCTACTTCCTTCAAACCCGGGACCCTCCTGTGCTGCCCCCCCTCACAAGGCTCACCCAGATGGCAGGTAGGCTCCTGAGGCCCTCACCCTCACCCTTGTCTGTCTTCAGCTTCATCTGCCCACATCACTGTCTTCCTGATGGACAGACAACTCTCTTGTCTTTAGTAACTGTGAGTTCTCCGGGGAGACCCTGAGAATGTCTCTGTCTCCTGGCCTCTTTGCCACATTTCCTGTCTCTTGCTAGAGCTGCCCTTTCTCTTTTGTGTTCCTAGGTGAGGAGGAACAGGTTGAGGTGGACGGCTGGGACTGCAGCTTCCCCCAGGAGGTTTCCTGCCTGGAGCCTAGCACCAACACTGAGCCCCTTGGTAAATGTCCAGAGACTGCCTAGAAGCAAGGGAGGGGGGTGGTCTTGGTAGGGGCTGGGCTGGGGAGAGGGCTTGTGCCCCAGGGGTCAGGAGGGTTGAGGAATCCCAGTCCTTCCCTGGTGAATGGATTGGATTTTGGTCTTCAGTTCAGCCTTCCTTACAGATGCCCTCCTGGCCCAGTTCTTTACCTGTGTCTCCAGCTGGGAGCTCCGAGGCTCGCTGCTGTCGCTGAGGGAAGGCCGACCGCTGCCCGTAGCAGAGGGCCTGCCCCCTGGTCTCTGGGGGGGCTTACGAGTTGGTCCTCTGAACCTCCAGGACCCTTTTGACTTGAGTCATAACGTGGCAGCAAATGTGACCAGCCGAGTGGCTGGTCGCCTGCAGAACTGTTGTCGGGATTCAGCTAATTACTGCCGAAGCCTCCAGTTCCAGCGTCGTTCGCCCCGGGGCCGGGACTGGGGTTTGCTTCCTCTGCTTCAGCCCAGCTCTGCCAACTCCCTGCTCTCTGTTACTCCCATCCCCCTGCCCTCGGCCCCCTTCTCCCAGCTCTGTGCTGCCATCACTCAGGTGTTAGAGGAAATACTGGGGTGCCAGGTAGAGCAGAGCAGCAAGAGGCGGAGGCCAGAAGAAGATGGAGATGGGGAGGAGTGGCCCCAGGGAGGACCCAGTAAGAGACTAAGATTAGAGAGGGAGGAAGAGCAGAAGGGATCCCTGCAGGATCAGGCATCTGAGGGGCACCAAGGAGAGGCTGCCGTCGAAGAGATGATGCTGGTGGCTGATGACAAAGAGGACCAGCCATCAACCACAGGGGACGTTGGGCAGTCAGGGGAGCAGCCACAGGGGCTTTGGCAGCATTGGATTGAAAGGAGAGGAAAGCCGGAAAATCCAGGGACTGAAGAGATGGAAACTGCCCGGGGAGGGGAGGAAGCAGGGCTGGGGAGGACACAAACCTGGCTCTGTGCACTGCGGCGCCGGGTGTGGCTTGGGCGGCGGAGGCTCCGGAGGCAGTTGCAGCAGCAAGCCAAAGGAGAAATAAGCTGGCTGCAGGCTGAGACTCTGGTGACCCAGGAGCTGATGACCCAGGAGAGCAGGAAGCAGAGAAAAGAGCCAGAGCCGCCACAGCCCCTCCTCACCTTTACTGCTTCTGTCAGCCCCACCGGCCAGTTCTTGACTCTCACCCAGCTCCACGATCCTCAGGGCCTGTTCCCTGATCTTCATCACTTCTTACAAGGCTTTCTACCACGAACTCTTCGGGGCATCCTCGGGTGTGAGAAAGGCGACTGAGGAGAGGAAGGGGCAATAAAGTGCTTTTTACACAAGCTTCATCTCTGGGTTTTGCCTTTGGGGCACTGCCTGGCATTGGAGAGCTGAGGTTTAAATGCCAAACATCCCTTTTAACAAGCCTTTAGGTTTGGGGCTGAGCCAGGAAGGGGCTGGGGGTCTGTGGAGAGAGTTCATGGAGGGATATGAACTTGGATGGGGGAAAAATCCATCTTCATTTTCACTCAGCCCTTCATAATCATACATTTTATGAACTTAATATTATACTGAAACCAGGAAGAGCAAAAACAGAACTATCGTCCAAGTTCCTTAATGAATAAAAATTTGTAAAATACTAGTAAGGAGATTGTAGCAATATATCACAAATACACATTATGACAAGGTGGGATTTATACTAGGAATGCAGGGCTGGCTCAATATTAGCAAAAAGATCAGTATAATTGACCATATCAATAACAAAAATAATAGAATTATCTCGAGAAGCTGAAAAAGGCTTTGACAAAATGCAATACCTATTCCTATTAAAGACTGGCAAGTAGGGGGCAGCTGGGTAGCTCAGGGGATGGAGAGCCAGGCCTAGAGACAGGAGGTCCTAGGTTCAAATCCAGCCTCAGACACTTCCCAGCTGTGTGACCCTGGGCAAGTCACTTGACCCCCATTGCCTAGCCCTTACCACTCTTCTGCCTTGGAGCCAAAACACAGAAGTTAAGGGTTTAAAAACAAACAAACAAAAAAACTGGCAAGCATAGGAATCAATGGATCCTTTCTTAAAACAAGTATCTAAAACCAAGAGCAATCCACATTAGGGTTAACTAAAAGCCTCAGTCAAATCAGGAGTGACGCCTATTATCACTACTATTCAATATTGTACTAGAGATGCTAGCTAAGGCGATAAGACAAGAAAACGAAACTGAAGGACTAAAAATAGGCTATGAGTAAACCAAACTTATCACTGCAGATGACATGATACAGCGTACTTGGAGAATCAACTGAAAAACTAGTTGAAACAACAAATTGAGCAAAGTTGCAGGATATAAAATAAACCCACAAGTCTAGTATTTTGATATACCATCAACAAAAACCAGCAGCATGTGATAAATTCCATTTAAAATAATTGCAGATAGTATAAAACACTTGAAAGTTTACCTGCTGAGACAAACTGAAGGAAAATGTGGACACAATTACAAAACAGACATAAACAATTGGAGAAATACTGTTATAGCGCAGGCCAAGCTGATAAGAAAAATGACATTTCTACTTCAACTAATTTGCTCATCCTGTGCCATGCCAATCAAATGAGTGAGAATTATTCTATAGAACTGGAAAAAGTATCATCTGCAACAGGGGTCGGCAACCTTTTTAGCCGTGAGAGCCATAAACGCCACATTTTTTAAAATGTCATTTCGTGAGAGCCGTACAGTGCTCCCAGTGCCGCTCCTGTAACAGCGCCTGAAAAAAATGGACTTTATGGCTCCTGCAGAAAGAGCCCTATCTGGCCCTCGAAAGAGCCAGATATGGCTCGAGAGCCATATGTTGCCGACCCCTGATCTGGAAGAATGAAAAGTCAAAGGGATCAGTGAAAAAATGTGAGGAAAGGCAGTCTTAAAAAGAAGCAGATTTCAAAATAGATCCCAAATGGGATAAAAATCTAGTGCTGTCTAAGAGTGTGGTCAATCAGTGGAATAGATTAGGTACACAATACACAGGAGTAAAAGAATATAGTAATCTGATGTTTGATAAACCCAAAGATCCAAGCTTTTTGGGCAAGAACCTGCCATTTGACAAAAATTACTGGGAAAACTAGAGAGCAGTCAGTTTGGCAGATACTGGGCATAGACTAACAACTCACACTATATGTCAACGTCAAAATGCATAACTGATTTAGACATAAAGGGTTAATAGAACTAAATTAGGGGAGTGTGGAGAAGGGAGGAGTTTATGACCAAACCAGAAAGAGGATCCTAGGAAGTAACATGGATGATTTTGATCATGTGGAATTTAAAATGTTTTGCACAAACAAGTAGCCAAATTTAATGCAGCCAAAATTCAAAGCCAACAGGAAACTGGAGTGGGAGGTGGGGCGGGGATTTTAAAGCAAGTTTCTTTGCTAAAGGTCTCATTTCTCAAACGTAAAGAGAATTGAGCAAAATGTATAAAAATTCTTCAATTGATAAATGGTCAAAGGCGATGAATGAACAGGCAAGTTTCAGAAGAAGAAATCAAAGCTTTGGTCACATGAAAAAATGCCGTTTTTCTAAGTTGAAAATTGAGCATAATGGTGAATTCCATTATTGGACAAATATTTCTTCTCCCTGCACATGTAGGCTCTTTATGTACAGACTTTTCTTAGACTTATCAGAGCTGCCAGCATCACCTCTCTGCTACTTTGGGACCATTATTAATAACTAAATAGTATTAAGGAAACAAAGAGGAGCGCTGCTTTCCCTGCAACAACATTTGTTACAAGACCTCTGGACAAAGACTGAAGCTGGAGCTAATGTGAGGTGCAAAACAGTGTAAATATCCATAATGTAATGCTAACGGTTGTTTTTTTTTTAAACTCTTTTTTTTTAAACCCTTAACTTCTGTGTATTGGCTCTTCAGTAGAAGAGTTGTAAGGGTGGGCAATGGGGGTCAAGTGACTTGCCCAGGGTCACACAGCTGGGAAGTGTCCGAGGCTGGATTTGAACCTAGGACCTCCTGTCTCTAGGCCTGACTCTCAATCCACTGAGCTACCCAGCTACCCCCTAACGGGTTTTTAAGACTGAGAATGAGTTTGACTGGGAAAACTGCTTCAGGACTTTGCACCTCTTAGGGAAATTGATGGATTTAGCAAGTAATTAAACTTTTTACTTAATTTATTTTTCTGCCTTTTTTTTTTTTTGATTCCCAATCCTGTATCCTGAATTTCTGTGCTGAGTTTGAGTAAACCGAGGTCCTTCTGTATGCCCAAAGGGTTACCAAACTCTGCATTTCCTTTGCCCCAGGAATCCACTACTAGCTTTGTGTCCCAGAGAGAAAAAACAAACAAACAAGCGGAAAAGGGAAAGGACCCGTATGGACAAAAATATCACTAGCGGCTCTTTTTGTGGCAGGCAAGAATTGGACCTGGAGGGGGTGCCAGCCTATCGTCTGGGGGATGGCTGAACGGCTGGTGGAATGTGAATAGGATTGTAGTAGGTACGACGACGGGGATGGTTCAGGAAAACCTGGAAAGCCTCATATGGACAGCTGCAAAGCACAGGGAGCGGAGCCTGGAGAAGAGTGTATGTACAATGACAGCAACACGGTACCAGGAACCACTGGGAAAGACTAAACGCTCTTCATCTCCGGAGAAAGAGCCCACGGAGTCTTTTAACTTTTATTTATTTTTTTTTTCTGTGTTCTCTCTTGGAATATGGCCCTTCTGAAACACGTTTTGCGTCGCTGCAGTATCGATTGGGCAATCAATATCCAGGGGAGGGGAGGGGAGAGAGCATTTGCAACTCAAAACTGTAAAGAACAATGCCGCGGTTTTTGCTCGAAATAAGGAAATTTTTATCTAGCGCTCTGCGCACTCCCGCGCCCCCTGGCGGACCTCTGGACCCGCGCCTCAGTTTCCCCTTCGGTAAAAAGTGGGTGTCGTGAAGGACCGAGCTTGGATCTCCGTCTTGCCCAGCGGGCAATCGGTTCTGTCTCCGTTTCCACTGCGGCGAGAAGAGAGGGCCCGGGCCGCCGGCCCTTGGGAGACGGAGACACGATCTCCCCGGGATGCGCCACGAGGAGGGGGCGGGGCCTGGAGGAGCCTCCGCCCGAGCTAACCGACCGCCCTCGCGGCGGGCCTTCGGCGGTGCCCCGTGCGCAGGCGTGCGCCGCTTCGCGACTTCAGCCGGTGTGGGGAGGGACCGCCCTCCTGTCGCGCGGTTCCGTTCGACGCCGTCCTCGCTTTCCGGTCGCTGTCCCCTCCCACCCGCCCGTCCGTCCCTC
>NC_058135.1:285615295-285623065 GCF_016433145.1 Gracilinanus agilis | reverse complement strand
CTGAGGCCGGCCGGGGCCGCCGCCCCGGAACACTTGGAAATGCCCGCGCTCGCCGGCCCGGGGGCTTGGCAGAGGGGGAGGGGAGGGCCCGAGGGGTGGTGCGGAGGGCGATGAGCAGTTTGGGAGGTCAGGGGCATCGCGGCTGAGGGGTCTTCCAGCGTAGGGGGTGCCGCGGGCAGGTGGGGCCTGGGGGTGGTTAGCGGTTTGGGGGGCATGGGAGGGCAGGGGGCGTCACAGGCTGCCAGGCTTGGGGTGGGGGCCGGGGTGACCCCGGCATGGGGTGCCGAGGAAGCGTGCCGGTACGGGGCTGCGGTTGCTCTGCAAACCCCGCCGAGCCTCTAGGCGCTTGGCCCTGGAGGACGAGGGGACACGCGGCCGGCCTGAGCCCTTTGGAGGCCCCTCATCTCAGCTTGTTCTGGCCTGCCCTTTGCCTGGTGAAGGGGGAGGAGGGCTCAGAGAAGCGAGCGTTGGGGTGCGGGGCTCATGGCCATTCTTTCCCCCCTTCCACAGACCCTGTACACGTACCCTGAAAACTGGCGGGCCTTCAAGGCCCTCATCGCTGCACAGTACAGCGGGGCCCAGATCCGCGTGCTGTCCGCACCTCCCCACTTCCACTTTGGTCAGACCAACCGCACCCCTGAATTCCTCCGAAAATTTCCCGCTGGCAAGGTGAGTGGGTCCCCTTGGGGCATCCCATCCCCTTGCAGCTAGAGCCTTGGGGGAGGGGGGGTCCCCGGGACATCACCTCCCCCATTCAAGGCTGTTCCTCCTCTGAACCTCTGTGCTGGGCCCTTTGGGAAAGGTGAGCAGAAGGCTCAGGTCTCGGCCTAGAACTGCTCCGTGAGGGGGCTTTCCTGTCTTTTTCCCCCCAGGTTCCGGCATTTGAGGGTGATGATGGGTTCTGTGTGTTTGAAAGCAATGCTATTGCACACTATGGTAAGTAAAGGGGGCCTGGGATTGGGGAGACTATCGATGAGGGTGGGATCTCTCCCAGCCACCTCCTTACCACTTAAACCCTCTTTTCGGCCTGATGCAGTAAGCAATGATGACCTTCGAGGTCCTACTCCCGAGGCAGCTGCCCAGGTGATCCAGTGGGTGAGCTTTGCTGACAGTGACATTGTTCCTCCAGCAAGTACCTGGGTGTTCCCCACTCTTGGCATCATGCATCACAACAAGCAGGTAAGTGCTGGGGCCACCAGGTCAGGTGCAGGGTAAGCCTGGGTCCTGGCCACATCACAGCTTTCAGGCTGGTCCTTGACTTGGCCAAGATGAAGTAGGATGAAAAGAACTGATTACACTGGTTTCCTTGCTCCTTCCCACCCTAGTTCAGGTCTCAGTTATCTCTCAGTTACCTGTTGTGATAGTCTGTTTACTGTCCCGGCTCCCTTCTCTGGCTATTTTTCACTTGTCTGTCATCTGTCTGACCAGACTCCTTCAAGAACAAATAGAAACTCTTAAATCTTTCATAATCTAGCCTCGACTTACCTTTCCAGTCTCATGCATTGTAGTCCCTCAGGTCCTCTGGGGTCCACTCAGACCAGCTGCCTCCTTGTCCCTTTGCTTTTGCCATTCACCATGCTTGGAATGCCCACCCTTTTTACCTCTCCCTTTCAGATACCCCAATTTCTTTCAAGGCTCAGTTAAAACGCCACCTTCTCCATGAGATCTTTTCTCGATGCCCCTCTGCCCTCATTCTCGGTGCATATGCGCCCATATACATTTTCTTCTCTGATGGAATAAACTCTTTGAGGGCAGAGACCCTTGTATCTAGCGCCTGACAATGCTTGGCATGAGGAAGGCACCTCTTAAGTGTTTGTTTTGACTGAGGGAAGGAGCCAGTGCCAGAAGGAAACAATAGAGGGGCATCACAGCATCAAGGATTTAGAGATGGCAGGAGCCCCTAGGTCCTCCGGTCTAATTCTCTTCTTTTCTTTCTTTAAAAACCCTTCCCTTCTGTTTTAGAATCAATACTGTGTATTGGTTCCAAGGCTGGGGAACAGTAAAGGGCAGTTAAGTGACTTGTCCAGGAAGGGTCTGGGGCCAGATTTGAACCCAGGACTTCCTTTTTTTAGGCCTGGCTTTCTATCCATTAAGTCACTTAGCTACCCCCGATTCTGTTTCTTTAGAGAAGGAAATAGGGCCAGGAAGGAGTGCGGGAATTTGTAGTAGTAGTAGCAGCCTCTCTTTTGGTCTTTGGGATTTTCTCTTGATCTGTGGCCACCAGGAATAGGTACCAGAGTAGACCGGATTCATGGGCTTGAGGAGATTGAGCCTAAGGTCTTCCTAGAGGGCCCTTCTGAGAAGGAGGCAGGTTGTCTAATGTGAAGGATGATTGATGCTTGGCAGCAGGGTTGAGGCCTGCTTTTCCCCCAGGGCCTTTGCCCAAGTTAGAGCCTTTTCTTGGGGCCTCAAGTCTTCCTCTGTAAGTGAGGTGATTGGACTAGATGACCTTCAAGATCCCTGCCCGCCCTGCAGCCTGTGCCTTCTAAATTGGGTAGAAGTTGGCAGCGGAAAGAGGCTTTAGAAGTCATGGAGTGACTGGGGCCAATTCTGGGGGTTGAGTAATGGGAGAAGAGAGGGCTGTCAGCTGTTGGTTCACCTCAGCCCATTTCCTCTCTGACCTCTGGGCCCAACCCTGACCAGGTCTGACTCCCTCAGGCCTGTCCTAGGCACTTGATCCATGGAAGACTGGCTGTAGGGTGTGGGGCAGAGCCCTAGGATACTGCTGTCTCAAACAGGCAGCCAAAAGGAAGCGCTTCCTAACAGCTGAAGCTGTCCCAGTGGATGGGGCAGCCAGGGAGATATGTTCAAAGGGGCAGTGATTTGGCAAAATCATTGGTCACCCCATGCTGCTTCGGCCTCATCAGGCCCCAAGAGGCTGAGTTGGGGGAAGCCAGATCCACCTCTCGAGGCTGGAGCCTAGCGGTTGGACCTATGCTGAGTTGACTGTTTCATTTCCTCTGCCAGGCCACCGAGAATGCCAAAGAGGAGGTCAGGCGAGTTCTGGGGCTCCTAGACGCTCACCTAAAGACTCGGACTTTCCTGGTGGGTGACCGGGTGACCCTGGCGGACATCACAGTCGTGTGTACCCTTTTGTGGCTCTATAAGCAGGTAAGTAGGGGTGGCAGCATCATGGCTGGTGAGAACAGGAGGGAGAGAGACAGGACACAAAGCTGGGCCCAGCTAGGACAGCTGGTTTCCAGGCCAGGCCTATATGCTGAAGGCTGGTTCTGGGACCTTTTAGTTAGTGTGAGGACTCATAGGATTCTTTAGTTCCTTACATCAATTTCCTCCCAATTTTTGAGGCTTTGCTGCTTGGAGTTTTTCCATCACTAGGGGAGAGGGGCAGGTCGATATTAGAATCCTATCCCCCACAAAGCTCCTAACACTCAGGCCAGAGGAGCAAAAACCCAGGGATGTTGATTTCTCAGAGAAGGAGGAGGAGGCTCTGGCAGTCTTTGGAATGCACATCCCAGCACTGATCTGTCCTGGAATTGTCCCTCTAGGTCCTAGAGCCATCTTTCCGGCAGGCCTTCCCCAACACCAACCGCTGGTTCCTCACCTGCATTCACCAGCCCCAGTTCCGGGCAGTTTTGGGGGAGGTGAAGCTCTGTGAGAAGATGGCCCAATTCGATGGTAAGTGAGAATGGCCTTGATGCCCGTGTCTTTTCAGTAGCCTTCCCTGTCTTTTCTCAGGGCAGCACACCTTATAAGGAATTTAGAAAGAGGAAGCCTCGCTCCCATGAAGAAAAGACTGGTACCCTGTGCAGGTGTCCATCTCTGAAGATCTTGGGGTCTTCTGTGTCCTTTGGGGCAAAATGTGGTCACTATAATGACCCATTACATGGCTGTGTCTGTTTCCCCTGTTGTGTTGCCTTAATTGTCTTCAGGTCATGCATGGTTGTTCTTGGCAATGTGGCTATGTACCATTCTCCAGTCAATGGGCATCAGATTTCTGTTGTCCAAAAGGGTATTTTTGGGCAGAGGGATTCTTCCTAGAATTTTGTGATTGAGCTTGGGGATGGTGAGCTGTGGGGTTGCTTTCTCAGTTTCTTTCCAAAGGCTTTCATGAACAGCTGGGCCAGTTCACAGCTCAGGCCTCTCTGCAGTCCTCACCAGTCAGGCTCCCTTCCCCCTCCTAGGCTGATTGTGCAGCTTCAGGGGTGTTGAGATTTGCACATGGACTGAGCTGTCCTTCTGGTGTTTGCATGCCCTCGTAGGTGTGCTATGAATGGCTCTGCACCCATCACTCACCTCAGTAATCTTGGTAGTCAGACCCTTGTCAGAGAGACTGGAGGCAAAGATCTCCCTGCTTCTTTGTCCTTATTCATAATGTCATGTGACTCTTCTTTTTTAAACTGCCTTTGTTCCTTGCCTGCATAAGAATTCTTTCCTTTACCCTGTTTTATCGGCTTCTCTTCTCATTTTTTTGTGGTGTGATCTTGCACTTTCAGGCAGAATGGTGTGTGGTGTGAGATGTTGGTCTAAACCTGATTTCCGCCAGACTTCTTCCCAGCTGTTCTGGTCAAATAGGGACTTTCTGAAGCCTCAGTTTGGGGATCTTGGAGCCTTCCTTTTCTGTTCTGTCCTACTGACCCACTTTTCTGGTTTTGAGCCTTTCTTTACCAAGACTTTGATGTTGCTAAAGTCATTTCCCAGGTGCCAGGCTCAGCTCTGGCCCTCAGAGTCAGGCTCTGCATTTCCTAATCCTACTTACTTTTAGAGTGATGTGGCCTGTGTGAGAGTCCTCAGGACAGGGCTTAATATGGGGACTGTTTCTCCCTTTTGCTAGCTAAGAAGTTTGCTGAGAGTCAGCCTAAGAAGGAGCTTCCAAGAAAGGAGAAGGGACAGAGAGAAGAGAAGCCAAAGGCCCAGGCTGAGCGGAAAGAGGAGAAGAAGGCGGCTGCAGCCCCTGGCCCCGAGGACGAGTTGGATGAGTGTGAGCAGGCTCTGGCTGCGGAGCCCAAGGCCAAGGACCCCTTTGCTCACCTGCCCAAGAGGTAGGACACGGAGGACCTGGGGAGGGACAATTGGATTCATTAGAAGAACTTACTGAATGCTTACTCTGGGCCAGAACCCGAGAGTCACAGTGGGGGAGGCGACATGTCCACGAAGGTGGATGGAAAGTGCTCTCGCCTCGGATGGACACATGGATGGACTCACTGACCGACTGTGAAAGGATTCCTGCAAAGGATGGGCTTTGAAGGGAGGGAGAGATTGGCCATGATTGTGGTCTAGTGACAGCACATAGGCAGCTGGAGTTGGGGGAAAGTCTGAGGGAACAGGGAAGGTAGAAAGGGACTGGGCTATGAAGAGCTTCGAGTGCCAAACAGAAGAGTTTACATTGATCCTGGAAGCAAAGAGTTTATTGAGCAGGGGAATGACCTGGGCAGACCATTCGTTTTGGGGAAAATTGTCTTGGCACGTATGTGGAGGATGGATTGGAGTAGAGAGAGGCTTGAAGCAAGCGGCCCATTCGGATTTCACTGTAGAAGTCTAGTTGAGTGGCGGGGCCCGAGTGAGGGAGTAGAGAGGAGACAGAGGAGAGAGCCTGGGACAGCAGAAATGGCAGCATTTTTTTAGTGGATTGGAAATGTGTAGTAGGTCATGGCGAGGTATTGTGGATGAGCCCTCCGCTGTCAGGCTAGGGGCTGTGTCCTCTGTATAGGAAGAGGAGAGGTTGGGGGGAAAGTTAGTGAGTTCCATTTTGGACATGTTGAGTTGGAGGTGTGACTGGACATCCAGCTGGTGGTGTGTCTTGCAGGTCAGCAGAGAGGTTGAGGCTGAATCATTGGAGCAGGGGGTCATCTGTATAGAGATGAGAATTGAACCCTTGGGAATGGGTAGGGTCACTGAAAGAGTGGAGAGGAGGGTCCAGGATGGAAGTCGGGTACCTGTACCTGTCATGGCTCAGAGACTTGGAGAGATTGGACTGTCCTTTGGCACGTTCTGGGTGTCGCACATCTCATGAAACCCAGTTATTGTCTCTGACCTGTGTGACTGTGGGCACCTCCTGGAGGTCAGGGGTGGAAAGGAAGGGAGTCAACACTTATCCTTGGGAGATGGAGCCCAGCTGGGAGACAGCGGGTCGGAGCCGGTGGGGATCGCTGCTTCTGCTGATGTCACTAAAGTCCAGAGATGGCTCTCTAGAAGTATCTGAGGTGCCCACAGCCCCTGGGCCATTCTTAGGAGGACTATCACTCTCCTGATCACCAAGCTTGAATGCTCCCCACTTGGCTTCCTGGGCCCCATGTGGGCTTGTGTCTGCAGCAGCATGCCAGTGGGCATTTCTGGCTTAGTCAGGGTTTCTCCTCTTGAGATGGGAGATGGGGGAAGAAACCCATCTTTGCTAAGGCGAGCAGAGCACTGGATTCCGGAGTCTCCTTGTCTGTAAAGGGAGGCATTGACCAGACTGGGCTTCTTCCCCTCTCTTGGCTCCTGAACTCCCCAGAGTGATGCTTTAAGTAATTGAAGGAAATAGTGAAAATGAAGGGAGAATTTTCTTTTTTTTTTTTTTTTTTTTTAAATCAAAATTCTTAGACTCGGTGCCAGCCCCAAATGAAGGGCTCTGCAGTCCCAGGGAAGAATTGCTCAGTGAGGTGACTTTAAATCAGTCGCTGACAGCAAGTTTGCACTTGCTCTAAGGTGCCCTTGGCTTCCGCTTTATCCAGGAGGTGTCCCTGGTTGATGGGGTCCAGGAGCCTGGCCAGGCTCCCTGAGAACGCCCTCTGCCCTTCTGTCCCAGTGAACAACGAAGCAGCCAACTGCTTAGCGCAGGACCTTTTTCTTCATAAGTTTTTATTGTCTTTTAAAAAAACCAAACTCATCTCTTAGAATCAATGCTGCGTATTGGTTCCAAGGCAGAAGAGTGACAAGAGCTAGGCAATGGCAGTTAAGTGACTTGTCCAAGGTTACCTAGCCAGGAAGTATCTGGGGCCCAATTTGAACCCAGGCCTGACTTTATCCACTGAGGCATTCAGGTGCCCCTTTATTGTCTTTTTTTTTTTTTTTTTTACATCACCCTTATTTCTCCCAGCGCCCTTTTTTTCTCAGTCAGCTTCTCCACTCTCAGAGAGCTAGTCCATATAATGAAGTTTGGGTTTTTGTTTATAGTCAGTCAAAAAGAGGGGAAACTAAAAGCTGCTCTTGAGTCAGAAAGTATTTGCGGCATGAGATGCCCTCGTTCTCCAGCCTCCAAGGGCTCCTCTCCAAGCTCGTGATTTTGGGGTGATTTCCCAGCTCTGCCTCAGTTTGAGTGTGTGGTGGTCCTTGTCTGTCAGCTCTGTTACTGGCATTCTTGTGCCCAGGAGATTCAGCCATTGCCCAGTCCAGGGGCATCTGTTCTCTTTCCATTTCTTGGCATCCCATCACAAGAGCAGCCCCTAAACAGGCCTGCATTGTAGAATCTGAGCTTGGTTGTTATTGGTCACTCGAGACTAAGAGTGCTTGCAGGGTCCCCCAGACTGACCTACGTGTGCCCTATGGGCACAGGAGTTTGTGATTGGGTTCTGGGTATCTGTGAACCGTCTTGTAGTGGTTTTGTGGGGCCGTAGGGTGGTGAGGAGGGCCTTGAAAGAGGTAGCCCTTTTTCCTGTCTATTTGTGCTGGGATTACCGAGAATACTGGAAGGTTGGCTGGACTTGGAGTCAGACTTCCATGTTCCCATTTGTAGAAAGTGCCTCATGAAGCTATTGTGAGGACCTGACTTTGTGGATCTGAGGTGTTTTTTTTTTTTTTTTTTTTTTTTTTTTTTTTTTTTTTTTTTTTTTT
>NC_058135.1:285604844-285615285 GCF_016433145.1 Gracilinanus agilis | reverse complement strand
TTTTTTTTTTTTTTTTTTTTTTTTTTTTTTTTTTTTTTTTTTTTTTTGTCTCATTTAGGGTGTTGTAGTTCTGGCCTCCGTGTAGCTTTCTGATCCAGTTTCCTTTGGGTCCTTTAGTCCCTCCTGGTGATTTCAGAGTGGGAAAAGTAAAGCTGGAAGGGTGGGGGGGGGGGCAGGTTGTAAGGGCTTTGAAGGCTTGCTCTAGGAGTTCCTAATTTATCCTGGAGGCACTAGGGAGCCACTGGAGTTTATTGAAGAGAGGAGCCACTGGGGCCAATCTCCAATCACCAGGCAGCAGCAGTGTGGATGGAGTTGGGGAAGACTTGAGGCAAGGAGCACGCCATCTTAGGTTGGCTGTGTGGGGAGGGTCTCAGGGGACCATAGGACTGTTCACTTCGTAGTGCCTTTGGGTGAGTGGGAGGGGTTTGGGCATCATGGAGACACGTGTCCCGGGTAACTCCCTGGGAAGGCTGGGAGATCTGGGCAAGCAGCCAGTGCCAGTTGGAGCTCTTGTGCTGGGATTCCCCCAAGTGGTCCTCCATAAAATGAAGGAGTCTGCCAGTTTGATCTCTGAGCCCCTTTCCAGGATCCTGGCAGAGAGGTGGGCTTGGGGGGCCAGTCTGGAGCTGGAGCCTGAGTGGGCACCAGGGGGCAGCAGTGACTCGGGGCTGGAGACCTCCCTGCTCGGGTCCCACGCCCTCCACATGCCGATCATAGCTGGGGGTGGAGGGGGAGGGAGGGAGGGGAAATGGGATGCTGAGAGTGTGACCCTGGGAGTGTCCCAGCAGGGCTGCAGACCCCGAGTGCCACTACCTGGCCCCCTCTCCGTCCAGGCGCCTGGACTGTCCTGGCTGGCTCTGCTGCTCACTGACCTGCTTGTGAGAGTATTTAGAGTTGCTTTTTGCGCCCTGCGTGCTCCAGCTCAGCCCTTGTCCCTGTTTTCTTCCTCCTCAGTACCTTCGTGTTGGATGAGTTTAAGCGCAAATACTCCAACGAGGACACCCTCTCGGTGGCGCTGCCCTACTTCTGGGAGCACTTCGACCGGGACGGCTGGTCCCTGTGGTACGCCGAGTACCGCTTCCCCCAAGAGCTCAGCCAGACCTTCATGAGTTGCAACCTCATCACTGGTCAGTAGGCGAAGCGTCTTGGGGCGGGGGAGGCTGGAAGGGGGGATCTGGGCCACAGGCTGATGGTTCTCTCCCCCAGGAATGTTCCAGCGCTTGGACAAGCTGAGGAAGAATGCCTTTGCAAGTGTCATCCTCTTTGGCACCAACAACAGCAGCGCCATTTCTGGAATCTGGATTTTCCGCGGCCAAGAGCTCGCCTTCCCGGTGGGTTGGGGCCGGGGCCGGGCAGCGGGCTTTGTGGGCCTGGCCGGGGGGCCTCTGGAATAGAGGGGGTGGGACTTCCCGTCCTTGCGGTGGGCCTTAGGGTGCTGGGACCCCGACACTCACTGCTCTTTGCTTTACAGCTGAGTCCAGACTGGCAGGTGGATTATGAGTCCTACACATGGCGCAAGCTGGATCCTGGCAGCGACGAGGCCCAGACCATGGTCCGAGAATACTTCTCCTGGGAGGGGGCCTTCCAGCACGTGGGCAAACCCTTCAATCAGGGCAAAATCTTCAAGTGACCCCCCTGCTACCACCTAGCTGCCTGCTGCCTCCTCTGCACGGAGGTGCCAGTCATTAAAGGAAACTGATGAACATGGAAAAAGCCACCCGCGTGTCCTGCCTCCTTTGGGTCCGCTCAGAGCCCTGGAGCCCTGCCAAGCGCCTTGGTGCTGCCCTTCGGAAGCCGGGCTCTTGGGGGTGGGGGGGTGCCAGAGCTGTTAGCCCAGGGCAGGGGCTGGCATGAATGGGGCAGAGAGCTTGGGGGGGGGCTTCGCCTCCTCCTCCTGGTCCCCCTCTTCCCACCTTGCTGGACTGGAGCCCCAGCCTGGCTATAGGTCCCCTGTGGGGGTAGCCCTGGGCCAGGGCCTCCAGCAGGAAGCATGATTCAGCCCTTTGGGGGAGGGGCACACATCTGGAGCTCATTCTGTCCTCCCCGCCCTGCCCAGGGCTGCCCCTGGGCGGCCTGAGTCACCGGCCCCGCCCCCCCACCAGGGTGGATACAGAATTTAGAGCCCCAAGTTTGACTTAAAAGGAAACTGATCCTACCCCCCCTGTGGTGGGAGGGGGAGGCGCAGGCACACGGGTACATGGTTGGTGGAGTGGTTTGTAGAATAATTTGCAGTGACCACACTGCACACCCTGAACCAGGGCCTCCTTTGACTGGGCTTACGCCCCAGGGAAACCCCAAATCAGCAGCACTTATTGTGAGGAGTGATGAGGCTCCCGAGGGGGGCACTGCGGTGCTTGGGCCGGACTCGGAGCCATGGGAAGAGCTACAGCCCAAACGGGACTCAAGATCCAAGGGCCAAGATAGGGAGGGGAGCTCCCTAGGGGCAGGTTTGGTGTTGGTGGGGTGACTGGGTGGAACAGTGGTTAGAGAGCCAGGCATAGAAGTGAGGGGTCCTGGGTTCAAATCAGTCCTCAAGACACTTCTGAGCCGTGTGACTGGGCACCGTATCTCCCTGCCTAGCCCTTGTCCTTCCACCCTTGTCAACAAAACCCCCAGTTGGGCATCTTGGCCTGCAAAGCCTTCCAGGTCAGTCCCTCTGTTTATACCTGATGGTCACCCACGGGCATCCAGGAGCCACCCGCTCCCTGTCCATGATGGCCTGGAGGCAGAATCTGCCCGTTTTACAGAGGACTGAGGCGTCCTGGTCACACTGCTGGCTGGAGGAGCCCTCACAATGTCCTCAAATTGTAGATGGTTCCTGAAGGCCTAGGTTGGATTTGAATCCAGGCCCTTTAAGGAAGCAACACTTTCCTCTGATGCCTACCTAGTTCCGTCACCTCCCCAAAGGCTCAGAAAAGGCTACCAGACTTCTGTGGGTCAAAGGCTCAAGGCAGGAACTTTCATTTAGAGCAAAATCATCCCTAGAGCTGGAGGGAATCTAGCCCCACCCCTTTTTGAGCCTCAGTTTTCTCATCTGGAAAATGGAGATAAACCTAGCACCTGGGTCCCAGGGGCTTTGTGAGGATCAAAAGGGATCTTTTACATAAACTTGCACAACCTGAGAAGCCTGGAGGAGATGTTTAGGGATATTCCTTTGAGAAGAGAGCTGGGAGAGAATCTTACCCTGGGGGAAGGGAATTTAGAGGGGTCTCTGACCCCTGTCTTTTTACAGATCTGGGAGCTGAGGTTCACTAAGGAATGACTTTTTTTTTAAACCTGTACCTGGCTGTCTTAGTACCAATTCTAAGACAAGAGCAAGAAGAGCTAGGCAAATAGGGTTTAAATGACTTGCCCAGGGTCACAAAGCTAGGACATAGATCTGAGCCCAACTGAACCTGGGTCCTCCAAACTCCAGGCCTGGTTCTCTACCCACTGAGCCACCCAGCTATCTCCATTAAGTGACTTTTCCAAAGTTAGCAATAAGCATTAGAAAGCTCCAGCTACAGCCTAGACAGTGGTTGTCTAGTAGGTGGTAGAGCTGAGATTTGAACTCGGGTCCTCTGACTCCCAAGTCCAGGGAATGATGGAGAAGGGATTCTCTGCCCCATTCAGAAAAGAAAGTTGAAACTTCTCTTAAACCTCTCCCCCAGCCTGCCTTTAAGGTCCAGAGAGAAATAGGAGGCTTGGGCTTAAATTCTCCCTTTGCCCTCCCTAGAACGGTAGGCTAGAGCCTGCAGGGACCTTGTGTTCTGTGTTCAGGTGTCCAGTTGGGGTTTTCTTGGCAAAGCTGCTGGAGTGCTTGGCCGTTTTCTCCTGAGAAGAAGCCTTAGAGCTCAGATATTCCCGTAGACATCAAGCCTCAGAGCAGAGGACTTGCATCCTCTGATTCCACGGAGGTGGCGGGAAGATTTGGGATTGCTAAACTTCAGAGCAGGAGTGTCAAAGCCTCAGCCTGCATGCAAGCCGAGGGGTCCAAAACAGGCCTAAATGTAGCTGGGCAGAATTTAACAAAAGAAAGAAAAATACAATAGCTCTTAGATCATGCTAATATACGGTTTTCTACAAGCTCCCCCTCCCATTCTTTTGAAAGGTTTAGTGGTCCCTCTATTAAGAGTGATACCATTGATTTAGAGCAGTGATGGTGAACCTTTTAGAGCCTGAGTTCCCAAACGGCACCCTCACAGCACATGTGAGCCCCCCACCTTACCCCAGACAGGGGAGGGAGGAAGTGCTCTGGCTGCAGGGCAGAGGGGCAGGCGATGAGAGAAATGTCCTCAGGTGTGCCTGGAGAGGAGAGCCAATGGGGACCTAGAGCATCCCTCCTGTTTCCCCAATCATTTGCCAACCCCAAATCAGTGAGTTTTAAACCTCAAATTCCTTCCCTGAATCTTTAGGATCATGGTTACCCTGGTCAAAGGTGAGATGTCTCTTCTCTTTCTCTGTCTCTCTCCTCCTTTCTCCTTCCTCTCCCTCCCTCTTTCTCTGTCTCTCTCTCTTTTTTTTTCACTCTGTCTCTCTGTCTCTGTCTCCCTCTTCTGTCTCTGTCTTTCTCTTTTCTGTCTGTCTTTCTGTCTGTCTCTGTCTCCCTCCTCTTTCTCTGTATCTCTGTCTCTCTCCTCCTTTCTCCTTCCTCTCCCTCTTTCTCTGTCTCTCCTCTTTTTTCACTCTGTCTCGCTGTCTCTGTCTCCCTCTTCTGTCTCCCTCCTCTCACTCTGTCACTTTCTGCCTTCTGTCTCTGTCTCCCTCCTCTCAGTCTGTCTCTCTGTCTCTGTGTCCTCTCTGTCTTTCCTCTCTCTGTCTTTGTCTCTGTCTCTGTTTCTGTCTCCCTCTTCTCTCTGTCTCTGTCTCCCTTTCCCTCTCTCCCTCCCCTGCCTTCTCCTCCTTCCCTCCCCTTCCCCAGGGCATGGCTGAAGACTAAGCCCAGTAACCAGCATTTACTAATGCTTACAGTGTTAGAATAATCTGGAATCGGGCTGGGCCTGCTCTGCTCTCTCGCTACGGCTAGGACACGTCCTAGTGCCTTCTCTCCCTTAATGATCTCTCATGGACTCAGGATATGACTCGGTGGCCAGTGGGCTTCCCCGTCAGCCTGTGAGCTCTTTGAGGCCACAGGGGCCATTTTGGGGCCTTTTGGTCACCCATCCAGCACCGCTTAGCCGGTGTCCGCCTATGCCTGACTTGCCTCCAGTGGGGGTTTGGAACAGTCCGAGGCCCCGAGCACCCCTTGGGAGCTAGACCAGGCTCTCCACGTGGGTGTGTGAGGGGCTCCTTGGCCTGTATTCGAGGGTTCTTGCAGAGAACATGCCAGTCTCCCTTTCCTCGGGAGCACCAAAGCAATAGTAGGTGCTTAACAAATGTTCCCCGCCAGCTGGACGGGTCACTCTTGCAGTCCCTTCCCGGCCCTCCCCACAGCGGGCCCCCCCACGATCTCTTCTTTTGCTTTGCCCCCACAGGCTCGGGAGGGTGGAATATGGCCCCCTTTGGGGGGGCGCTCCCCATTCCCAGCCTCCCTCTGGTGGCTCCTTGCTCTGGTCCCAGCACTTGCATGGGGAGTAGCCTTGCCTGCTTTGGGCCTCTCGGGGCCTCCCTCTGGCCAGGGGTTCGGGCAGAGGTGAAAGTGAGAGCAGGCTCACCCCCAGGGTTTCGGTGTCCCTTAAAGCACTCCAATGATGTCACTTCCTGAGGTCTCCCCCCACGCACCCCCCCACCCACCCCTGGCTCCCCATAGCTCCGTTGCTTCCCCAGTGCCCAGGCCTGGCAGTGCCCCCTGGTGCCCGCAGTCCCCTGGGCCCTCTGCAGCCCAGATGGCTGGCCTGCGCTCTCTGGCTTCTGTCTGGTCCCAGTGTGGATCGTGCTGCTCTGGTTCTGCTCTGTGTCTGCATCCTTCGTGCCTCTTCCCAGCATTGCCTGCTCGCCCCGTGTCCGCCATCGTGCTCGTCTCTGCTGTTTCTCCAAGCATTCTCTGGGCAGTGGACTCACGTTGGCCTTTTCCCTGCCTCAGTTTCCTCATCTGTAAAACGGAAATAACAACAGTTCCTGCCCGCTGGGATGGTTGTCAAAAAGGGCTCTGTGAGCCTCAAAGGGCTGCGTGAACCGCGAGGGGATGATTATCGTTCCCAATCCTGCCGTCCTGTGTGCGAGGGACGTCCCTGGTGACTTCAGCCACAGCTTTTCCCTGTTCTGGGCCAGTTCCCCCTCTGTAATGGAAGGAGGCTGGACTTGAAGGAGAGTGTGAGTGGCCAGCGAGATGGCGCTGGGGATAGAGCAGGAAGACCTGAATTCAAATGGCCTGGGTGACCCTGGGCAAGTCACTTAACTCTGCTTGCCTGGCCCTTGTGCTCTTCTCTCTTAGAACCCATACCAAGACAGAAGGGAAGGGTGAAAACAAAGCTTGGAGAAGTCTGTCTTGTGGGCTCTGACCTGAGTTCGAATGATGCTTCAGCCCCAATTTCCTCCTCTGTAAAAATGTAAAATCAGACTTGAGAGCTTCTGGGGTCCTTCCAACTCCTCTGACTACAGAGAAGGAAAAGGGCATAAAGTGGGAGGGGGCTGCAGAGACCCCAACTCGTGTCCAAACCCTTCCCATCGCAGCTGAGTCCTTCCTCCTGGCCAGGACTTGTTTTTAACCAAAGGTTGGTTTCAGGGCCTTATTTAAATAAAAGGTGACCATCTTCTTCCGGACGCCCCGGCTGGCCAGGGTCTGAGGCGGCACAGAGACAGGCCCATCCTCCCAGCTGCCCACCTGCCCAATGGGCCACGTCCTGCTTGGGGGGGCTGGGGTGCTGCTGGAGGAGGCCCAGGTGTCCCCAAGGGCTTTGGGGCCCCTCAGTCACATCTAGTTAATAGAGTGAGTCGCCCGCGCCCCACACCCTGGCATGGGGGCCTTCCCTGCTGTCCCAAACCTACGTGCCAGGCGGCATTGCCTTCCACGTTGGAGGATTCCCCATCGGGCACAGGCTGGGGACATCGTCCCCACCTTCCTCTGGGGACACGCAGAGATGCTCTGAAGGATGGCGCCTTCCCTCGCCCGTCGTGTGGGATCCTGGATGCCAGCCAGAGCGGGCAGAACTTCCTCGGGGCCAGGTGCCCTCCTCAGAGCTGGGGACACAAAGCCAGGCCCAGCGCCGCCCCCCGGGAGCTCCCAGGTGGGCAGACAGAGACGACCTGCCCAGGAAAAACGCCCGCCGGGGAACCGAGAGAGCCGCATCCGCAGAGGCGGCCTCGGAGGGACCGTCCCGATGCCATCCTGGCGCCATGGCATCCGGCCTCAGAGCCCCCACAGCGGCCGGGCTTCACACGGAACTCGGTCTGGGGGACGCGAGTCTGCTTTTGTGATGCGAGAATCTGCTATTTCTTAATAAACATCTATTCCCCTGCGGAAACCAGCCTCAGATTCTTCCTCGCCATGTCACCGCACCTGCTGGCCTCAGTTTCCTCATCAGTACAATGAGCTGGAGAAGGAAATGGCCAAGAAAACCTCAAATGGGGCCACAAAGAGCTGGACACAAACCAACAACAAATTTCTATTCTATTCTATAATGTTCTATTCTATTTCATCATATTGTATCATGGTATAGTTCTTATATTATATATAGTGTTATATTATATTGTATTGTGTTATATTTTGTTATATCCTATTATATTGTTATATTATGTTTCTTCCCATTATGGTATATTATATTAATTTTATTATATTACATGCTATGTATTTCATTATATATTATATATTATATAATGTAATATATATATGTAATACACAACACTGGAGGACATCAGAACGCTGATCTATGCAAGGACCAGAAGTGACCATATATATATATATATAAAATATATTATGTTACTTCCCAGTATAGTATATTATATTAATTCTATTATATTACATGTTATGTATTTCATTATGTATTATATATATTATATAATGTAATATATATATATAAAACTGGAGGACATCCGGACGCTGATCTATGCAAGGACCAGAAGTGACCTGGGCGGACTGATGGGAAGCTCAGCTCCTAGCTTTTAGCGGAGCAGGTGGTGGACTGCAGGTGCAGAATGGTGGCTACCTTGTTTGATGTCAATCCCTCACTGCAGCACTGGTTAAGTCTAAGGCACTGTGCTAAGACCGGAAGCCCTATGCTGGTTTGCTCCCCGTTGCAGGGGAGAGTTTTAAGGGGTCACTGAAAAGAGATGGAAATGGAATAAAAAAATAGCCATAAAAGCTTTTATTTGGATGAAGCACCATGTTTGGTAGAAGAGAAGGATGCAGTTTGAGTCTCAACTCTACTGCCTATAAACTGACTGTGTGACCTTAGGCAAGTCATTGAAGCCTCTGAGCCTCAGTTTCCTCGTCTGTAAAACAAAGGGAGCTGGATTGAGTGTCGCTGCCTCAGTCTCTTTCCCCTGACGCTGAACTCTTGGCACTTGGGGGGGAGAGAGTGGGTCGAGCCACCTGTCGTGGCCTGTCTGCCCTGCTCCTCTGGCAGGAGGCTTAGAAGGCAGCTGGTGACTCCTGAGTCGGCTGTCCCGAGGCCCGGGTGCCCACGGGACCGTGGTAGGCCAGCTAAGGGCCGAGGCAGGGCCCGCCGGGTTCTTTTGGGCAGGGTGGAGAGCAGGGGGGGGGCAGGGAGAACGGCCTGTGCCCTGCCCTCCCCAGGCTGGTGGGGCTCTCCTGGGCGGTGAGGCTGGGGGCCAGGCTGGGCAGGGGTGAGTGGGGGGCTGGTCTCTAGACTTGCCCCCCCTGGGCCGGAATGCGCCTCCCTCCCCCCTCCACTTGGGGAGCCAGAGCAGCTGTCATGTGAGCCGCTCGTGCTGGCTCAGCCCTTTTGCAATCATGGCTCTGCTGTGCCAGCTGGGGGGAGAGAATGGGCCAAGGAAGGGGCTGGCGGGGAACCTGCCCCACCTCTCGGGACGGGGTGGCAGTCAAGGCTCCGGACAGAGACAGGAAACCTCGTGCCCTCGGCAGAGGCGGCAGAGCGGGAGGATGGGCTCGGGGAGCCCCTCGGAGGAAGTGGGGGGCTGGGCCGGGGCTGGGCAGGGGACCCGGAGAGGCCGAGCTTCCCCTGACTCACGGGGCGGCGCGGGCTGCGGGGGGACTTTCCTGCCAGAGCTCCTGCCTGCACCATGTGGGTCCTGAGTCACTGCCGCGGAGCCTGCGGCCACTTCCCTTCTGGCCAGCGCGGGACGGTCAGAGGGAGCCTTCCCATCCCGTTCCCTGGCAGCCGCCCCATCCTTCCGGGACAGGCTCACGAGACCGCTGAGCCGGGACGGGAGGGCAGCGGGACGCGCGGACTTGGGTCCGAGTCTGGCCGAGGCACTTCCTCATCCTTAAAATCAGGGGCTTCTGGGTGACCTCGGAGGTCCCTGGGCTGAAGTTCTCCGTCTGAAATTCCTCCGTGTCTATCCTTTCACATTTGGGGAAACTGAGGCCCCAAGGGGGGAAAGGGCAGCCCCCGACGTACCTTTGCTCTGCTGCAGCGCAGACGCACCTCAGCAACCAGGGAGAGTGGGAAGGAGGGAGGGAGGGAGCCTGGGGGGTGGCAGACAGGCTGGGGGTGGGGGGCTCCCCTGCGCGCCCGAGCCCCGACATCCAGCGCTCCAGGTAGTGGGGCAGGGGTGCGATCTGAGTCCTGAGGCGGGCATAGGGCACAGGTGGGGCAAGGGAGGGCCTTGGGTGACATGAACCTCAACTATGTGGTGACTCACACCCTGGGCAGCCTGGCCCTGCCCTCCTCAACCGGATCTCCCCAGACTGGGTTGGAGAAGAGAGGGAGACCGGGGAGGGAATCCCAGGGCCCCTCCCCCACCCTTTCTTTTCCACCCTCTCCACCCCCAACCCCTCTTCCCCCTCCTCTCACAACCCAGTGCTCTCTTCCTTCAGGAAACAGAAAGGGAGGCTGGGAAGGCAGCTGGGGAGAGAGGCTGGAAAAGAGGAATCTGCCTCCCCTTCTGGGGCCCTCCCAACCCAAGGGTGGGGACTGGGGGGGAGGGGAGCTGGCTGGGGTGTTGGCTCCTCGATTCATTCCACTCTCTCCTCCCTCCTCTCACTGTTTACAACTCAGCCCGCCCAGCCCCAACAGTTCCGAGCTTCTCTCTCCTTCCTCCAGGCTCCCCTCCTTCCCTCCTTCCTTCCTTTTCTCCTTCCCTCCATCCCTCCTTCCCTCCCTCCTTTCCTCCTTTTTTCCTTCTCTCCTTCCCTCCCTTCCTCCCTCCCTCTTTTCACCCTCCTTGCTACCTCCCTTCCTCCTTCTCTCCTTCATTCCTTCCTTCCTCCCTTCCCTGCTTTCCTCCCTCCCTTTCCTCCTTCCCTCCTTCCTTTCCTCCTTTCTTCCTTCCTTCCTTCCTTTCTCTCTTTCTCTTTCTTTCCTCCCTCCCTCCTTTCCTTATCTTTTGTCTGTAATAATGGTAAAGGCTAGGCAATGAGGGTTAAATGACTTGCCAAGGG
>NC_058135.1:285594837-285602179 GCF_016433145.1 Gracilinanus agilis | reverse complement strand
CCCCCGGCTCGGGGAGCAGAGGCCGCCCCGCTGCTGCGGCCCCGCCCGGCCCCGCCCTCTGGCTCCCTGTGAGACGGCTCGGAAGGGGCAGACCCGCCCGCCAGCCCGCCCGGAGCCGGAGTTACAAGAGCCGCCTCCGCGCAAGGGGGCCCGGCCACTCGGAGCTGCTCTGCCGCGGGGACCGCACTGCCCGGCCGCCCGCCCGCCTGCCCGGACCCGCCCCGATCCGGGAGTCCCTGCCGCCCCTAGCCCGGTCGCTGGCCCGTGCCCGCCGGGCATGGCTGTGCCCTGGGGCTGAGCTGACAGGTAGGGGCCACTCCGCGGAGGGCTGCGGGGTCTTTTCTTGGGGGCTGCACAGTGGCGCTGCGCTTTGGGGCGGATGGCCGGAAAGGTGGTGCCTGGAAATGTGGGGCTTTGGCCGGGTGGCCTGCAAGGTAGCGCGGGGGGGGGGGTTGTGCGTGGCTTCGCAGAAAGAGTGCGTCTGGGCCTTTTCTGAGTCACAAGAGTTTGGGGTGCAGACCGAGGATATCGAGAGAGAAGGGTGGACGCCCCGCGCCCGGGGCCTCGTTGCCTGTGCAACCTGGGCGTGAGGTCGGCAAAGTTGGCAAAGTTGGTTCCGAGGCTTGTCCCGCTCTCCTGGCTCCGCAGCCCCTCCTCGTACCACCTCCCCGCCCGCCCGCCCCTCTCCAGCCAGCTGTTTACAGCCCACAAGGCTCCGAGGGCAGCGCCCCTTCTGCGCCCCCCTCCCCCTATCCCCTAAGCCTGGTGCTGGCTGCACTGCCCGGGCGGCCACACCCCAGGAATACCCCCTTGGCCTCCCTACCCCCTCCCTCCCTCCTTTCTTCCCTCCCTCCCAGAGCCGCTGCCCCACCCTACTCTCGCCCCTTCTGGTCCCCAGGCCAAGAAAGCTCCCACTTCCCCGCGGACCCCTCCGGCGGGAGTTGAAGTTTGCAAGGTCCCAGCGTGTGTGTGTTTGTGTGTGACTCTCTCTCTCTCTCTCTCTCTCTCTCTCTCTCTCTCTCTCTCTCTCTCTCTCTCTCTCTCTGTTTTGGGGAGACGGGATGGGATTTTGGGGGGGATTCTTGGTCAGGGCATTAGGAAAGGGGGCGAGCAGCTGGCAGCGCTCCCTTAAGGAACGCCTTGCATCGTCTTCCCCTCACTCCCCCCCAAAACCCGGTCGGGGCGGTGATCGCCCCCACCCCAAACCCCTGGCCCCCGGCCAGCAGCCTGAGGAATGTGGTGGTTGGAGCCAATGACTAATTCAAACCAGAAGTTCGGGGAGGAGAGGAGAGAGGAGAGGAGAGGAGAGGAGAGGAGAGGGGGCAAAAACGAGGCGGGAGGGGGCTCTGGATGGAGGTGGGGCAAGAGGAGAGACGGAGGGATAGGAGGGAGGCTGAACTTCCCCTCCGGGCGCCTCCCTGGGCGTCTGCCCCAACTTTGGGGAACCGGGAGAAGAGAAAGGGGAGAGGGGAGGTCCCTGCTGTCCTGTTGGAAGGCAGCCCTGTGTGCAGGGTGTGTGCCCCTCCGTGTGTTATGTAAGGATTCCCCACGCGGGGAGGGGTGCTGTGCGCTCTTGCACAGGGGCGAGGGCCAGGATGCGCTCCCGTGGAGCTGGGCGGGACCCCTGGCAGGGCTGAGAATTCAGGGCACGGCGGGCAGGAAGGCAGTCTGAAGAGGCGGTGTGGGTGTGGAGCTTCTGGCTGTGAGGGGCACGGAAGAGAGAGGTGGCTCGGAGAGGGCAAACAGGGTTGGCTGAGCTCTAGAGAGTGCTGAGGCCAGGCTGGAGGAGCCCCTCGGTAGTGCGCAGCGGGGTGGGTGTGCCCACGTCCTGGGAGGATGCCCGCAGTAGAGGATAGGCTGCATGGCCCTGGGATGGCTTCCTGGTTGTGGGTGTGGGACACCAGCTCCCCTGGGGTTGCTCCCTTGGGTCCGGAGTTGGGGGTGCCTGGTGTTCAGGGTCCTGTGTTTGGTTGCTGATGTTGGCGAAGACCCTCTCCTTCCCTTTGGAGGGTGAGTGCTGTTAGCCCCAAGACATCTTTCTCTTTCCGGCTCTTGGCTGACCAAAAGGGAAGATACTTTGGGCTTTCAGCTGCCCCTTCTCCTGGCTTCCTGCCCCACCCCCTTCCCCAAACCTCAAATCTCCATAAGGGAGATCCCTGAGGCCTGGGACTGGGTGTGGCACTCACTTCCCCTCAGGCAGGAGGGGGAAGCTTCCTTCCCATTCTCTTCTGCCCCAATGGGGTGGGGTTGGGGAATATAGCACTTGAAGCCCTGGCCTGAAATTGAGTGCAGATGGTGCTGGAGAAGGAGCCTTGGGATTCCAATCAGAGAGACCTGCTCTTCCATTTAGGACCTTGAGGCTTTGGACAAGTCACGTCTCCTCTTTGGTCCTCAGTTTCCCCATCTGTAAAATGAGGTTCAGCCTAGATAATCTGGTCTTTTAAATCCTCAGATAGGCCTCTGACCTCATCGCCATTTTCTTCCTTCTGTCCATTTAAATCCAGATTATTTGCCAGTCTAGGGGGGAGCCTATAAGAGTTCTGGGGGAGCCCTCCGTGCCCTGCACTGTGCCCTGTGGAGAGACTGAAAGTAGGGAAAGTTTAACTCCTTATATTTGTTTCCTCCAAGCCTGGCACTTAATGGTAGTAAATTCCTGGCGGTCGATTGTTTGAGTGACTTGTGACATTTTAGGAAACTGAGGAGTAATGGGGCAGGGTGCCGAGATCTAGGGCTACAAGCCATCTGAAGCCTTCCAGTTTTACAGATGAGAAAACTGAGTCCCAGGGAGGGACACAGCATGGATGGGTGGAGTCAGAAGAGAAGGGAGGGGAACTGGGACAGTGAGTGCAGAGCAGCTGGAGGATCTCAGGGTTTGGTGGAGAGAGGAGCGCAGAATCTGGGGCTGTGGATGGGACAGCACAATGCTGAGGGAAGGGCTCTGAGTTAGAATCCCAGCACTGCCATCCATCCAGAAGTCATCACTCTGAGCCTCACCAGATGAAGATCTGGGAAACGGGCATGATAATCCCTCTACATTTTGTATACTTAAAAACCTTCTCCTTTATGGTCATGGTCTTTTCTTTCTCTTCCTCCTGCCCTGTTTTTCCCCAATTCCTGGAGCCCCCAGACTTCAGGGAGGGGCCGTGGATTGAGGTCGTGGGCTTGTTGGGGAGGGGCAGAGGTGGCGAGCTAAAGGCACACACACACAACTGTGGAATAAGAA
This sequence comes from Gracilinanus agilis, assembly GCF_016433145.1. Taxonomy (NCBI): domain Eukaryota; kingdom Metazoa; phylum Chordata; class Mammalia; order Didelphimorphia; family Didelphidae; genus Gracilinanus; species Gracilinanus agilis. The sequence goes on along the minus strand of NC_058135.1, from coordinate 285,598,956 downwards.
GGCAGAGCGCTTGGCATCATGGGCCCAGAGCTGAATGTGCCCAAGGGTTTGGGGGAGCACAGAAAGCCTCTGCAGGGCTTGGGAGCGGGAGGGAAGCCCAGGGTGGGGCCTCCAGAAGCAGCAGCAGCAGCAGCCCATTTCTACATTGGCCCTCACGGGTGTAGAAAGTCAAGGCATGAGGCTAAGGCCAAGATGGGCAGAGAGGGGAAGGTGGCCTGGGAGCCCCAGTCAGGCAGGGGATGCGGGTGCCCAGGGTTACCAGTTGGCACCCATGGCCCAGCTCTGAAATGACTGGCCTTGGCAGAGGGACTGCTCCACCCTGAGCCGGAGGAGCTGGTTGGAGTGGTTGGAGTGCTGCTGTGGGGGTGGAGGGGGGTGTGGTCCTCCCCCTCCCCAGGCCATGGGAGCCGCCTCAGGGGCAGACAGACTTCCCGATCAGGGTTTAGATGGGGATCTCCTGGGGCTGATTCATGGGAGCCTCCAGTGCCTTCTTGTCCCTTCCTCCCCGCGCTTCTTCTGGGATGTGCCCGCACCCTCTGACGATAGGAGGCCTGCACCGGAGACGAGAGGTGGGCGGGCGAGGGGCGGCCGGGGCAGGGGCGCCCCGAGCTCCTGCCTGCCCCCTCCGCTTTGCCAGCTCCGTTCTTTATGGACGGTCTAGAGTCCGTTTTGACCTGCTGCTGGAGCTTTCCAGCCAGAGAGGCTGGGTGTGGTGTGGCTCCTGTGTGGGTGGGGAGGCTCTGCTCCGCAGCGTGGGTGGGCGAGGGACACCGAGGGGCCCCTTCCCCTCGTAAAGCGGAGGAGAGCCGAGCTGGGCCCCGCCAGAGACAGCAGAATATGAGACGGGAAACGCACAGTTTCCCTGGAAATGGGGGGAGGGAGAGGGGGAGCTTAGAACCCAGAATGAGGAACGCCAGGATGTGGGAAGGGGAAAACGGGGCCCCTCCCTTTTTGCAGAGGTGGGGGACCCCGTGCAGAGCCTTCTCTACGGCGTCACGTGGGGTCGCGAATATTGGCTGGTTTTGCCGAATTTTCCCCGTTTTCTTCTTCCTTTTTTTGTTAGAAGAGATGAGGGCTCCAGAGGCGAGGCAGAGCTCTTTGGAAATCCAGGGGGTGGAGGCACAAAAGCCCTAAAACAAGTTTTTAAAGGCTGTAGAATGGCAGAGCTGGAAAGGAGCTTAGAACATAGAACAGAGTGCCGGCTTCTTAGAGCCCAGGAAATGGGAGGGAGCTGCTGACACAGAACAGGGAATGCCAGAGCCCTAGAACACAGGCTGGGGAGTTGGAAGGGGGCCCACATAGAGCCCTAGAACACAGGCCAGGGAGTTGGAAGGGGACCCTAGAACACAGGCCAGGGAGTTGGAAGGGGACCCTAGAACACAGACCAGGGAGTTGGAAGGGGGCTCTAGAACACAGGCTGGGGAGTTGGAAGGGGGCTCTAGAACACAGGCTGGGGAGTTGGAAGGGTCTTAGGTGATAGAACAGGGAATGCCAGGCATGGAGCCTAAGAAGTGGGAGGGAGCTGCTGACACATTGTGGGCTGTCCGGGCTGAGAGCTCAGAGAACAGGGCTGGGAAGAGCTAAGGGGGGGCCTCGGAGCTCGGGGCCCCGATTGCCGCTGGGGGGCCCAGCCAAGGGCTAGTGTGGCTCTGGCTCTGCTGTGTCGGTCGGTTACTTAGTGGCTCTTCCTTGTGTAACATGGATAGTGTGTCTCCATGTGACATGGGTGAGTCACCCCGCTGGGTGGGGAGTGTCAGGGAGTGAGTGTGCGTCCTTCCAGGCTGGGGGCTGCTGGGGCTCCGTGGTCTGCCGCTGGGGCTGGCCTGGGTCCTTGGCCCAGCGTGGGTGGGGCGGGGCATCCTGCTGGGTCCCGGCGGGCCAGAGCGGAGGTTCTGGGGAAGGGGAAGTGCGTGGAGCCGGAGCTGATCCTCCAGGAGCTTCTTAGTGGAGGCTACGTGTCCTGCCCACCGGGCTGAGGGGCGGCTCTCTGGCAAGGGCAGGCAGGGCTGGCCCTTCCGGGACCCGGGCAGCCTGCACTCATCCAGAGATTGCATTGGCAGAGCATCCTCCTCTCGGAGGGGCCGCAGGTCCGGAGAAAGGCCCAGAGGGCCAGATCCTTTCCCTGCCCGCAGAACTCTAAGCCCAGGAATCCCGGTTCCCCCCCAGGAGAAGGAGAACCTCAGGAGTGAGGGGCACGAAAGTGGTGAAGCCCAGGAGGCTCCTATCCCAAGGGGGGCAGCCCCTTGCTCTTGGGGCTCCCCATGCCAGGCCGTCTTTCCCAAAGCTCCCCAGTGAGCCGGGGGTAGGGGAGAAAGGCCAGAGAAGAGCGCAGCGGTGAAGGTGGGGCTTTCTAGGCAGCAGGAGGGCTTGGGGTGACCTGCCAGGGAGGCAGGTGTGCCGCGAGGTGCCTGGGAGGGCCTGCAGGAAGGGAGAGGGGAGAACCCAGGGAGGCTGGGAGGGTGGGAGCCTTGGGCTGGGCCGCTCATCTCAGTCCCTTAGGCAGGGAAGGAGGGGAACCAGACTGGTGGGTATCCACAGCAAGAAGGGCCAGCAGCCAGGCTGCCTGGCAGGCTTTGGGTGAACAAACAGGCTCCAAAGACAGGGGAAGAAGCTCAGTTCCTTGAGGGCAGGGACTAGACTCCCCCCACCCCTAGCCCCAAGCCTTTGCTACCCCAGCCTCAGCAGAGAATAAGAGCCTCATCTGTAATTCTAGAGCCAGCGCCTGGCCTGTGGCAGGTTGTGGCCCTTTGTGGTGTCCAGATCTGCGGTGGGCGCTGGCAGTTGGCTGGCACAGAAAGCATCGGTGGCAGTTTAGGGCAAAGAAGAATGGCTATCAATGTAGGTGGGGGACAGACCCCTGGGGTGCGGCTGCCCATGGGGACATGGATGTGGTTCATGCCCATGTGATGGTGTGGAAAGCTGAGGGATGGGGAGACGTGCCCTGAATGCCAACATGTCCGCGGGTGGGTCCCTTTCCTTCTCCGGCTACTGTCCTCATCTGTAAAATGAAGGTGTTCAAAGACATGATGTCCAGGGGCCCCTCCTTATTTACATCTCTAGCCTGGTGTCTCCTAGTGACCTCCTTGTTCTTCTCCCTCATCCTTCCTGTTGCCATCAGGGGGTTTACGGTGAGCCTTAGACCCCTGATTCATATGGCCAACCGTGGGGGAAACTCTTCTCTGGAAGTTTCTCCCCTTCTTGACCCACTGCCAGGGTGCTGACCTTGCCCTCCTCCCCATGGTTTAGACGTGCCTCCTCTTCTCCAAAGGGAAAGTCGATATACTTGTACGATGCCTGCCTAGTTAGCAACCAACCATTCAGTCAACTCACATTTATTAAGCTCCTACCATGTGCCAGGTGCTGGGGATACAAAGGGAAGTGTGAAGAACAGGCTCTGCCCTCAGGCAGCTTCCATTCTGTCCAAAGGATCCTAGTATGACTCCCTGGTGAGGCCACGTGTCCTTGGAGACCGTGTGCTCCTCTCCTTGGCACAGGGCTGGGCGTCCTTTCTCCCCAGAGGACTTGGAGCCCACTGGAGTGCCCCGGTGACCTTCGCCTCCTCCTTTAGCCAGTCACTTCCAGCCTTGGGCTGGACCTTGGGATGTCAAGAGGGACATCTGTCTGGAACACACTACTTTCCTGATCTGGAAACAGAGTTCCCGCAAGGGGACACATCTCTCTAGGTGTCTGCCCGTGTCCGAGCAGCAGAGCTGGGATTTGAACCTGGCTCTTTTCATGCCAGACGTGATGAGAATTCTGTTATATGCACTAGAAAGAGGTCTGGCCCCAAGCCTCAAAGTGGGAGGACCTCAGAACACTGACTTTTGTAGCACACTTGCCTGCAGGGGTCTAGGAGGAACATGGTGGGCAACGAGGCTCTGCAAAGCCTAAGAAGCCTTGCACTGGGTCTCAGAAAAAGTGGGTTCAAATCCAGACTTCCACTAAACGGACTGGGTGGCCATAGGCTATTCCAGAACCTCTCTAAGGTTGAGTTTCTTCATAAGTCAAATGAAAATGACTTGCAGGCTCTGTGTGATGGTGTCATCAGGAGTCATAAAGTGCTTCGTAAATAGCACACTGCTATAGAAGAGGGAATTCTTGTTGTGGAATAATTATTAT
>NC_058135.1:285578072-285592484 GCF_016433145.1 Gracilinanus agilis | reverse complement strand
TCTCTGTCTCTCTCTCTGTCTCTCTCTCTGTCTCTCTCTCTCTCTCTGTCTCTCTCTCTGTCTCTCTCTCTCTCTCCTCTGTCTGTCTGTCTGTCTGTCTGTCTGTCTGTCTGTCTCTCTCTCTCTCTCTCTCTCTCTCTCTCCTCTGTCCCCCTCCTTCTCCCTCCCTCTCCCCCATCAGTGACTGGCTCAGCACCAGATCCCGTGTAGAGAAAAGGGTTCGAGAGAGTGTGTGTGCTTTAGGCAGCCTCCCTGCGCAGGTCCCAGTTGTGGGGGAGGTGTTCGAGGTGTTCTCAGCTATTGACTTCCTTCTTCCCATGCTTGGCTCCCGGGCTTTAGGGTTGGGATCTCAGCCCACCTGCTATTTGCGACTCAGGCTCTCTGTCCCTGACTCTCCTCCCTCCCTCCCCCTCTCTCTTCTTGCCAGCCAAGAGAGTTCCTGGACCCGTCTCAACTTACCTGGACAGATTCTCCAGGCCCCTGGTGGGAACGGTCAGCTCAACCTCCACCTGTCAACCCCCTGGTCTGCCTCCCCTCCACCCCCCCTTACCTAGGCGTTCCAAGACAGAAGAGTGGTGAGGGCTAGGCAATGGGGGTAAAGTGACTTGTCCAGAGTCACACAACTGGGAAATGTCAGAGGCCAGATTTGAACCCAGTACCGCCCATCTCCAGGCTTGGCTCTCTAACCACTGAACCACTCAGCTGCCCCCATCCTGGGCTGCCTTTTAAAGGCAGCTTGTGTGTGAGCGTGTCCTTTCTTTTCTTCATTTATCCCCACTGGGGACCCGTTTGAGGTGGCCGTGCAATGCTGTTCTGGAACGAGGGTTCTAAGATCCCTGGATTTGGAGTCAGAAGGCCCGGATACAGAGGCCGGGCTTTGCTGCTGTCTGTGGGTGACCTTCTGGGGCTCACTTCTCCTCTCTGGGTCACCGCTTTCCCCGCTCACAATGAGGGCTCTCTGGCCTTTCACCGTTATTACTTGTGACAGGGCACTGGGAGGCTTACCAGGGTGTTTGCACAGCTCGTCCCAGTGGACAAAGGCTGGCGCAGCGGCCTGCGGAGGGAGGCAGGGCGGGAGTGGACGTCCGGCAGAGCTCAAGTTAGTCAGCAGACTTTCTGTAGTGTCTGCGGTTCGCTGGGCTCGGAATCCTCTAAACTCAGAACTCAATGGTTGGCTCTTTCTTTTTGAAAATAAAATTTGACATCTTGTGTTTTGACCTCATGGGTGCTGCCTAATCTATTCGTCCCTCCTTCCCAGAGAGCCATTTCCTGTAAACCCCCTTTCCAAGAATCAGGAGGTGCCAGCACAGGGCGGCACAGCGGTGCCCAGCATCTCATGTGTGTTGGAGATAGAGGAGGAAGAGGCTTCTTTCCCTCAAACCCATCGCTTTCTGCTGTTTCTCACATAGGGTATCCTGGCCTTTTGAGCTAAAATGTCCATTTATTTAATAGCAGTTAGCAAGCGAAAATGACAAAAACTCTTTCTGTTGTTGAGCTTTAGGGGGAGAGGCTGTAGAGGTAGACAGGGTGATGGGGCAGAAAGGAGGACGGCTGAAGAGGAAGTTGGCTTGTCGGATGGCAAGGAAACAGCCACACTCCGCCAGCCTGGCCATCTGGAAAGACTGTCTTTATGTTCCCTCTGAGGGGGATTACAAAGCTAAGGGGGGCTGTTGAAGAGAATGAAAAGTATCTCAAATCTGCAACCATGGGGGGCAGCTGGGTAGCTCAGTGGATTGAAAATCAGGCCCAGAGACGGGAGGTCCTGGGTTCAAATCCGGCCTCAGACACTTCCCAGCTGTGTGACCCTGGGCAAGTCACTCACTTAACCCCCATTGCCTAGCACTTACCACTCTTCTGCCTTTGAACTAATACACAGTATTGATTCTAAGATGGAAGGTGAGGGTTTAAAAAAAATTAAAAAAAAAAAGAACAGGTTTAAAAAGACTGGTAAGGTGGGGGCACTAGGTGGCTCAAAGGATAGAAAACCAGACCTAGAGATGGGAGGTCCTAGGTTCAAATCTGGCCGTAGACACTTCCCAGCTATGTGACCCTGGGCAAGTCACTCACTTAACCCCCATTGCCTAGCACTTACCACTCTTCTGCCTTGGAACCAATACACAGAATTGATTCCAAGATGGAAGGTGAGGGTTTTAAAAAAATCTTGGGACAGCTTGGGCACATCCATCCTTCATCTCAAACAGCCTAGTGCCTGCTGGGATCCAGACTGACTGATGAAACAGCTAACGTGACCTGGCGGCTTTCGAAGCCAGCACAGTGGTAGCTGACAATTGGCAGGAGACACAGAGTTTCCCTGGAACCATCAGATGAGTTGGTGACTGGTGGGTAGAGAGGAGGAAAAAGCCTAAAGGCCTTTGGTGCTTCTAAAGTTGGTGAACTAGAGGAGGAGGAGGAGGAGGAAATCAAGGAAGAAGGATGATGGACCCTTGAACTAGTTTCAATAAATATTTGCTTTTTGATTAATGGAGAGAACTTTTGCTTTTGCCTTTGAGGATCAGGATCCAAATCCTGCTACCTTATCTAGTACCTGCATGATGTTGGCCAAGCCACTTCCATTCTTTGGGCCTTGGTTTCCCCCTTGGTGAAATGAAGGAGTCAGAATAGAGGGCCATTGAGATCCCTTGAGCTCTAAAGCTAAGATCTGACTTTTGAGTCCGGTGTCTTCACTTTAAAGATGAGGAAGTTGAGGCCCACAGAGGGCACATGACTCTCAGAAGGACATATAATGGCAAGGCGGCGAGCCCGGGCCTCAGACTCAGGCTTTCTGATGGCCCTTGGTGGTTGGGAGGTGTCTCTGGGTCTCGCTCAGGTGTCATTTCCTTCAGTTTGCAGCTCATCTTGTTTAGGACTTGTGGGAGGCTTTGAGTGGTCATCTTGCTTGGGATGGGGGTGGCGGCGTGGGACTGAGTCGTTGCCAAATGCAAGAAGCCTCTTCATTTTACAGAAGAGAAAATGAAGACCCAGGATTAAGTGATGTATAGCATCAAATATTTAGAACTAGAAAGTACCTTGGAAGGAATATACTTATCTATATGATATTTTATATATATGTATATTTCACTTACATACAGACATGCTCGTTTCCCTTCTTTCTTCTTGGAATGTAAGCTCCCTGATGGCAGGGGCTGATTCACTTTGGTCTTTCTATCCCTGGCATCTAGCACAATGTTGAGCATGTGATAGATGCTTAAAAGTTTGATTGACTGGAGACATTTTCCTCTTGGGGGCATTTGAAGAAGATACTTGGAAATAATAACTCCCATTTTTATAGCATGCTAAGGTTTGTGAAACAACAAAAAAATGACAGCAAAACCCTTTGCTTGCAACCACCCGGTAGTACAAATATTATTCCCATTTTACAGATACAGGGAAACTGAGGCTCCTGAGAGGGGAAGTGAGAGCCAGTAAATATCTAAGAAGAGGTACAGTTGAAACCTATATCTCTTGATTTATTCTGCCACAAGTGCTAACTTCACTGTTAATTTTTCTTACAGGCTAAGGAGGTGGGACAGAGATTCCTGAAGAGAGAGTGAGAGAGTGAAGAGAAAGAGCAAAAGTAGAAGGAGGGGCGGGTTCCTGGCAAGGCTTTTGCTCCAAAAAGTTTCCTGGAAAAGGTGGGTAAAGCTAGGTGGTTGGGAAAGAGCTAGAGAGGGGCTTGTGGTGTGTGCATATCTGGCTTTGTGGAGTGGGGAGCATTGGATGGGAAGGGGAGCCCATTGGTCTGGAGGCACGTAGGTCCTTATGGGCCTCAGTGTCCTCCTCTGAAAAGTGGTTGAGTTAGACTAGATGGCCTGGGAAGTCCCTTCTAGCACTAAATCTATAATCTTCTGACCCTCGGCCATGAAACACATGAGCTCTCCTAATGGAAATGATTATGAGATTGTTGATTTCAGTCCAGAGGGTACCTTGGGAGCTTTCTGGTCTAGCTCTCTTGTTTTCCAGGGGACAACACTGAGGCCCGGGGAAGTTAATTGATTTTCCCAGTGTCACACAGGTAGTGTGAAAAGGATCCCAGGTCCTTTACCTCCATCGATGGTGTCTTTCCTACTATTTCATAGTCAAGATTAGGCTTCTTCTAATTGAGGCTTCTCCTATCAGGCCAGCTGGACCCCACGCAGATGTTGTCATGCCATGTCAAGCTTCCATCTCTCCAGCCAAGTCTCTTGTCTAATTGCTTATCTTTTGTCACCAACATTTATAGTTTGGCCTCCTCGAATCTTTTGTCTCTCTTTATGGCTCGATTGATCTTTGTAGCATCTTCTGTTTGAACTGCTCTTCTTTATCATCTCTACTTGCAACTACTGACCCAGCTCAGAAATAGCTGAAAAGGAGCTTCATATTTGGAGTCCAAAGACCTGGGTTCAAATTTCATCTTATCTATTTACCATCTGTATGTTTTTTTTTTTAACCTTTACCTTCTTTCTTAGGATGAATTCTTAGATAGAAGAGTAGTAAAAGCTAGGCAAATGGGGTTAAGTGACTTGCCCAGGGTCATAAAGCTAGGAGGTGTTTGAGGACTGATTTAAACTCAGGTCCTCCCGACTCCAGAACTGATGTGCTATACGCTGAGTCACCTGGCTGCCTCTTAATAAATGCTTGCTGAATTGAATTGGAACTCTTGACCAGTAAAGACCTTTGGTCTTTGCCCTGATCACCCTGTGCCTACCTCATTGATGTTACAGATGGAGAAGGAGGAAGAACCCACAAGGGAGCTGCTCTTGCCCAACTGGCAGGGCAGTGGTTCCCATGGCCTGACCATCGAACAGACAGATGATGGTGTCTTTGTGCAGCAAGTTGTGCAGAATTCCCCTGCGGCACGCACAGGCGTTGTCAAGGAGGGTAAGAGCCAGCTGCCCCTGGGCAGGGGGATGGGCTGGGATGAGAAGTGGGGGGAGGCTAGGGGAAATCAGAGAAAGGGAGAGGCTCTGGACTTGGGGAGCTGCTCCCCATCTCCCATCTCTTGCCTCTCTTGGCCTCATTTTTAACATGCTTTGCGTTTCTTCTCCAGGGGACCAGATTGTGGGGGCCACCATCTACTTTGACAATCTGCAGTCGGGTGAGGTGACACAGCTTCTGAATACCATGGGACACCACACGGTGGGCCTGAAGCTGCACCGAAAGGGGGATCGCTCCCCAGAGCCCGGCCAGTCCTGGTCCCAAGACAGCGCCTTTGGACGGTGCTCTGAGGTGGTGCTGGTGAGTATCTCCGAACGCTGAACCCTAGAGCTCCTCCGGGTGCTAAGGACCTGTTCCTCCGTCTCCTTCATCTCTCTCTGCTCACTCTCTTGTTCTTCTCCTTTTCTTGACCCTACCATTCTCATCTGACCTCTGTGTTGGCCTGTCCTAAGCCCAAAGGGTGCCCCATTGAAGCTACAGCTATTATTCATGTCTTAAGCACCCATGGCATACACCTTGGGTCAGGCACTGGGTTGTAATGACAGAAGTAAGACAGTCCCTGCCCTCAAGAAGCTTTTATTCTATTAGAAGAGGCAACATGTACATACATAGACATATCCAAAATACAGACACTTCAGGAGCGATTGGTGGCTGGAAGCCTCATGCTTCTTTTGACGAATCTTCAACAGAAAGGCCAGTCATTTAGTTTTTGGTGCCAAATGGGTCCCAAGAGGAGCTCGACTGGTCATCCTTGTTCCACAGATGAGTGTCATTTGGGACCTACTTAGGCGGATAGTTCGGGGAGCTTTGGTTTCATCAGATCTAGCCCAACACAGATGTTGCCCTTCTCTCTTTGGTAGGCAGGCTTTAAGAGTTACTCTGTCAAATCTGGCCTCAGACACTTTCTGGCTGGGTGACCCTGGGTGAGTCACTTAATTCCCATTGCCTAGCCCTTACTGTTCTTCTGTCTTGGAACCAATGCTTACTATTGATATTAAGATGGAAGAGAAAGGTTTAAAAAAAATAAAGAGTTACTCTAGCTGAGTTCCCTGTGGCCAAAGTTGTGTGTCTGAGCTTAACTGGGTTAAATTAATTAGCCAGTCAGTCAGCAGGTGTTAATTAAGCCCCTACTATTTGCCAGGCACTGTGCTAAGCACTGGGGTTACCTTTCTTTGTAACCGAACCCAAACCAATTCCCCCCAAACCCCCAAAACAAAAAAAAAACAATTGTCATCTTAGGACCCATACTTGAAGGCTTACCAGCATAGACTGGCTGGAGCTTATGCTCTGTGGTCATAGCGTTTGAGAAACCAGGGCCATCTCTCAGCCAGGATTGTGCATCAGAGGAGAAAGGCAGGGGGAGACTTGTGGTTCACATTCAGTGAGCAGCCAGCCAATCCCTCAGCAATGTATGGGCACTTTTGTACTCGCCCCTTAATCCTAATATTTAGCTAAAAAAAATAAAAAGGGAAATAGAAACTTGACTTTCCCCTAGCCTGAATTAAGCAAATATCTCTTGGCGGGTGCTGGGCTAGATATATTCCTTCATTTCTCATTTCGGTTCCTAAAATGTCTCAAGTTCTGGCAGTACTTGGGCAATTGTCTAGAATTTCCTCATTTATTGGCGATTGGTGGTTAGGTTGGAAAAACGATACAAATTTTCTTTTCTCTCAGATACATCCTTAACTTCCTTTGCCGTACTCCCAACAGCCTCTTCTCCTTTGGTCATTTCCCAGTGTGCTCTTATCTTTTCCCATTTCTTCCCATCATTGCCCCGTACCCCGGGTTCTGCTCTGTCCTCTCGAGGATCTCTCCAAGGGTCTCTGTGGGGCCCCATTGGGGTCCGTACTTCTGGAAGTCAGGAAACCAGGTTGTAGCCTGGCCTCCGGTTGGGACTGTGGCAAACTCAGTCAGGCTCAGCTGCAACCTTTGCTGGGGTGTCTCTTTCTGCAGAGCGGGGATGACGAAGAATACCGACGGATCTACACTACGAAAATCAAGCCACGACTGAAGTCAGAGGATGGAGTGGAAGGCAGCGAGTTTGGGGAGACCCAGAGCCGCACCATCACAGTGACCCGAAAGGTTACGGCCTACACGGTGGATGTGACGGGGAGAGAGGGGGCCAGGGAGATCGACATTAATAGCCCTGAGTTCAAGATCAAGATTCCGAGGCACGAGCTGACGGAAATCTCCAAGGTGGACGTGGAGACCGAGCACGGGAAGACTGTGATCCGCCTGCCACAAAGCCCCGGGGCAAGTGTTCAGACCACGGGCTACAGTGTTGACCTCAAGGCAGCCGGACCAGAGCTCCAAGGGGTCGGGGCAGCAGGTGCTGGCCTCTCCAAGATCCAGGTCACCACTCCTGGCATCCAGGTGGAAGGCTTGGCTGTTGGCGGCAGCGGGAAGGGCCTGAAGTTGGACGGAAAGCCGGAGATCTCTGTTAATGCCAAAGTCCCTGCTTCTGTTGACTTAGGAGGCAAAGGAGTGGCTGTCACTGGCCCTGGAGTCCAGGTCTCCTCTTCTCAAGTCGGAGATGGGGCCGTCGATCTCCAGCGCCCCTCGATCGAGAACATAAGCATTCCCACCATGAAACTACCCAAGTTCGGCTTCCCCGCGGCGGGCTCCGACGTCCAGGGCCCGGAGGGAGGGCTGGGCGTTTGCTCACCAGGCATCTCGGTGGGGCCTGGGGGTGACAGTGCAGGTCTGGCAGCGAGCGGGAGTGTCCAGGGTCCTCAGCTGGAAGTCACGGCTCCATCTGTCACTGTGGAGGGAGCCAAAGGAAAGCTGAAGGGTCCTACGGTCACCGCCCCATCCTTGGAGGGAGACTTAGGCCTGAAGGGCGCCAAGCTTCCGGGGACCGGCGACTTGAGCGTCTCGGCACCCAAAGGACACGTCAGCATCAAAGGCCCCGCCGCAGAAGTTGGGGCTCCAGAAGTGGAGCTTCATGGGGCCGGTGGAAAACTGAAAATGCCCCAAATGAAAGTCCCCAAGTTTTCTGTATCCGGTTCCAAAGGGGAAGGAGCTGCTGTGGATATAAAGCTGCCCGAGGGGGAAGTGAATCTTCCCGGCATCACTGGGAATGTCAGCCTGCCGGAGGTGGCTGTGAGTGGGCCAGAGGGAAAAGTCAAAGACCCTAAATTCAAGACCCCAGAGATGATCATTCAGAAACCTAAAATCTCCATGCAGGATGTGGACCTAAGCCTCAGGTCCCCCAAATTGAAAGGGGATTTACAGGTTTCAGTTCCAGGAATCCAAGGGGATGTGAAAGGTCCTCAGATGGACATTAAGGCACCCAGCCTAGAGGGGTCTCTGACTGGGCCCAAGATTGGCAGCCCATCTGGGAAAGCAGGGACCTGTAAGATCAGCATGACTGATGTTGACTTGAACATAGGTGCACCCAAAATAAAGGGTCAGGTGGACACTGCCTTCCCAAATGTAGAAGGGCAAATCAAAGGCCCTGAGATGGACGTCAAAGGCCCCAAAATGGATGTGAGCGCCCCAGACGTGGATGTCCATGGGCCTGAGTGGAACCTGAAGATGCCCAAGATGAAAATGCCCAAGTTCAGTGTGCCGGGGGTCAAGGGAGAGGGGCCAGAGGTCAATGTGAGTTTGCCCAAGGGAGACATCAGTGTTTCAGGGCCTAGCCTAGACATTGGAGCCCCACAGGTCAACCTTGAAGGTCCAGAGGGAAAACTGAAAGGGCCTGGCATTAAAGTACCAGATGTGAACATCAAGAGCCCAAAGATCTCCATGCCAGATGTAGATTTGCACCTAAAAGGCACAAAGGTGAAGGGAGAATATGATGTTACTGTTCCAAAGCTGGAAGGGGATCTGAAAGGCCCCAAAGTGGATGTCAGTGCCCCAGATGTGGATGTCCATGGACAAGAGTGGAACTTGAAGATGCCCAAGATGAAAATGCCCAAGTTCAGCATGCCTGGGTTCAAAGGAGAAGGCCCAGATGTGGATGTGAGTCTCCCCAAGGCAGATGTTGACATTTCTGGGCCCAAGGTGGACATTAATGCTCCAAGTGTGAATATCGAAGGTCCAGATGCAAAATTTAAAAGTCCCAAATTCAAACTACCTGAAATGAACTTAAAGCCTCAGAAGATCTCCATGCCAGATGTTAGCTTGAATTTGAAAGGTCCCAAGGTGAAGGGAGACTATGATATTACGGTTCCAAAGATAGAAGGTGAGATGGAGGTACCAGATGTGGAACTGAAAGGACCTAAGGTAGACATAAATGCCCCTGATGTGGATGTACATGGGCCAGACTGGCATCTAAAAATGCCCAAGATGAAGATGCCCAAATTCAGCATGCCAGGTTTCAAGGCGGAGAGCCCAGACATGGATGTGAGCCTGCCCAAGGCAGACATCAATATCTCAGGCCCCAAGGTGGACATCGGGGGCCCAGATGTGAATATAGAAGGCCCAGAGGGAAAGCTGAAAGGCCCCAAGCTCAAGATGCCCAGCATGAATATCCAAACACAAAAAATCTCTATGCCTGATGTCGGCCTCAATTTGAAATCACCTAAATTAAAGGGTGATCTGGATGTTTCCCTCCCCAAAGTAGAAGGAGACTTGACAGGTCCTAAAGTTGATCTAAAAGCCCCCAAGGTGGATATGGACATTGGTGATGTTGATCTTGAAGGTCCAGAAGGAAAGATAAAAGGTCCCAAGTTCAAGATGCCTGACATGCACTTCAAGGCTCCCAAGATCTCCATGCCAGATGTGGACTTGCATTTGAAAGGTCCCAAACTGAAGGGGGATGTAGATGTGTCTGTGCCCAAGTTAGAGGGAGATCTCAAAGGTCCCAGTGTGGATGTGGAGGTGCCTGATGTGGACTTGGAGTGCCCAGATGCCAAACTAAAGGGCCCCAAGTTCAAGATGCCTGACATGCACTTCAAGACCCCCAAGATCTCCATGCCAGATGTAAACCTCCATTTGAAAGGTCCCAAAGTGAAGGGAGATGTGGATGTGGATGTGTCTGTGCCCAAGATAGAAGGTGATGTGAAGGTTCCTGATGTGGACATTAAAGGGCCCAAGTTAGACATTAATGCTCCAGATGTGGATGTCCATGGACCAGAGTGGAACTTGAAGATGCCCAAGATGAAAATGCCAAAGTTTAGCATGCCTGGCTTCAAAGGGGAGGGCCCAGAGGTGGATGTGAGTCTGCCCAAAGGAGATATGAATATTTCTGGGCCCAAGGTGGATATTGATGCCCCAGATGTGAACATAGAAGGCCCAGAAGGGAAACTGAAGGGCCCCAAGTTCAAGATGCCCGAGATGAACATCAAAGCCCCCAAGATCTCCATGCCTGATTTTGACTTGCATCTGAAAGGCCCCAAACTGAAAGGGGATGTTGATGTGTCTGTGCCCAAGATGGAAGGTGATATTAAGGTTCCTGATGTGGACATCAAAGGCCCCAAAGTGGACATCAGTGCCCCAGATGTGGATGTCCATGGGCCAGAGTGGAACTTGAAGATGCCCAAGATGAAAATGCCAAAGTTTAGCATGCCTGGCTTCAAAGGGGAAGGCCCAGAGGTGGACGTGAGCCTGCCCAAGGCTGACATTGACATTTCTGGGCCCAAGGTGGACATTGATGTTCCGGATGTGGACATTGAAGGTCCAGAAGGAAAACTGAAGGGCCCCAAGTTTAAGATGCCTGACATGCACTTCAAAGCTCCCAAGGTCTCTATGCCAGACATTGATTTACATTTGAAAGCCCCAAAATTGAAGGGAGATGTAGATGTATCTCTTCCAAAGATAGAAGGTGATTTGAAAGGACCAGAGTTAGATATTAAGGGGCCTAAATTGGATGTGGAAGCACCCGATGTTGATATTCATGGACCTGAAGGGAAATTAAAGATGCCTAAATTAAAGATGCCCAAATTCAGCATGCCAGGCTTCAAAGGGGAGGGCCCAGAAGTGGATGTGAGCCTGCCCAAGGCTGACATCGACATTTCAGGCCCCAAGGTGGACATCGAGGCTCCAGATGTGAACATCGAAGGCCCAGAGGGAAAGCTGAAAGGCCCCAAGTTCAAGATGCCTGAGATGAACATCAAGGCCCCCAAGATCTCCATGCCTGATATTGACTTGAATTTGAAAGGGCCCAAATTAAAGGGAGATTATGATGTGACTGTTCCTAAGATTGAAGGTAATCTGAAGGGCCCTGATGTTGACTTTCAAGGTCCCAATGTGGATCTCCATGGTCCTGATGTCAAGTTAAGTGGTCCAAATTTGAAAACGCCATCACTAGACATATCTGGGCCTCAAGTGACCGCTCCTGACGTAGACCTACACTTCAAGTCTCCCAAGTTTGGCATATCTGGTCCCAAGATAGAAGGTGGTGATTTTGACCTGAAGGGTCCCAAAGTTGACTTGGAAGTACCAAGTTTGGACATCGAGGGCCCAGACCTAAACGTTGAGGGACCAGATGTTAAGATTCCAAAATTTAAGAAACCTAAATTTGGCTTTGGGGCTAAGGGCCCAAAGGCTGACATCAAGTCCCCTTCGTTGGATGTTACTGTTCCAGAAGCGGGGCTGAACGTGGAGTCTCCAGATATCAACGTCAGTGGAAAGGGCAAGAAAATGAAGTTTAAGATGCCGAAGATCCACATGAGTGGCCCTAAAATCAAGGCCAAAAAACAGGGATTTGATTTGAACACCCCTGAGGGTGAAATCGATGCCAGTCTCAAGACTCCGGACTTAGATGTCAACGTGGCCGCTCCAGAGGCTTCTCTTAAGGTCGATGTGAAATCTCCCAAAACGAAGAAACCCATGTTTGGGAAAATGTACTTCCCCGATGTAGAATTTGACATAAAATCTCCCAAATTCAAAGCAGAGGCCCCACTTCCCAGCCCCAAAATGGAAGGGGAGATCCAAACACCCGGGCTGGAAATTTCATCTCCAGGGATTAAAGCTGGGCTCAAGGGACCTGGACTGGAGGTTGGATCTGTTGGCCTCAGTGGGAGTCTTCCCAGTGCCAGTGTGGAAGGGCCTGACATCCATCTGAAGGCCCCAAAGTTCAAGGGGCCAGGTGGGAGCATTGATTTCTCAGGGCCAAAGGTAGAGGGAGATCTGAGAGTGCCCGGCGTCCAAGCCAACTTGGACGCCTCTGATATCAACATCGAAGTCCCTGATGCCAGAATCAAAGGTCCCTCCTTTGGCATCTCGTGCCCTCAAGTGTCTGTCCCTGATGTGAACGTCAACTTGAAAGGACCAAAGCTTAAGGGTGATGTCCCCAAAGTGGAACTGGAAGGACCAGGTGTTGATCTGAAAGGTCCAGATGCAAAAATCCAGTTCCCTAAGTTTTCCATGCCCAAGATTGGAGTGCCCGGTCTGAAGGCGGAGGGTGGGGGAGCTGACATTCAGGGCCAGCTCCCCTCTCTTGAAGGAGGTGTGAGTTCCCCCAACCTCAAGTTTGAAGGGCCCGATGTGACGCTGAAAGGACCCCAAGGGGACCTGCCTTCTGTGAACCTCTCTGGACCGGATCTTGACTTGAATTTGAAAGGACCAAAGCTGAAGGGAGACTTGGACGTAGCTGGTGACATCAAGTGTCCCAAAGTGTCAGTGGGTGCCCCAGATGTTAGTTTGGAGGCACCTGGAGGGGCTATTAAACTCCCCCAAATGAAGCTGCCCCATTTTGGCATCTCCTCTCAGGGGCCTAACTTGGATGTTAACGTCGCAGGGCCCGAGCTCAAGGGGCCTGGGGTGGATGTTCACCTCAGAGGGGTGGACTTGAAAGGGCCTCAGATTTCTGGCCCCCAAATCTCATCCGATATGGACTTTAACTTGGAAGGACCAAAAATAAAAGGGGGCTTCGGGGCCAGCGGGGACGTGAAGGGTCCTGCTGGGGGAGTGGCTCTTCCGGGCATCAGCGTCAAAGGCTTGGAAGGCAGCCTCCAGACTCCCGATGTTAAGGTGCCCAGATGTGAAGCAGAGCTGCCAGATGTGAACGTCAGACTCCCAACGGGGAAGCTTTCGGCCTCAGGCGTCGGTCTCCATGGAGCAGCCCCTGATGGGAGCATCCAGGGACCCGCGTTCAGTCTCTCATCGCCGGAGGTCTCGGCGCCGGACTTGGGGGGGATCGGTTTGAAGGGACCGAAAATCCAAGGCGGTCTGGATGTGGCCGGAGGTATCAAGGCCCCAGACCTCAGCATGGGCGGAGGACATGTGAACATAAAGGGGCCGGGGGGAGAGTGGAGAGGGCCCCAGGGCTCCTCTGCTCTCGATTTGGATGTGCCCAAGCTGGCTGGTGGGATCCATGTTTCAGGACCAAAGATAGAAGGAGGCGTGAAGGGAGGCCAGGTGGGACTTCAGTGTCCCGGGGTGGGTGTCTCCGGCCCCCAAGTTCACTTGGAAAGTGGCTCTGGAGGAGTAACATTCCCGAAGATGAAGATCCCCAAGTTCACCTACTCGGGACGGGAGCTGGTAGGCAGAGAAGTGGGGGTGGACGTAAACTTCCCTCCAGTGGAAGGCAGCCTCCAGGCTGGCGCTGGGGAAGGGGACTGGGAAGATGCTGACATCAAGCTCAAAAAGTCTAAAATCAAAATGCCCAAATTTACCTTTTCCAAGTCTAAAGGCAAGGGGAGTGCCACCAGCTCCCCCGAGGTGTCCATCTCGGGCTCCAAAGGAGACCTCAAGAGCTCTAAGGCCAGCTTGGGCTCTTTGGACGGGGAAGTGGAGGCCGAGGCATCCTCCCCCAAAGCCAAATTCTCCTTATTTAAGAGCAAAAAGACCCGTAACCGGTCTGGCTCCTTCAGTGACGAGAGGGAGCATTCCGCTCCGGTCACTCCTACGGGCACCCTCGAGTTTGGAGGCGGAGACATTTCCATCGAGGGGGGAAAGGGCAAAGGGAAGCACGGCAAGCTGAAATTCGGGACCTTCGGCGGGCTGGGCTCGAAGAGCAAAGGGCACTATGAGGTCACTGGGAGTGACGAGGAGTCTGGGAAGCTCCAGGGAAGTGGGGTGTCCCTGGCCTCCAAGAAGTCCAGGCTGTCCTCATCCTCGAGCAATGACAGCGGGACGAAGGTGGGGATTCAGCTGCCCGAGGTGGAGTTGACTGTTTCCAAAAAGAAAGAGTAGGGGCCCTCCGAATGTGTGCACATGTATATATATAAATATATATTTTTGGTAGGTAGGCTTCTGTGTGTTTGTATATAAACTCCCAAAGATTGACTCAGAGGCAACATCGGCAACGAAAGCGGAGGCCTGGCGGGCCCTTGGCCCGACCCGGGGCTAGCTGGACCCGGGGCTAGCCGGAAAGTCCGGGGCTATGGTGAGAAAGAACGGCCAAAGGACGGGAATTTTGTGGGTTTTTTTTTCCAGTCCAGCCTATCTGCAAGCAAGCAGTATTTGCCTTCCTAAGACTTCAGTTTGCTCATTAAATGCTGAGAGCATCTGTTTACTAAGCAAGCCTTGTGTTTATCACTTCATTTTACAGAATCTTTTCAGCGTTGGGGTCGTAGAAATCTGACGTCCATTCGAATGCCTTTTTTT
>NC_058135.1:285543399-285563082 GCF_016433145.1 Gracilinanus agilis | reverse complement strand
AAGAAAGAAAGAAAGAAAGAAAGAAAGAAAGAAAAAAAGAAAGAAAGAAAGAAAGAAAGAAAGAAAGAAAGAAAGAAAGAAAGAAAGAAAGAAAGGAAGGAAGGAAGGAAGGAAGGAAGGAAGGAAGGAAGAAAGGAAGGAAGAAAGGAAGGAAGAAAGAAGAAGAGAGTGAGCCTTGGCTCTCATAGCATTGGAAAGTCCTCAGAGGGAGCGGGGCACCAGAGAGACCAGAGGCAAAGGGCCCTTCTGGTGGGGAGGGACCAGCATAGGTGAATTAAGAAGGGAAGAAGAACAAAAGCTCCTGCGGCCCAGCAGCCAATCAGTAAGTCACATCCATGGCACGTGACCCGTTGCCGGGCAGATTTTCATCTGCCCCATTCCTTGCGGCTCGCTGGCACTGGGCACAGCTGGGATGTGGACAGCGGCTGCCCGGGCTGCGGGCACGCACTTCTCCTCCTCTTCCTCTAGGAGCTCGGGGACGCCGAGCACTGGGGCAGAGAGGGAGGCGGAAGAGAGGAGCTGAAGGGAGCCGAGGGGGAGGGGTAGCCGTAACAGAAATAATAGCTCCCATCTCTAGGCCCCTTTACCGCGTACGGAATTCTCTGCTCACAAGACCCCTGTCACACCTCGTAGCTCTGGTGTGATTGTCCTCAAGAGAAAACTCCGGGCTAGAGAGGCGAAGGGACTCAGTTTCCTTTTCTGTGAAGCGAGAGGCAGCATCTCTGGGCTCCGGCCTCCTGGCCTCTAAGGGGAGGGGATGGGATGGTCTGTGAGATTCAATCCTCCCCCTCCCCCACACTCTGTACGCTCAGGGCGCGAGGCTCGGCCCAGCTGCACAGGCTATGCTTTGGGGTCCCTCCTCTCCCCGGCTCAGACGCCCCATGATCTAGGCTCTCACTCTGACCCTATTCTCCCATTGTGCGTTCTCATAGCCCCGCGTTCTCTTCTTTTAGGACTTGCCTGGGATCCCCCAGATGGCGTCTGAAATGGGATTTGACCCCAAAGACCAGTTAATTTTCTTACTCCCAGAAATGACCACTCGACGGGCCTCTGCTGCTTGCCTGGCACGCTGCCCACCCACTCCTTCCTTCCAGATTCGGCTCCCCTCGGCTGTACCTTTAAGCTGTGGCTTCTGGGTGCCTCTGGGACCTCTGAATCTCCACAATCCGGTCTTACCCCGTCACGCCCCGCCCCCCCATCAAACCAGGTGCCATTAGACAGAGCTGAAAGGAATCTTAGGGGCCATCTAATATTGATAATGGTGATAGCAATGATAGCTGACACATGTTGCTTCAAGGTTTGCAAAGTACTTAACATACATTATCTCGATTGAGCTAATCCAACCCCCTCATTTCCTCATTTTACAGACGGGGAAACTGAGGCCCGACGAGGGGAAGTGACTTTGCTGGAGTTCCCCCAGTGGCAGAGCCCAGATGGAGCCCAACTCACCTGTGCCTCCTTTCCTCAGGTGACAGGCATTACCAACTGGGATAAAATAATTTATAATAAGGTATTAAAAACCTGATATGCCACTCTTCCCAGGGGTATTCGTGTTTGTGGTGGGGGAATTCAGGAGGCAAATGGTGAGAAATGGGGTTGGTGGCAGGTCTGTGGGGGAGATCTCTTTGGCCGGATATCTTTTGGGCAAGGTTCTTTCCTTTCCTTGTTTCAGAGGGCCAAGTCTAGAGTTGGCAAAGACTTCCTCTTTCTGGCTTCCCCAGAACTTCTGTGATCTTCTTCTCTACTTCCCTCAAAGTCCAACTCAAATAACACCTCCTTTAAGAAGCCTTCCTTGATTGCACGGCCTCTTAACTTCCTTCCAATGGAACTGGAAAGCTCATCTAGTCCAACCTCTTCATTCTACAGAAGGAGAAACTGAGGCATAGGTGAGGAATGTGACTTGCTGGAAGTCACCCAGGTAATGAAAGAGCAGAGCTGGGATTTGGATTTGGATCTTGGACTCCATGACTGCAAGCCCTCCTCCCCCAACACACACACACACACACACACACACACACACACACACACACACACACACACACTCCTCTACAGAGTCATGTTGAACTGCCTGGAGCCAGAGATGGAGTCAGACCCTCTGAAGTCTGCTGCAGCTGATTTCTGGCTGGGGCTGTTGGGCTGGGCTGCTGGAGAACTTCTGCAGAATGGAGCCCACATTTTTCTCCTAGTGAAACGCTTCTTGAATTAAACGTCCAGGACCAAATGAATGTTTTGAGTCAAGAACTAGGGCTTTTTTTTTTCTTCCTTTCTCTAAACTGGGCTTCTGCAGCTGTCCAGGAGGGAAGCCACTTCCTCTGAATACTGTTTTTGGCTGTTCTCCTTTGTTTGAAGTCATTCTCCAGCCTAAAAATGGGGAATTACACAGCCCTGTTTATCCACAGTCAACAAAACTTTAGCTTTGTGGAACACCAGAAAAACAACTTTGCTGAGGATATTCACTCTCATGATATTGTTGCTCCCCTTTCTAGAGGGCTTCCAAAATGCTTTTCTCACCAAGGACCCTCCGAGGAATTGAATGTCCACGAGAGCTTTGGGTTTCCAGAGACCAGGTTCAATCTTGGTGTGGGTATGGCACGTGCTTTCTAAGAATCTTCCCCTCTTTGGTTCATGGCCCCATCCAGAGGGAACATCCAGATTTCTGCGAAAACCTTGAAACCTTGGAAGTTTCTGAAGAGCTCTGAGATCCTCTGCAAGCACGTAGGGTAGCAGGATATTAAACAGAAGACAGATTTCTGTCATCTGACAAAAAGCAAACAATTGATGGCTCTACAAAGCAGTCAGGTCTATGGTCAAGGCTGATTCTCCTTTCTTTCTGGTGCATGGCCACTTCCCCAGGGACTTATGCTGTCCTCCAGACTTACAGGGCAATGATGGGATTGCAGCCCACTGCTAGGGGAAAGCCCGCAGGGTTTCTAGAGAGTTGGTTCCTCTCTGGGCATCTGTACAGCTCACATATCCCACATTAACAGTGAAGGCCAAGGTCTGGCTCGTCCTTCCACGCCACGTCTCTGTCTCACGTAGCTCATCAGCTCCAGTTTCTGCTCAGCCCGGGCATCCTCTCCTGGGTCTAGGACTTCATTCAGCTCCGCCGTGATTCAGAAGGATCCTGGAGGGTTCACAAGGCTCTTCCTGGGTGCACCCTTGAAACAAGCATTATTAGCCAAATTAGCAGATGAAGAGACTGAGGGTTAGAGGGGTTACTTACTGTCTTACCCATTCATTGTCCCCTGATCAACAAGGACCTGAGTCAGGATTCGAATCCAAGCTTCTGACTCCGGGTCCATCCCTCTTTTTCCTATGCCATGCAGACGACAGGATTCAAGGGAAAACTGGCTGGCTTCTAAGGCCGCGGGCCACAGGCTCGCTCTATTCTTTAGCATGGCTGCTTTGGGAAACCTGCGTTTCCCATCTCCAGCCCAGGCGGATCCTGCCTTCCCTGTTTATTGCTGTGAACTCACTATTCAAGGAAGCGGTTCTCTTCCTCCGGCCAAGAAGGCAGAGAGAGAGGACAGTGGCCTTCCCTGGCTGCCAGAAGGCCGGGTCCACAGCGCCCTGGAACAATGGCATTGTGTCCTGGCCAGGGGGATCTTGGCTGGAAAGCCAGCCCATGTGAGCTGCACACCCTGTTTGCTCTGGCTCGCCTGTATGGCATTTACCCTTAGCCCTTTTTATTTTATTTTATTTTTTTTAAACCCCTACCTTCAGTTTTAGAAGCAGTACTAAGTATTGGTCCCAGGGCAGAAAAATGGGAAGGGATAGGCAACTGGGTCACAAAGCTAGGCAGTGTCCAAGGTTAGATTTGAACTCAGGTCTTCTTGACTCCAGGCCTGACTCTCTATCCATTGAGTCCCCTGGCTGTACCCCATCCCCTCCCTGCCCTCCCAGCATATTAGCCTTTGTAGAAGAGCTTCATCAAGCTCAAAGGGGCCTCAGGATCTCATGGTCCTGCTCAAGTTCAGGGACAGAGCTTGGGCAAAAGACTGTGCCAAGAGATCATCACGTAATAGCCCTCAAGAGTCATCTACTTCAACTCCTTCATTTCACCAGGAGGAAACTGAGGGCCAGGGAGGTTCCAAGTTCACACAGGTAAGGGACAGACGGGAGATTTGAACCCAGGTCCTCTGATCTCACAGTAGCACCCTGGATTTCACTTGTACCATACTGGGAAATCTAAAGAGTAAAAAGTTGTGTCTATATGGGGGAGGGAGCTCTTGGAGTCCCTTTGAAGGGCCACAGTTTGCCTGGACAACATTAATAGCAGAAAAACAATGTGATGTCAGAGCATTTTTGTGCTGAGTGGGCATCCCCAGCCCAAAAGCTGTATTGTTGATGAAGCTTCAGCTGACGGCTGGGCACTTGTCCTGGGGCCCGGGGCCCGAGGGCCAGTTCCAAATGGAGGGAGCACAAGGGCAGATGGAAAGATTGTGTGCCACAGGGGAAGACCAGAATGGGAATCAAGGCACTGATTCTTCTGCTTCAAAGTGGAGAAAATGAATTCTAGTTGCTTCCTTAGCCATTGGCTGTTTGCTCCAATTGTTTTCTCGGCTTTGAGCCTCCAATCTTGGGACTTGTGGGACATTCCAGCTGGGAGGGACTTAGAACAGAGTACACAGAGTGTTAGAACATTGAACACAAGGGCATAGATCTACTGTTGGAGCTGGAAGGACCTTCAGTGCTCATCTTGTCCAACCTCCTTCACTTGAGAGTCGAGGAAATGGAGACGGGGATGGGGAGTGACTCACCCAAAGTCACAAAGGGAGGAAAGAGTAAAGTAAGTCTCCACCTTAGGGCCCCTGACTCCAAAGTCAGATCGGTTTCCATTATGCCCCTCTAGCTTTAGAACTCAAAACACGAGGACAGGGAGAGT
The DNA here is from genome assembly GCF_016433145.1 of Gracilinanus agilis. NCBI lineage: Eukaryota > Metazoa > Chordata > Mammalia > Didelphimorphia > Didelphidae > Gracilinanus > Gracilinanus agilis. Next base: position 285,558,197 of record NC_058135.1, on the reverse strand, counting down.
CTTTGGGACCCAGAGCATAGAATGTGAGAGCTGAGAGGAGTCTTAGAACATAGAACATGTCAGTAAGAGGAAGGCTAGAGCATTGAGTGTCAGAGCTGAAAGGGGTCTTGGCACATAAAATCTTAGAATAAAGAAGTCAGAGCTGAGAGGTGTCTTAGAACATGGAATGTTAGAACATAGAATGTGAGAGCTGAGAGGGGTCTTAGAACATGGAATGTTAGAACATAGAATATAAAAGCTGAGAGGGGTCTTAGAAGATGGAATGTCAGTAGGAGAGAGTCTAGAACATTGAATGCCAGAGCTAAGAGGGGTCTTAGAACATAGGACAAGTTAGTAGGCGAGGCTAGAACATTCATTGAGTGTCAGAGCTGAAAGAGGTCTTAGGACATAGAATATCAGTAGGAGAGAGTCTAGAACATTGAATGCCAGAGCTGAGAAGATTCTCAGAACATAGAATGTTAGAATGTTGAATGTCATAGACAAGTCCTTGAACAAGGGTAAACGCATTCCCTACCTCCACCCATCTGAGAGCTCTGCAGGGTTCTCTCAGGTTCAGCGCGGCACCGCACGTAGGCTTTGCGAGTAAACAGGTTCAGACATGAGCCCGAGCATCCCACAGCCCAGCCTTCTCTGGCAGGCATCCTGTGTGGGGCAACCAGTTTGTACCAGCCATCTGGCACGGGTGATAACAAGTCAAGTACCAACAAGAATCAGGTCTGGCCTTAGGCAACCCCTTTATTCTCTCTTTATCAGGAGATGAAATTTGAGGGTGTCCCAGGAGGCTCCTTCCAGCCCCCAAATCTCTCCTCCTTTGGCAGTCTGCTGAGACCATTATGAATTCATTCTTCTGGGTTCAGCATTGCCCTTTCCTTGTAAAATGCAGATGCTCTCAGGAATGATGATGATGATGATGATGATGATAACTTCCTCCCTAGAATGCTTCCCTCACAAGAACCCAGTGAGGAAGGCATGCGTGAATTGCATGAAAAGCAGCATATCCTTTTGTGCCCTGTCCCCATCACACAACATCCAGACTCTTTTGCTCAGGATCAAACACCACATTTTAGGAAGACCATGGATTAGCCTCCAGAGGAGGCAGCTAGGTAGCCCAGTAGATAGAGCACTGGACCTGGAGAAGGGAAGACTCTTCTTGGGTTCAAATCCAGCCTCAGACACTTTCTAGCTGTGTGACTCTGGGCAAGTCCCTTCAGCCTGCTTGCCTCAGTTTCCTCATCTATCAAATGAAGAAATGGCCAACCACACCCCAGATGGGGTCAGGAAGAGTGGAAAACGACTGAACACACCCCAGAGGAGGGCAACCAGAATGGGAAAGAGCTTTGGGTGTGTGTTATATGAGGAAGGGTTTGAAGGAGGGAATCAGAGGAGAGAAAATTCAGGAACAGTATGTTCACTGTCTGCTCTGTGTATTTGAAGGGTTGTCATATGGAAGAGGGATTAGCTTTGTTCTGCTTGGGCCCCGAGGGATGGCCCAGGAGCCCCGAGGGGAAGCCGCAAAAGAGGAAGGTATGGGGAGAAGCTTCCTAAGGAGGAGAGCCACAAAAGTGACCATGGCTCTAGGGAGGTGGTCAGAGTCCTCTTCCTGCTTGTTGGAAATGAACAAATGAGTGGAAAGTTTATTAGGCTCTTACTGTGTACCAAGCACTGGGCTAATGAATGAATGAATGAATGGAAAAAACACTTATTGGGCTCTTTCTGTGTGCCAAGCCCTGGGCTAATGAATGAATGAATGAATGAATGAATGAATGGAAAAAGCACTTATTAGGCTCTTACTGTGTACCAAGCACTGGGTGAATGAATGAATGAATGAATGAATGGAAAATAATTTATTAGGCTCTTACTGTGCCAAGCACTGGGCTATACAGTCTACATGAATCAAGACAGCCCTTGCCCTCAGGGAGCTTCCATTCTAGTAGGGAAGATAATAGACTTTGGGAGTGGTGACCAAATGGCTTGGGAAGAGTGGGGTTAGATTGACCTTTTCCAGGAGTAATGATGGAGTAGATTTGATTAAGACTCCAGAACTGGAAGAGGGTGGGGATAGGGACAGGGATTATGTGTAAGGAAACGGAACAGCTGTTGAGAAGTCCAGAGAATGGCCTAGATGGAGTGGATGACTGAGGCAGCCACTAATCTAGACTGGGAGTGGGTGAGTTCTAGGTTTGAAAGGGTTAAGCCTTCCTTCCACCTTTAGGGATGGTCCTGGGTGGCCTGTGAGCTTCCTTCCAACTCTGAAATCCGTTGCCATCAACTATGGGCACACTGAGGCACAGAGACAAGTCATTTGCCCCCAGTCCCATACATCTTAGGAAGCAGAGGACACAACCAGGCTAAGACTGACCATGGAGCTTTAGTCCCAAGCATGGTTAAGGAGGATGGAAAGAAGCAGGTTGGGCAGAGGGGAGTTGGGGGGGAAGAAATGAGGTGGGAGGAGATCTAGGAGGAACTCTAGGAGAAGATGACCAGGTGACCAGGCGGCCCCCTTCGGGCCTTGATTTGTGGATGTGCAATTGCTTCATTTCATGAGATTTTGGTCTCTGAGACTATGAACTCGGAGCTTGAAAGGGTGGTGGGAGGGGAGGGGTGATATCACAGATGGAGGTTTCCCTGGTTTCCTGACTGGGGGCTATAAGCCTGTGTTTGAAGGAAAGGGGAAAAAAGGTCCCCAAAGGGCACCCAGCATGGGCTGATAATGCAAAAGGGAAGGCTGAGTCATCTTCAGCATCCTTTACTACTTCCTTTTAGCCTTATCTTTTCCTCCTCCCATTGCCTGTCACCCAGCACCCTCTTCCCCAATTATCTCAGTGCAGGATCCAGCCTTCTAGACTTAGATAAGCTAGTACTGACTGTGTGACCTTGGGCAAGTCACTTCACCCTATTTGCCTCAGTTTCTTCATCTCTCAAAGGGGCTGGAGAAGGACACGGAAAACTTCTCTGGCATCTTTGCCAAGAAAACCCCAAATAGGGTCATGAAGAGTTGGACATGACTTAAAATGTCTGAACAATCATGATGGGAAAAGCTCTGGGTCTGGAGTCAGAGAACTTGGGTTCAGATTCCCCTTTGATGTCTATTCCTTATGTGACCTTGAGCAAGACACTTTAACCTTGTTGGGCCTCAGTTTACCAAACTGCAAAATTAGTGGGTCACTGAGCTCTCTTCTAGCTCCAACTCTATGAACTGTCTTTTAGGGTTCCCATGCTCCCCAAGACTAAAATGAAGACATTGACCAGTGCAGAGAACTCTGGCTCTGGAGTTAGAGACCCGAGTTCAAGTCCTATCTTATGTGAACACTGTGTGATAATCACTCTCTGGGCTTCATTTTCCTTATTAGAAAAAGGTTAGGGTTACATTAGCTGGTCTCCAAGGCCCCTCTCTCTAATTCTCATTCTCAGCCACCTTCTGGCAGGAAGCAGTCCAGAAAAGCTCTCCTGGGGGCTCAAAGTCCCACCCCTTCCACTTTCCAATGCAGCATGGGAAGGGAGTGATTGGCTGGTCAGCCAGACCCTCTGGAGACAGTCTCACCTCCAACTTGTGCCGCTGGTTGGAGCAGGACTGGGGGAGAGTTAGGGGGGCAGCTGGCCAGCCCTTCTGCCTTCCTTGTCTTTCCCAAGCCCTGGCTTCCCCTCCCTGGCCCTAGCAAGATGCATCATGACATCGCAGGTCTGCGGATGCTCTCCCCACATTGCTTGTTCTGGGCCCGGATGCCTACTGAGGATGCTGCAGGACCTCCTGTGGGAAGCTGAGAAAGGGAAGCGGGTCTAGAAGGCATTTCCTGCCCTCTTACCTGCTCCTAGAGGGAATCTCTTGGAGGATGTTTTCCTATTGGCTTAAAGAATGGAAGAGGCCATTGAGAAAAACACAGATCAGGAGTGAAGGAATATTAAAGTGTAGAATGTCAGAGCTGGGAAAGTCCTTAGATCAGAGAATGTCAGAGCTGGAAGGGGCTTAGAACAGGGAATGTCAGAGCTGGAAGGGGCTTAGAACATAGAATGTCAGAGCTGGGAAAGTCCTTAGAACATAGAATGTCAGAGCTGGAAGGGGCTTAGAACAGGGAATGTCAGAGCTGGAAGGGGCTTAGAACAGGGAATGTCAGAGCTGGAAGGGGCTTAGAACAGGGAATGTCGGAGCTGGAAGGGGCTTAGAACAGGGAATGTCGGAGCTGGAAGGGGCTTAGAACAGGGAATGTCAGAGCTGGAAGGGGCTTAGAACAGGGAATGTCGGAGCTGGAGGGGCCTTAGAACATGGAATGTCAGAGCTGGAAAGTCCTTAGAACATGGAATGTCATGAAAGGAAGCTGCAGTCTTTCCCTCCTGTCTGTGGCACAGGAAGGAATTGGAGTGAGGGCAGGTGGCAAGATGACTCATAGACTAGAAATGTGCCCGGGGTCCCTAGAACCAAGCTCCTCCTGCCTCCTCTTTGCAGTGCTTCCTGTCAGGCCAGGAACAGCATGTGGCTTGTTCCTGGATCTCTTCTCCTTCTCTCCAAATCCCTCTGCTTCCCGGAGGCCGCCCCTGCCTTCGCTCGTAGTCAGGACCGGGGGCTTGAACGCAGAGGAGGCCCCGGTAGTCTCTGGCCCTGCTGGGTGTCCGGTTGGGCAGAGCCCAGTGAGACGAGACTGATGAAGGGCAGGGCTTGACGCCAACGTGAAAAGGGAAAGTTTCCTGTTGCTTCTGATACACCCTTGAGAGGCAGAGGCCGTGCCTGCCCGATGGGTCCTAGAAGCACTATTTTGGCAGACTGAGCTGTCTAATAATAGCCGATATTTATATAGCACTGGTGGTTCTCCTCCTCCTCGTTACCTTGGCCTCAAAGCCCTGGGCTTTGTGGTCTGGGGAAAAGTAGGCAGGGAGGGCTGGATTGGAGTCAGAAGTCTTCAGTTCAAATCCTACCGTGAGACCCGTGTGATCTTGGATAAGTCACAAACTCTCAGGGCCTCAGTTTCTTCATCTATAAAATGAGGAGTTTGGACTTTGACCCCTGCAGTCTCTTGTAGCTCTTGGTCCTGTGACCCTTAGCCTGGCATTCAAGGCTCTCTCTATAATCCATCTCCACCTTTGTTTCCTGCCTCAACATATAATTCTCTTTGTGTATTCTATGCTCTAGCCAAAATGGACTAGTCATCCACTCCCGCCCCACACCCCATTCCCTATACACGCCGTCCACACTCCCTATTCTTTCTCAAATCTATATCATCCTTCAGGCTGTTCTCCATAGAATCCTTTTGGTTGCTGAGTCCTTTCAGTCATGTCCGACTCTTCGTGGACCCCATTTGGGTTTTTCTTGGCAAAGCTACTGGACTCACGGTTTGCCATTTCCTTCTCCAGCTTATTTTACAGATGGGGAAACTGAGGCAAATGGTGTGAAGTGACTTGCCCAGGGTCACACTGCTAATAAGTTGCTGAGGCTAGATTTGAACTCCAGTAGAGGAGTCTTCCTGACTCTAGACCCGGCACTCTATCCACTGTGCCACCTGGCTGCCCTGATAGAATCCTTAGTTTCCTTCTAAGCTCAGCTCTCTCTTCCGTGAGGCCCTTCTGGAGTTCTTCCCAGAGCTACCTTGGATTTATTTTGTATATATGCTGTATCTACTTATATATTATGTGTGGTTTGCTGCCTCCCCCCCCCCACTCTTCCAGAGTGGGAGCCCCTCGAAGACAGCAACACTCTATGTTCTCCAGGATTAGAGAATAAATCATTCATAAAAGATCATTAATCAATGCTTGTTGAATCCTTGAGGGATGGGCTGAAATCCTGCCCTTCCTCCAGAGAGCCTTTCCTGCTGTCTTCCCCCAGTTAGTAGGCCCTTCCTTCACGAACCTTGACAACACACTTACGGATCATTTTGGTTTCCCCTTATCTATATATGATAAGTCCCAAACCTCTTAGACTGAGCTGGGAGGGCGAGGACTGTGGTTTATAATCTAGACACCCCTTCTCCCTTTCTGACTTCTCACACCTCTTTACATTCCCCCAAAGTAGTCTGGGATCCAGAGATCCAGGCTTCCTTGCCATTGGTCCAACAAGACCTCCTCTCTCTCCTCCTCTCTACCTCCTGGCTTCCCTCAAAATCCCACCTTCTCCAGGAAGCCCGTCTTGATGCCCCTTAAGGTCAGTATCTTCCCTCTGTTGATTAAATCTAATTTATCCTGTCTGGAGCTTGCTCGAACCTAAGCCTTTTACAAGCCCCCAATGGACTGCGGGCATCTTAAGAGCAGGGCCTGCCTTTATCTTTGTTTGCCCAGTTCTTAGCCCAGGTCCTGGCCCTTAGTAGGTGTTCAATAGATGTTTATTAATTTATTAAATTATTTATTAAATGATTATTGAATTAATTATTTGACTAGCTAAATCCAGAGCTCTCCATCCCAGTGGTAGGGTAACTGGGTCATGGGCACGGGGCACCAACATTTAGGAGTTTCTTTAATGGCGTAGGAGGGATTGAGTGTATTACCTAATCTTAGTCAATGAAGAGAATTAAAGTAAGAAGCTCTCAAATCTCCAGATGCCGGCTTTCCTTTCTCACTTCCTCCCCCCTCCCCACACAACTGGAGGGCTCTTTTATGGGGGGGAGACTAGTCATGGCTCTGCCTCTTCTTTCTCTCCCCAGAACCCAGCAGAGTGCTTTGCACATGCCAATAGAAATGTCCTCAATGTTGGCTGAATTGGTTGAGTTGGGATCCTTTAATAGAGGTTGTACAAGTTTTATTACTCCCATTTTGTGCCTTCTTGTAAACATTAACCCCTTTCTGGGGCTCTCCTGGGAGGCTGTTTGGAGAAGGGCTTTGGGCCCCCCCAGTCCTCCCTTCCAAGGAGCTGGGCCACTTGTGTCCCAGGGTCGCCGAGGGCTCCGGCTCGGACCGTAGGAGCCCGGGACTCTCGCTGACCCCGGACTGTGTCCTGGGATTTTCAACCATTCAACAAAGGTTTATTGTGTTTGCTGTGTGCAAAGAAAGCACCAGGCTGGGCCCCCACCCCAGAGACCAGGTTGGGATAAGGAGATACCAGATTTCCAGATTCTTCCTTTCTTCCCAGCTCCCCCGGGAGATAGTGCAAGGCAGACCAGGCACCAGCGGAGATAAGTCTGGCAAACAATACTCCTTGATAATGCTGGGTGAGCTGTGTGAGGTCTCCAGGGGGAGATAATGACCAGCCCTGGAATCTGATGACCAGCACGGGACCTCCGAGGTCATGTTGGCCCACCTCCCCATTCTACAGAGGAGGCCCAGGGAGCCGAGGTGACTTACAAGGGGCAGAGCTGGGATTTGAATGGGAGGGAGTGTGGTTCAACATCTCTTCGGGACATGGGCTGGAGTCTAGGCTCGACCTCTTTCAACCTGGTGCCTCAGTTTCCTCATCTGTCAAATGGGGATAATAATAGAGTCCCCACATCCCAGGATCACTCAGAAAACATGTCAAGCACTTTGCAAACTCTGAAGCACCTATAAATACTAGATGAAGACGTTGCTGAGGCGAGGACCCAGAAGCCCTTGATGAAGTACATCTTCTGCTCCTGCAGGAGCTGGATCCCCGAGTCTCTGCTAGGGATACTTGAGAGATGATTTTGGAGGCAATAGGGAGCCACTGGAGTTTATTGGGCTAGAGGGAGTGACGTGGCCAGGCCTGTGATTTAAGAAAACCACTTTGGCAGTTGGATGGAAGATGGACAGGAATGGTAACAAATATCTAGGAAGGGAAGGGAAGCAGTGATTCCCCAAACCCAGCATGGCTCCACTAAGCGCAGGCCATGCCAAACTCACTTCATTTCATGTGATTAAACTGCCAGATGAGGGGATGACTGGGGTTATATTTTATCTAGACTTTAGCAAAACTTTGGATAAAGTATCTCATACTATGGTGGGAAAAATGGAGACATGGACCAGATTCCATCAATCTAGATGCAAGCAGAAATGTTCATAACTGGCTGAATGACAAGACCCCAAAAGTTATTGCTTTAGTGGCCACGTGGCAAGAGGTGTAATATTCCAGGAAGCTCTGCTTTTTTTTCTTTCTTTTTTTTTTTTTTTTTTCTAACCCTGATCTTCCATCTTGGAGTCAATATTGACTCCAAGGCAGAAGATTGGTAAGGGTAGGCAATGGGGGTCAAATGACTTGCCCAGGGTCACACAGCTGGGAAATGTCTGAGGCCGGATTTGAACCTAGGACCTCCCATCTCTAGGCCTGGCTCTCCATCCACTGAGCTACCCAGTTGCCCCCGAAGCTCTGCTTTTTAAAAAAATTCAATATTATCTTTTTTATATTCCAACAACAAATTGATGCCTATGCTCTTTTAATACTTTCGCCAAATTTCCAATTGGAATCTCCAAATGGGCACTAAGTACTCTCTCTCCATTGAACAGAGATAACCCTGAAGTGCTATATTTTTAATTCTTTAGTTTTGGAGCCCCCACTGGTAGAGTCCCCAGGAATGATTAGTGAGGTGATTTGGTTAGCTTTTAGAAAAGGTATTTGCTGAGATGGGAAAAAAACCTTGAGGGGTGACTCTCACAAATACATACAACGGCCAAGACTAAAGGAGGTTCAAACTTCAAATAGAATGCTAGTGAGGTCCATGTGTGGAGACTGCTCAAAGGGATATTTCCTAATTATTGGCCATTTCCTCCCTCTTATGGAGTTTCCATGAAGTTCCCCTTAGGTGTAGCTTTGTCCTAGGCTTTGGGGGTTAGGATCTTTTTAGTGTCCATAGCCAATATTTTTCTCTGCTCTTCCTGCCCCCTCCTGTCCTTGGGTTACCATTGCTCTGTGTCGAATTGTCTTCAGCATATCTCTCTGATTCTGATGCCTCCACTGCCGTTCCCTTCTACCATTCCGATGGATGTCATTCAACTCCTGCTGATGGCACTTTTGCTCTCCCAAGCTCTCAAGGTCATCTGGAAATTTCCATCATGGAATATTTATTCCCCTCAACTTGAGAGAGAAAAAGCATTCGAAGCCCCAAGTGGCCACATGCTCACAGCCACCGTGGCCTGATGGGGGACAGCTTTTGGAGAAGCAACTTGACGCAGCAGCCCAGCTTTTGAGAAACAAAGAGGGGCGGGTCGTCCCTTATATAGATGCCCACCAAACTTTGGCTCAGAATCCCTTGAGTCATCAGTTATTCCAGGTCAGCAGTCAATTAGAGAACTCTGCATCATAATTGCGAACCCCTGAGTCATTGTGGTTAGAAGTGGTCCCACTCCAAGATTCCACAGAGTGGCTTGGATTAGAACCAGTCAGTGAATATCTATGAATGTTCTAAGGACTAGTCCCCATGGCCAGTCCACACTCATTGCAACATCTTTTTAAAACCCTCACCTTCTGTCTTAGGGTCAATACTGTATATTGATTCAAGATAGAGGAGTGGTAAGGGCTAGGCAATGGGGGTCAAGTGACTTGCCCAGGGTCACACAGCAAGGAAGCGAGGAAGCATCAGAGGCCTGATTTAAATCCAGGACTTTCTGTCTTTAGACCTGACTCTCCATCCACTGAGTCACCTAGCTGCCCACTCCCATTGCAACATTTTTAATAGTCACATAGATAAAAGCCCTTATCCAGTGGTTGGAGGGCAGTGAACACACTAGAAAGAAGTCAGGATCCAAGAAGATTTTGACATTATTGAACTGAAATCTAAAGAAAATGAAATTCATTAGGGATAAGTATATAGTTTTCCCCCAAAACTATTATTTATTGAGAATATTAAACCAATTACTTAGCAAAACCTTTACTTTAAAAAAAAAATTTTAAAATCTTTATTTAATTAATTTAGAACATTTTCCCATGGTTATAGGATTGATGTTCTATCCTTCCCCTCCTCCCACCCCCTCCCATAGCTGACACACAATTTCACTGGGTTTTACATATGTCATTAATCAAGGCCTATTTCCATATTATTAATATTTGCGATAAGGTGCTCATTTTGAGTCAATATCCTTAATTGTATCCCCCTCCACCCATGTGTTCAAGCAGTTGGTTTTCTTCTGCGTTTCTGCTCCCACAGTTCTTCCTCTGAATGTGGGTAGCGTTCTTTCTCATAAGTCCCTCAGAATTGTCCTGGTAAATATATAGTTTTGATGCTGGGCAGAAGAAATCAATTTTACAAGATGGGGAATCATGGTTAGACAGCAGTTAAGGAAAAGATTTGAGGATTTGGGTAAATTTGTGAATGTAAAATGGCAGCCCAAGAAGTTAATGCCATCTTAAACTTCATCAAGTGGGGGGAGCCATTTTCACAAATTGGGAAGTAACAGTCCCATTGAACCCTGTCCTTGTCGGAACTCATTCTGAGTATGGAACTACTTTAATTTTTTTAAAAAAATTTATTTTGAATATTTTCCCCTAGTTACATGTTTCATGTTCTTTCCCTCTCCCCAAAACCCCTCTTAGCCCCCTTAACCGACCCACAATTCCACTGGGTTTTACATGTATCATCGATCAAGACCTAATTCCATATTATTGATAGTTGGACTAGAGTTATCATATGGAACTACTTTAAAAAGGGCCGGGATGCAGTGAAATCACTTGTCAGCTCCTGGAGCGGGGGAGGGAAGAAGGGAGGGAGACAATATGAATCATGTAACCATGGAAAAAATTAAAAAATAAAAAGGACCAGGATGGAGGCATCAAGAGGACCTGGGTTCAAATCTGGTCTCAGACCATCCCTCATTGTGTGACCCTGAGCAAGTTACTTAACTCCAATTGCCTAGCCTTGGTTGCTTTTTTCTCTTAGAATTGATAAGATAGAAGGTAAGGGTTAAAAAACAAACAAAGCAACCTGGAAAACTCATTTATATAGGTCACTTCACTTGACTCTCACAACAACCCTGGAAGGTAAGTGCTATTTCTCTTTTCATTTGACAGATGAGGAAACCAAGGCAGATGAAGATTCAGTGACTAGGGGGCAAGTGCTATTTCTGTTCCCATTTTCCAGATGATAGAAACATAGGCACAAAAAGGGTAGATGACTTGGCCAGGATCATAAAGTTAAGTAGGTGCTTGAGGCAGAATTTGAACTTGGGTCTTCCTGTCTCCAAGTCCCACATTCAATCCACTTAGCCACCTTGCTGAATGCAAAAAGCCCTGGATGATAACAGCTGTCTATGATCTCCCTCATTTATAATTCTCCTTTTTGTTCTTCTTTGTATATAGAATTTCATTCATCTGCCCAGCTGTTCTTTGTCTAGAAAAACGATCATGTTTGTGGATGACTTTTTATTTTCTTTTTATTGTGAATTTAACAATCATTTTCAAACACAAACATTTCCAGGTACAAAGAACAAGAAAGAGAACTGAACAGGGGAAGGAGTGGCGGCCTTGTGTGAGTTTGCACAAAGAAATAGAGGCCTACATGTATAATATCCTCAGTTTAACAAACTCGTATCGTTATCATTTAGGTCCCCTTTTGTCCCCTTTTATCTCCCTTCAATGGATTTTTAAAAGTTCTGTTGATATTTTTGACGTTGATCATCCCCTCCTAACTCATCTCTTAAAAAAAATGGTACATCCTAAAGTCTTAGTGTAGCTATAAATTATTAAAGCCCCAACTGTATGCCTGGTTAAGCAAACAGACCTTTATCTGGTGAAATGGTCATGTTTGTGGATGACTTTTCATATTTTTTTTTTTTTACCGCAAACTTAACCATCACCTCCAAACCCAAACATTTCTAGGTTCAAAGCAAGGGGAAGAGGACTCTTCAGCGTGAGAAACCGTGGATTGCTATTGTGGATGTTTTTTTTGGTAGATTGGTGGGTTTATTATATATGCACGTATAAATACACCCGTTTGTTGTTGTTGTTCAGTCATTCAGTCACATCTGACTCTTTGTGACATGCCAGACCCTTCTATCTCCCACTATTTCCCAAAGTCTGTCCAAGGCCATGTCCATTGTTTCCATGATGCCATCTATCCGTCTCTGCCTTCCTCTTCTCGTTCTGCCTTCAATCTTTCTCAACCCAAGGAGCCCTGTCCGTCTTCTCATCATGTGGCCAAAGTACTTCAGCATCAGCTTTAGGCTTTGTCCTTCCAAAGAAGTCTGGACTGATTGAAGTATTGCCTGACCTGATCTCCTTGCTGTCCAAGGGACTCTCAGAAGTCTTCTCCAGCGCCATCGATTCTGTGGGGTTCGGCTTTCCTGATGGTCCAGCTCTCATAGCCACGTATTGCTGCTGGAAAAACCAAAGCTTTGACTACGTAGATCTTAGTCACCAAGGGATGTCTCTGTCCAGTTTTGCTGTAGCTTCCCTTCCAAGGAGCGAGTGTCTTCATTTCCTGGCTACAGTTGCTGCCTGCAGTAATCTTTGAGCCCAAGAATATAAAATCTGATCCAGCTCCATTTCTTCTCCCTCTGTTTGCCAGGGAGTGATGGGAACTGTTGCCAAGATCTTAGTTTTTTTTTTTTTTTCCAGGCCAGATTTCACACTCTCCTTTTTTACTCCCATCAAGAGACTTCTTCATTCTTCTTCTTCACTTTTCTGCCATCAGAGTGGTATCCTCTGCGTCTCTGAGCTGGTAGATATTTCTCTGAGCAGTCTTAACTGTGCCTTTTGAGTCATCCAGTCTGCCATGGTATATTCTGAATGTAAGTTAAATAAATGAGACAGCCTTGTTGTATTTCTTTTCCAATCTTAAAGCGATCAGCTGTTCTATGTTCAGTTCTATCTGTTGCTTCTTGATCCATATTAGGATTCCTTAGGAGACAAGTAAGATGATTTGGTATTCCCATCTCTTTGAGGACTTGCCACATTTTAAATACATATACATATACATATATATGTGTTCATGTTTGTATCTTAACCACATAATATCAAAGGTACATACGTTAAAAACATTCCTCTATGTCTCCTTCTTCACTTTTTTCCTCCTATGAATTAAATAGTGTTTCATCAATGTTTTCCCCCCCATTAGCCACTACATAGTAACCCACCTCCCCACACTGTTCCTTTAAAAATAAAGTCAGGGTATCCCAAAAGTCTTGGTGTGATTTTGAGCTACTTAAGCTTAACACTGAACTAAGCTCATTGGTCAGATCTGAAAACAAAGGTCCAGTTCATTTTGTTCATCTGGTCCATCCCCCCCCCCCCCCCCCCCCCCCACCACAGGTGTGTGTGGGGGTCTCTTTCCCCACCGGGCTTTTGAACTCATGATTGGTCCCCACTTTGACCAGAGTCCTGAAGATTTTCCAAATTGTCCTTATTCATTCCCTCAGTGGGGATCTTTGTGTCAACTGGATGATGGTTAAATTGATCATTTATTGTATTTATTTAACAAAAAAATTTCCCCCCATAGTTACATGATTCTTGTTGTTTCCTTCCCCCTCTTCCCTCTCCCCTCCTGGAGTTGACAAGCAATTCCATTGGGTTATACATATATTATCACTCAAAACCCATTTCTATATTGTTCCCTTTTTGTAGTAGAATAATTTATCATTTTAAACAATTTTCAAGGGGAAAACAGTTCTTGGGATTTGGATTCTAATTCTAGATCAGTTTGCATGTCTGTGGCTCAGTTTGCCTATCTATAAAATGGACATAATCACACTTGCACTGTCTAGCTTGTAAAGAAGAAGGACCTGATGAGCCTTAGAGCGGCCCAGAAAGGGTAGCTGTTGTTTTGGTTATTTTATTAATCCCAGGCGATAGTCAAGGTGGGGGAGCCGAAGACCCACCAAAACGTTGATTAGGCGACCGTGAAGCAGGTCAGTGTTGGCTTCTAGCCTCCAGCCCCGATGCAGATGGGAGAAGATGGTAGTAGCTGCCTCTGTGATAATGATAGTAGCAGTAATAATGACGGGGCTGATAATGATAGTGATGATCATGACAGCATCCCTAATGACAGCCCAGCAGAGATAAGGGAGGCCCCCGCATGTGTATTCCACATTCTTTCCACGCTACCTCCCTGGTTCCAACCAGGCTTCTGCCATGGATGGCTCATCACTTTGGGCCTCGGTTTCCTCCCCTGTAAAAGGAATGGGCTGGACTTGCTGGCCTCCCAGGGTCCTTCTGCCTCTAAATCTAGGGCTCTGTCAAAGGATCCTAAAGCCCTCTCCCATGTGGAGGGTCTTAAATGCCAAAGGAAGTGGAATTAGGATTCCTGGAATCCAGCTGGCTTGTGCTCTGCCTCTAAGTAGCCCTGCAAACCTCTGGGCCAGGCAAGGGCGACGGCCTCTCCTGCGGTGCCTACTCTGTGCCCTGCCTTTGGGGGCTGTTGGAGGAGCTTTGAAGAAAGAGAAAAACAATCTGAGACGAGTCCCTGTCTAGCCTGGCGAACAAAGGAACAAGGCAGGGATGACTGCCAGAGAGATTCAGAGAAAGGATCCGAGGAATGAGAGACAGGGAGGAGGTGGGGAACTCCCAGATTTCCAGCTGCTCTGCCTCGGAGAAAACGCTGGGGCTGTGGGCAAAGGCCTTCTTTGTCGGGGGCTCCCAGGGCCTGGCACCAGAAGTGGGCTGCTTAATAATGGCTCCCATGTGCAGGGGGCTCTCAGGTCCCCACAAGACTCTGCTCCCAGCCACTCCGGGAGGTCTTCCCGCTCCATTCTGCAGAGGAGGGAACTGGGACTTGGAGAGAGGTGGGACTCCACCCCCATCCCCCAGGGTCCCAAAGGCCAGTGTGCTCCATCCAGGGCCACACAGTGAGAAAGAGGCAGAGCCTGGCCCAGATGAACCAGATTAAACAACCAGTTGTTCCAGAAGATAATGAGATAGGTTTCTCCTGATAAACAGCACACATTCTCTCTCTCTCTCTCTCTCTCTCTCTCTCTCTCTCTCTCTCTCTCTCTCTCTCTCTCTC
>NC_058135.1:285491964-285518436 GCF_016433145.1 Gracilinanus agilis | reverse complement strand
CCTTCCTTCCTTCCTTCCTTCCTTCCTTCCTTCCTTCCTTCCTTCCTTCCTTCCTTCCTTCCTTCCTTCCTAGTGTTATTTTATAACAAGGCCATTAGTCTTGTCCTTGGCTCTAGGAGATGAGACATTCTACAGTGGGTACTACTATGATATTTTTTGTACAGGGTATAAAAAAAAATTCCTCTTGTTCCTTTATGAATTTAATTGGTGACTATCCACCAAGTAGCACCAAGGCCCCTGAGGTGAAGGGCTATTTCTTTTTTATCTTTGTGTTCCTGAATAGTTCTTCACCCTTTTGTGTTATGGACCCCTCCTCTGACAGTCTGGTGAAGCCTATAGATCCTTTTTCAAAAACATGTTTTTAGGTAATTGAAGGAAATGCTAAATTTCAGTTAGAAGAGGCAGCTAGCTGGCTCAGTGGATAGAGAACCAGAGATAGGGGGTCCTGGGTTCAAATCTGTCCTCAGACACTCCTTACCTGTGTGACCCTGGGTAGGTCACTTAACCCCAATTGCCCACCCTTACAGCTCTTCTGTCTTGGAATCAATTTTTTTTTTTTTATTGATTCTAAGACAGACGATGAGGGCTAAAAAGATTCCAGATAGAAGTGAGATCTTTTTTCCCATCCAAGCTCGCCGGCCCTCTGAAATCTCTGCTTGGCTTCACTGGGGAGTGGTGCTGGTGGAGGTGAGCTGGAGCCAGCTTAATACTGAGATCCAATTGTGAACATTTTAGTGTCAGCAATTATGCCGCGGAAATTCCAAACGATACGCGTCAAGGCTTGATTTATTGTCTCGTCTAGACTTACGTGATGGAGAAAATTTTCATATTGGAGATTAAACGTCTAAGCTGTTGTACCCACATTGTTTCCTTTGGAGAGCGGGTTGTTCGGCCTGCTGCCTTTCTACAACGGACCAATCATTTTGCCTCGTGCGTCCTCCCGTGAACACCACACGCCTTTATTCCTTTCTGGGTCGAGATGATTTTAGAGTTTGGTTCCATCTTTGTTGGCCTTCTGCTGGGGAGAAACTGTCTTACAGTCCGACGGACCTAAAACCAGGGCCATTTCCACGCACCCACCAAAGTCTGCCCTTGGTTTTCCCAAGAGAATTGTGTCATCTGAAGCCAACTCTGGATTTGGATGATCGTTTCCTTTGACTTTCTCCTGGAGGAGCCGGGCCAGAGCGGGGGGTTCGGATCAGGGCGCCAGAGCTGGGTCTGACTCTAACTGGTGGACGAAGCTCTTTCCCTCTCTTAGTCTCGGTTCGCAGAATCATGGACTTCGGGCTCAGGTGCTGTCTCGGGGCCCATCAGGTTCGACGTATACCTGGAAGGGAGCCTCTCCTCCTCCTCCGGCTTTGGCCAGAGGCCACCGCTTTGCTCGAAGACCTCCAGTGAAGGAAAGTTTCTTCCTTCCAGGCAGCCCATCCCAAAATCTGTTAATTTTTCTTGGCCTTGGGGGCAGCTAATGGCTTAGGGCAGTGATGGGCAAACTGTGGCCCTTCTCCTGCATAATCTTTCAGTCATTAATAGGACTTAGTGTCACAAAAAATACAAGAATTTTATTTTATTTTAAACCCTTCACTTCTGTGTATTGGCTCCTTGGTGGAAGAGTGGTAAGGATGAGAAATGGGGGTCAAGTGACTTGCCCAGGGTCACCCGGCTGGGAAGTGTCTGAGATCAGATTTGAACCCAGGACCTCCCATCTCTAGGCCTGGCTCTCCATCCACTGAACTACCCAGCTGCCCCCTCATTGTTATTTTTTTTTTTAACCCTTGTACTTCTGTGTATTGGCTCCTTGGTGGAAGAGTGGTAAGGATGGGAAATGGGGGTCAAGTGACTTGCCCAGGGTCACCCAGCTGGGAAGTGTCTGAGGCCAGATTTGAACTCTGCTCTTCCTGACTCACCATACACGTACACTAGCTGCCCAGGATGTTTGCAATAAGAGGTTGGAGCGTGTGAGCCTTGGCTCTGGAATCAGAAAACTTGAGTTCAAATTCTACCTTTGACGCCACTAACGTGAACTCAGGCAAGTCCCTGGGCCTTCGTTTCTTAATCTTAAAAATGAGGGGGTTGTTTGAAATGGCCCCTGAGGTCCATTTCAGCCATTGGTCCATCAGCCCGTCCGGGCCGAGGGTTCCTTCAGCCCAGAGCCTGGGCCTCTGCTGACTTCTCTTACGGCCTGTCTGCTCGCACAGGGCTGTGTTTAAACATACCCGACAGGCCGTGTTCTCATCAGCGCCAAAACCTCTTAGAAGAGCCTCGGACTCGGCTCTAACGGATCTAACTCAAAGGGGGCAGCTGGGTAGCTCTGTGGATGGAGAGTCAGGCCTAGAGACGGGAGGTCCTGGGTTCAAATCTGGCCTCAGACACTTCCCAGCTGTGTGACCCTGAGCAAGTCACTTGACCCCCATGGCCCACCCTGACCACTCTTCCACCCAGGAGCCAATACACAGAAGTTAAGGGTTAAAAAAAATAAAAAAGAAGAGCCTCGGGCCCTTTTGCCATCCCAAATAACAACCGGGATCAGCACGGATGGCCCGGCGGAGCCCTGGATCTGGTGCTGTGCATGAACGAAAACGCCATGTTTTCTTCGCACAGGAAAGCCTTGTTTTCTTGGGTTGCTCTGGGGCCGGCCTCGGAGGGCAGGAAGCCTCCGTATTTATAGGCTTCCCTTTGCACCACATACGCGAAGGCTGGCTCTCTCCCAAGACAGGAACCCCTGCTGGCAGCGAGCCGTCCTCTTATCTTCGGCGTGACAGGCCTTGGGAGACGTTCGGGTTTTAGGCTGTCCGTCTGTCCGGGTGAGTTTCGTCGCCTTCCCAAGCTGGCTCATGGAATCGGGGAGCTGCTAGAAATCACAAATCCGGGATGTAGCGGCAGTTGGGCAGTCGGTCAACCAGCGTGCCCCAAGCACTCGGCTGGGCGTAGAGATCCAAATAGAGCAGGCAGGGAGTCCCTCTCTCCCGAGAGCTCGCTTTCGAATGGGGAAAGACAGCACAGAAAGATGGAGTTGAAAAGTGGAGGTGGGCAGGGTGGGGGTCCCTGGGGTTGGTCCAGAGAATCAGCGATGGCTGCTCTGGGGACCTTCCCCAAAATGGAAGTTCTAGGAAGAGCTCATCAACGGGAAAAGAGAGACAAGCATAAGTTGGAGCCCAAGAAGGAAGCTCTGTGTTCATTCATGCTGACTTTTTTTTTTTCTAAACCCTTAACTTCTGTGTATTGGCTCCAAGGCAGAAGAGTGGTCAGGGTGGGCCATGGGGGTCAAGTGACTTGTCCAGGGTCACACAGCTGGGAAGTGTCTGAGACCGGATTTGAACCCAGGACCTCCCGTCTCTAGGCCTGACTCTCAATCCACTGAGCTACCCAGCTGCCCCTGACTCTATTTAATTTTGAGAATGTTTCAGAAATGATACTCCTTGGTATTATAACCTTCCCCAGAAGGCTATTGTCTAGGTCAGTGATGGGCAAACCAAGGCCCTCAGGCCAGATCCGGGCCCCTTCAAATGTTCTATCTGGCAGTGTGACATTATTCCTAATCTGATGAATACAATGTGTAGGATACAGTACGATGAAACTTCTAAAGAGTTACCTTAGAAACAGACTGACAGATAAGCATTTCCTTTCCTTTGGCCCCCTCTTTAAAAAGTTTGCCCATCACTGGTCTAGGTGATTACAGAAAAGATAAAGGACCCTCAAGTTCCTATGTGAGGTGGTAGCTAGGTGACCTAATGGATAGAGGACAGGACCTGGAGTGAAAACAACTTGAATTCAAATGTAACTTCAGACATGTATTAGCTGCGTGACCTTGGGCAAGTCATTTAACCTTTGCCTCAATTTCCTAATTTGTAAAATGGGGATTATAATAGTATCTGTGAGGACCAAATGAGATTAGCATTGTAAAATTCTTTTCAAACCTTAAAGGGCTATTGTGTTTGTGTTTATTATTAAAGTTAATTAAAATTAAAATTATTAAAATTAAAAAAAATTATGATTATTATTAAAGCACTTGGGCTAGCAAAGTATTCAGAACAGGACAAGTTTTGTTGCTCTCAGAATATACAATCCTATATGAACAGACCAATCAATCATTGAACATTCATGAAGAATCTACTATGAGTCAGGCACTGTGCTAAGTGATGGGAATAAAAATTCAGCTGGCCTCCACTTTCCCCAGGGAATCGGCTTTCCACATTTATGGCAGCTCCTTAGTTAGAAAGAGGAAAGGATATGGGGTGTCAAGAGAGCCAACGCTTTTTCTTGTGACCTGCATTTAATTCAACTCATAGAACTAATGAATATCAGGGCTTCGGTTTATTCCTCCCCATCATGGCTCTGCATTGTGACTTCGCCTTTTGCTATTCCAAGTCCTGTGCTTGCTGCCCAAAGGTAGTACTGTATCAGGAACTCCTCTTCTATCTGAGATACCTAATTCAGGAATTTGGTGTTGCCCAGGAATTCTTCTGGGTGTTGAGATTCTGCCACTTGTGACCTTGGAGTCTAAGGGTCTGTGGATCTTTTTTTTTTTTTTAAACCCTTGTACTTCGGTGTATTGTCTCATAGGTGGAAGAGTGGTAAGGGTGGGCAATGGGGGGTCAAGTGACTTGCCCAGGGTCACACAGTTGGGAAGTGGCTGAGGCCAGGTTTGAACCTAGGACCTCCTGTCTCTACGCCTGACTCTCACTCCACTGAGGGTCTGTGGATCTTAAGAATTCTTGCTCCGAGTCTCTCAGCTCTGATTTTCTATATCCATTTAGCTTTCTCATACAGTTCAGGTTCAAGGGTATATCTCAGTGTGTATAAATGGCCACCAATCATCTGAAAGAGATCCCCAAAGGGAAATTCCAAAGAATATTATAACTAAAATCCAGAGCCCAAGATCGAGGACAAAAAATTGCAAGTGGCCAGAAAGAAACAATTTGAATATTATGGAGTCACAGTCAGTATAACACAATATTTAGCAGCTTTTGGAGCATCTAGGTGGCTCGATGGATAGTCAGGCCTGGAGATGACAGGTCCTGGGTGTAAGTTAAGTTTTGCAAGGATTGCAAGAAGCCATGTCTTTGGACAGGGTTTCCAGTTGGACACTTGGAATCTTGGGAGATTCCTGACACCAGGGCATGAGACCAATCATCAGTTGGACTGTGCCCTATATAAGGGAGAGAAACTGAACCCACTGACTCATTCTGGAGCCATGGGATGCAGGATGGTGGGGACAAACCTTTCTCTCCTCGATTTATTAATCAAGTCAAGAATCGACCAGTATACCTGAAAGTTCACAGGATTACTACTGAACTTTAGGGTCAATTATCAGCATCCATCAAATTATTACAGAAGATTTATCCATCTAAATATCTTCAATCAAGCTGCAATATAATTTGTCTATAGGTAGGCAGTGTCCACCAAAGCAGGCCAAATAAGGCCAGTGGGCCTGGCTGGCTAGCTCAGCTTTCAACATTCTGAAGCTGTTAGATTATATACTTTGAGTTAAGATTAGACTTCATTTAGGGATTCCTAAAACCCTCTTCCCTTCTCTCAGTTTCCCTTGTTGTTTGATTACCTCAGTAAAATCTTTGTTTATAAAGCTCAAACCATTTACTGACCTTTGTTGGTTGGCCTGGCAACAAGACAATTTCAAAAGAGTTTTAGGGAATTTGAAGGGTTAGAGTGGGATCCAGCTTGACTCTCTGAGGCTGAGATTAATTACCATCATCAATATTAGTAGTCAGATGCGTTATTGATCATCATCAATAATCTAATAACACTGATATAGTTATTATCGGTTAACCATTGATTGATACCAGGAGGCTAGTCTTCCTGAGGAACCATACTGTGATTGGTTGAGGGAATTCCAAAGGAAGTTTAGTTATACCATCTGACTTCCTGTTGATACTAAAGGAAGGCTTAAAGCTCCTCTAACATTTGGGGCTTTTTGCTTTACTCCTCCAAGCAAATACATTGAATCTACTGAGTCCCTCAATGATCTTAACATCAGCATCTAGGTGGCTTGATGGATAGGGAGATGACGGGGTTTAAATCTGGCCTCAGATACTTCCTACCTGTGTGACCCTGGGCAAGTCACTTAACCCCCATCACCTAGTCCTTACCACTCTTCTGCCTTGGAATCTATACTTGGTATCAATTCTGAGACAGAAGGTAAAGGTTTTTTTTAATAACAGTTTTTACATAAAAGGATTAGAGGGTTTGGAATGTGATATTCCAGAATATAAAGGAGCTAGGATTACAACCAAGAATCACCTACCCAGAAAAGGTGACTATAATTCTTTGTGGGGGAATGGATATTTAATGAAATAACAGGATTTTAAAAGCATTCCTGATGAAAAGACCAGAGCAGGATAGAAAATTTGACTTTCAAATACAAGATTCAAGAGAAACATAAAAAGGTAAACATGAAAGAGAAATCATAAAGGATTCAGTAAGGTTAAACTGTTTATATTCCTCCATGGGGAAATGATGCCTATGACTCCTAGGAACTTTACCATTATTAGGGCAGTTAGAAGGAATATCCAAAGAAGAGGGACATGAGTGTGAGTTGAGTTGACTAGAGGGATGATAGCTAAAAAAAATTAAGAAGTGAGGAAGAAGGAGGCACTGGAAGAAGGAGAGAGGGAAAGATAGAATTGGATAAATTATCTCACATAAAAGAGACACAAAAGCACTTTTACACTGGAGAGGTAGATGTGGGAGAAGAGTGGCAAACAACACTTGAACCTTGCTCTCATTGCAATTAGTTCAGAGGGAAAAATACTCTTATAACAACAACGACCAATATGGAAGTATGTTTTGCACAATAATACATGTATAACCAGATCAAATTGTTTAGCATTTCTGAGAAGGGTGAGAAAAGGGAGGGAGGGAGACAATTTGAATCTTATAATTATGGAAAACATATGTTAAAAATTTTTATTACACGTAATTGGGAAAATAAAATATCTTTGAATAAAAACAAAGAGAATAACATGTTAGAAGCAAAATACTTTTAAGTAGGGATAGGGTGAAAGGAGAGAGAATAGGATAAACAGGAAAAAAATAGGATAGAGGGAAATACATGGTAATCATATCCATGAAAAAATATTTATAGCATTCTGCATTGCTGATGGAGTTGTGAACTGATCCAACCGTTCTGGAAGGCAATTTTGAATTATGTCCAAAGGCCTTTCAAAAATGCATGCCCTTTGATCCAGCCATACCACTACTAGGTTTGTACCCTAAAGAGAGACTAAAAAGGGGCTGCACAAAATATTTTTAGCTGCACTCTAAAAATAACAGTTTTTACATAAAAGGATTAGAGGGTTTGGAATGTGATATTCCAGAATGTAAAGGAGCTAGGATTACAACCAAGAATCACCCCTACCCAGAAAAGGTGACTATAATTCTTTGTGGGGGAATTCTTTGGTGGCAAAAAATTGGAAAATGAAGGGGTGTCCCTCAACTAGGGAAGGACTAAACAAATTGTGGTATATGATGGTGATGGAATACCATTGTGCTCTAAGAATGATGAACTGCTTGATTTCTATATGAACTGGAGAGACCTCCTTGAACTGATTTGGAGTGAAATGAACAGAACCAGGAGAACATGTACACAGAAAGTGAAACATTGGGGAACAATTGAGTGTAATCCAACTTTGCTGTTAGTAGCAATGCAATGATCCAGGACAGTGCCGAGGGACTTATGAGAAAGAACACTGTCCACATGGAGAGAAAGAACTATGGGAGCAGAAATGCAGAAGAAAAACATGACTTATCACTTGGTTACATGGGTATATGATTGGGGGTTTGGGGTTTTAAAAGATTACTCTATTATAAAAATGAATAATATGGAAATGGGTATTGAGTGATAACCCATTCATAACCCAGTGGAATTGTTCATCAGTTCTGGGGGGGGAAGAGGGAAGAGTGGAAGGAGAGAACGTGAATCATGTAACCATGGAAAAATAAAAAAAAATACTTCCCCAAAAATGTCAGGTAAAAAAAAAAGAATATTTATAGCATTCTGATAAAGGTCTTATTTCTCAAATATACAGAGAACCAAGTCAAATTTATAATACAAATATTCTCTATTCACTAAATTGCCAAAGGATATAAATTAGCAGTTTTTAGATGAAGAAATCAGAACTATTTATGGCCATATAAAAATGCACTAAATCTCTCATAATTAGAGGAGTGTAAATTAAAACAACTCTCAGGTATCAACTTGCACCTAATATGACAGAAAAGGAAAATGACAAATATTGGAGGGATTGTGGATAAATTGGGACACTAATGCACTGCTGGTGGAGTTGTGAACTGATCCAACTGTTCCAGAGAGCAATTTGAAATTAGGGCCAAAGGGCTATAATACTGCATACCCTTTGGCCTGTATCCCAAAGAGATTTAAAAAAAAAAAGGAAAATGACTTATATGTACTAAAATATTGATAGTAGCTCTTTTTGTGGTAGCAAAGAATTGGAAATTAAAGGGATGCCTATAAAGAATGGTTGATGAAGTTGTGATACATGATTGTGACGGAATATTATTGTGCCATAAGAAATGACAAACAAGATGATCACAAACAAACTTGGGAAGACTTATATAAACTGATGCAAAGTGAAATATGCAGAAGCAGGAGAAGACAGTGCACAGGAATAGCAATATTGTATGGTGATCGATTGTGAATGACTTAACTATTTTCAGCAATACAATGACCCAAGATAATTCTGGGAGACTCACTATGAAAAACACTCTTCACCTCCACAGAAAGAACTGATAAAGTCTGAATATAGCCTGAAGCAGACCGAAAATGTTTTTTTTTCTTTTTCTTTCTTTTTTTTTTTTTTTTTGGTTTGTGTTTCCTTTTACAACATGACTAATAAGCAAATGCATTTTGCATGCCTGCACATGTATAAATGATATTAAAACATTTGCCTTTGCAATGAGGGAGGGAAAGAATTTGGAATTCATATTTTAAAAATACATGTTCAAATTGTTTTTTACATGTAATTGGAAAAATATATTGATTTTTAAAAAGATGACTTAAAAAACCTTATTTTCTATTTTAGTAATAACTCTAAGACAGAAGGGCAAGGGTTAGGCCATTGGAGTTGTGACGTGCCCAAGACCATACAGCTAGAAAGGGTCTGAGACCAGATTTGAACCCAGATCCTCCTGATTCTAGTCCTGGTGCTTTATCTAGCGAGCCTCTCCGAAAGAAGACATTTTCAGTATTGGAAGTCTGATGTAGGTTCTTAGATCTAGAAGAGACTTGAGAGACTGTCTAGTCCAAACTCACATTTTACAAATGAGGAAACTGAGGCCAAGAGAAATTAATTGACCTCTCCCAGGTAGTCAGGGACAGAGCTGGAATTTGAACTCATGTTCTTTGACTTCAAATCCAGCATTCTGTCTAATGCACCATACTGCATCCTCTCATCCTTTAACCTTGTTAATGTAGTTAATTTAAGAAGCAGAACTTTGAGCTCTTCATGGGCACGTCCGCTGCACAGCTTCAGAGGAATTAAAGCTGGTGGAGACCTCCATTTGCTCTGTAACCTGATGCTGTGAAAAGATCACTGGATTTAGAGTGAGTGGAGCTGGGTTCAAATCTTGTCTCTGGGCTTCACTTTGCTTACCTGGCCTCAGTTTCTTCCTCTGTAAAATGGTGGCACTGGACTCGGTCTTTTCTTGGGCCCAATCATGTCTAGTTTTAAATCCTCCAGGAAAACTCGTGATTTTGGTTACTTTGTATTTCTGTTTCTTATAAGGGTTTGTTTGTTCTTGTTAAATATTTTAGAACCCGTAAGTGGCATTTAGCAGGGCGGTTGCTGGGAATGCTTTTGTTTGGGGAAGGAAGGGGAAAGAGATTCAGATTCTAGTGCAGAAGAGCAAGGAACGGTGGACCCTTCGGTCAGAAGATGTGGGCTCAAATGCCGTCTCTAGTGCTTTCTACCTGTGTGGTCTTAGACAAGTCTCTTTTCCCTCCTTGAGCCTTAATTTCCTCATCTGTAAAATGAAGGGGTTGGATTTGATGGCTTCTACGGTCTCTTCTGGCTTCTAGATAGAGCACTGTGCCTGGAGTCAGGAAGACTCATCTTCGTAAGTCCAAATCTGGTCTCTCCTACATACTAGTGGGGTGACCTTGGACAAGTCACATAACCCTGTTTACCTCAGTTTCCTCATCTGTCAAATGAGCTGGAGAAGGAAATGGGGAACCATCCTAATATCTTTGCCAAGAAAACCTCAAATGGGGTCACAAAGATTAGGAGGAGAGCTGTACTAAAACTCTGGTCTCGATCCCAGCTCTGCTGACTGGGTAACCTCTGTGGGTCTCAGGTGGGAAGGCTAGGCTGGGCGATCTCCGAGATCCTTCCCAGCTCTGCCATTCTAGGTCCGAAGGTCCCTTTAGCCATGGAGGTCCACCTACGAGTCTATCAAACTCCCGACCCTCTCTAAGCCTCAGTATCTTCTCTTGGAAAAGGGGGGCTGTTAGAGGCTGGGTAGAGAAGGAGCCTTCAAGCTCTGCTATTCTGAGAGGTAGCCCTCTGGTGTGGATTAATGGTTGGTCTTGGAGGCATGGAGTCTTGGGTTCAAGTCTGACCTCTGCCACATACTGGCTGGGTGGCTCAGGATTTTACCTCTTAGTACCTCAGGTTCCTCTCTAAGCCAGGAAAGTGCCTCCCGGGTGTTGAGCTGCCTCAGGAGGAGTTTCTGTGTTTATGGATCTCCAGGTGCCTCCTTCTATGGTTCTTTTGGGCTCAAAAGCCAAGAGCCTGTGAAATCTCTGGCTTGGAGATTTGAACCCTCCCTGCCTCTGGAGGACCCAACTGGAGCCGCTCTCCTTTACCACCCTCCTCCCCTGCAGAGGCTGACTGGATTGGAGGGGGAGGCAGTTCCAGGCAATTCCCCAGGAGCTCCCTCGGCACTGCCAGCCCAGGCAGGGCCCTGAGGAGTACGGCTTTGCTTAGGGCTTGTTTACAGCATTAACTGGTTAGTCCTGGGGCTCCCCAGGCTGCCAACCAAACAACAATTTCCGGTCAAAATAAGAGTAACTTTCAGGAGGCAAAATCTCGAGAAGGCTCCTTCCGGCCTCAGTTTGGGCTTTGGTAAAAGGTAGGGATTGGACTAGATGCAATGAGGAGAAGTGAAAAGGTCCAAACCGTCACCTAGATCACACGAGCAGTGAATAGCAGAAGTTGCACTAGAATCCAGGCTGTAAAGCCAGCCTTTATCCACTGCAACAGACGAGCTCCGATGGGGTCTGTCCAAAGGGCTCTCCCTGTTCCGGCCTTCTGTGTTCAAAAGGCCCTCCGGCCCTCCGGCTGAATATGCTAAGTAAGGACTTTTCAAGCTCTGACATTTCCATGTTCCGAGGTCCCCCTTAGCTCTGGGGTCTTTCCCAGAGCTAACATTTCATGTTCTAAGAGTCTTCCCAAACCTGACTTCCCGTGTTCTAACATTGCTTCCAGCTTTGCCGTTCCATGTTCCAGGATCTCTCCCAGCTTTGCCATTCCATGTTCCAGGGTCCCTTCCAGCTTTGCCATTCCATGTTCTAAGGGCTTTCCCAGCTTTGCCATTCCACATTCCAGGGTCCCTTCCAGCTTTGCCGTTCCATGTTCCAAGGGCTCTCCCAGCTTTGGCATTCCATGTTCTGAGATCCCACCAGGCTCTGACATTCATTATATCTTCCAAAGAACGTCCCAGCTCATGCCTGACATTCCCTATTCCGGGTTCCTTTCTGGTGTCGCCATGCTGCGATCTTGGGTCCCTGCCAGCTCTGGCTCCACCATCTTCAGCAGGGCGGGGTAGCTTGGCATGCCTGTGATTGATGACGGGCCCTTGTTTCATGCTGCCACCCAGGGGTTATTCTGTGCCACTGCTCCTGCTCATGGGAAGGGGAGAGCCTCCGGAATCTCTGTTCTGTTACCAAACGGCTCTCCTGATTCCCAGAGACAGACATGGCGGCTTTCTCTCCCACCAAGTCCTGACAACTGGGCCTCTCCCCTATTTCTCCGGGAGGTGGCTCCTGCCTCCTCGGGGGGGCTCCCCGTCCCCTCACGCCATGGCCAATAGGTGAGCAAGAACCACCAGTGGGATGGGAATGAGCTCCCCGTCCCTGGACGTCTTCAAACAGAGCTGTCCACGGGTGGGATACTCTGCAAGAAGGAAGGGCTCTCTGGGGAGCACAGGGGTTTGGCCAGGTAACCCCAATGTTCCTTGTGACTCTGAGATTCCAAGACTTTGTGACTTATTCTAACCCTGCCTCTTTACAGAGGAAACTGAGGCCCACAGGGATTGGGTGGTTTGCTGAAGCTCTCAGAAGTAAGAATAACAGAGCGGGGACTGGAATCCACGATGGGCCCAACTTCCAACTCTGAGAGTCTTCGCTCTCCTGTCCTGCCAGGTCCTCTCTCATCCCCTTCCTCTTGTCCCCCAGTCGAAGCCTCTTCAAGTGTAGAGATCATTTCTATTTCAGCTGAGGCGAGGGAGGCTGAAGTGACTTGTCTAAGGTCTCACAGTCAGTTGGCGATGAAGCTGGGATGGAATCAGGCAACCAGTCTGCTGACCCCTAATCTTTAGAGGTTTGTGTCTCATCACCAAAGAGGTGGATTGGGCCACCCTTGGGGCTGGCAGGATTGATCCTGTGTTATCCCCATCGGCATTCTTTGTACCTGTGGTTGGGTAAGAAATCCTTGAACGAATGAATGAATGGAAGGAAGGCAGACGTGTGTGGACGTTGGGCTCGGCTCTGCTCTGACTGGCTTTTCTGGGGTGTGGTAGCCTCAGCAGGCACCAGATTCCGGTGGGACTTGGGACGTGCCAGAATGGGTGGCTATCCCTTTTGGGGAGGAGAATCTCGCTGTCATTCGAAGCTTTATTGCCATGGTTATTTACCCCCAAAAGTCAAGACAAAAAGCCAAAGACCAGAATCTTTTGGGGGAAGGTGAGGGGACGGGGCTTCAGAGCTGGGGGTCTCCCCATCCCTGCCAGGCAGAGGAGGGAAGTTGGTGCTGGCAACTAGAGGAATGTCTGTGGGTGAGTGGAAGCCTCTGATTAGGCCAGAGCTTCCCTGGGTGAGACCAGAATCCACCTGGTCTTAGTGAGGGACAGCATCCAACATCCAGTGGATAGAGCTCTGGGTCTGGAGTCAGGGGACAAGGGGAGCGATGGACGGAGGAGCCGAAGGCCTTGAGAGTTGGGGAATCCCGATGGAGACTCTCACCAGCTGTGGGCCTCCCTTTGTAAAATGGGCAGGTGGGCTCTGATGGCTCCTAAAGAGCATGAGCCGAGGGGCTTTTCACTGGAAAGCTTCCTGTTGGGTCACTTTCAGGACATGGAAACTGACCCAAAGCTGCCATAGTGACTTTCCCCCCTGAAGTTCCCTGGGCCAGTGCCCGTAGGGAGCAACACAGACTGTCCCTTTCTCCCCAGGGCCTTTTCTTCTTCCCTGAGTCTTATGGTATTAGGAGAGTTTCACATAAAAGGATGACACAGCAGCTGGGCAGGTTGTGAAATCAAGTTCCGACCCGTTGAGATATTCATCGAAGAGCTTGGAAGGAGATGAGAAAAGAACAGAAAAGGCCACTAGTTACCTTTAGTTTGCCAAGATCCATTTGGGTAGCATCCTGACCTTCTTTTCCTTCAATAGGATCCCAGCTGCCTCCATGGCTTTATGGGGTTGGAATCCCAGAAGGGATTGGAGAAACCCCTTAAGAGGATTTCCTTGATTTGTAGGTAACGTAGCCAGACTCTGGCAGAGGCTGGAGCAGAGATGGAAGGGGGAGCTAGCTTGGGTTTATTGCCGCCATTTTCCTGAGCTTGGCTGGCCCTCCCAAGTGGTCATGGGACTCAGGACTCTGAAGGACTCAAGAGGTCAGTCAGTTCAACCCTTTCCCAGGATTAAGGAGAAAGCTGAAGCCTAGGAAAGGGAAGGGATTTAGCTAAGGTCACACAATGAATAAGTGGCAGAGAGAGATCCGAGCCCAGGCCAAATTCAGTGTTTTCCACTCGTTGTCTCTTGCTGAGTCCTCTATCCACTGTGACACTGAGCTGCCTTCAGAGAGAGAGAGAGTTTCACTTCATGGACTCACCATTCATTTTTGTATAAAAATGATGCCAATAATAATATTAATGATAATCCATCAACGAGAATTTATTAATGCTATTGGAGTCAGCTAGGATAGACTGCCAAACCTGGAGTCAAGAAGACCTGAGTTCAAATCTAGCCTCAGATACTTACTGGCCCTATGACTTAACCTCTGTCTGCCTCACTTCCCTCAGCTGTAAAGTGGGAATCACATCAGCATCTATCTCACAGGAGAATCAAAGGAGATGATATTTTTCAAGTGTTTAGCTTGGCGCCCAGCGCATCATAGGTAGACAAGTCTCCGAACCTTTCCGAGCCTCAGTTTTTTCCTCTTTAAACTGGGCATGACAATGGCATTTAGCACCTCTGATTGTTGTGGGGACCCACGAGATAATTCATGAAAATTTTTATAGATACCTTAATCCTCCTTGTTATTTTTTTGATAATGTCAGAGGTAGGAGAGAACTTAGAACACAGAATGGAAATTTCACAGGTAGGAGGGTGAGAGCCTGTTTTAGCACAAAAGCATCCGAGCTGGAAAGAGGGAGCTTAGCACCTAGATATGGAATGTCAGAGCTTTGAGAGAACAGAAAGAGTATTGGAATTGGAATCGCCTTCAGAGCCCAGACTCCAGAATATCAAAGCTAGAAAGGCCAATTGAGATCATTTAGTGTGCAAACCTTGCCCCCTACCATTTTACAGATGAAGAAACTGAGACTAACAGAGGGAAATGAAATTATTCAAAGTCTCCCAATCAATTGATTATAGAGCTGAGGCTGGAATCCTGGCTTTCTGACTCTCCAATCAAGCCAGAGAATTTATGAAGCACCTACTATGTGTCGGGCACTTTGTTAAGTGCTGGAGATACGAGGAAAGGCAAAAGACAGTCCCTGCTCTTGGTCCAGGTTTCTTGTTTTAGACCACAAGGATTTGTCCTGATTGCTTAAGACAAAATGGCCTTAAAACAGTTGACTTAGCCCAGCTGGGTGACCCTGGACAAGTCACTTGACCCCCATTGCCCACCCTTACCACTCTTCCACCTATGAGACAATACACCGAAGTACAAGGGTTAAAAACAAAACAACAAACAGTTGACTTAGATGGGGAGGCTGCACTTCTGACTGGCTGAATCCATCTGAAATGTGGTCCTCTTAAAGTCCAAACCCAAACCATTATCTCAGCTGGGCCAGCCCCTTTCCCAGTGCCTGACCTTCCCTTTAGCCGCTGCTCCCAGGATTTAGTATTGGGGAAAGAATGCTAGTCCCAGTAGTCACGTCAGACGGGAGTCTTGGCTTTGGTGGGACTTAGTAGCTGTGCAATGTTGGAAGTTAGCTGAACTCCTGCCTCAGTTTCCATTTCCTCAGCTGTAAAATGGGGGTAATCCTACTTGGGCAATCTCCCTCACAATGGGTTCTTTTTGGAAGTGGGGTGGAGAAGGTGCTTTATAAACATTTAAGTGCTCTACAGATGGGAGTTATTATCACTGGAAGTGAGAGGCAGTAGTGAAAAGGATTCTAACTCAGGAGTCAGAGGGCTTGGGTTCAAATCTCATCTTGTCTACTTACTACCTCTGTGACAAATCACTTTCTCTAGGCCGAGGTATTTTTCTCTATTAAAAAAAGAGAAGGGGGGCAGCTGGGTCACTCAGTGGATGGAGAACCAGGCCTAGAGATGGGAGGTCCTGGGTTCAAATCCGGCCTCAGACACTTCCCAGCTGTGTGACCCTGGGCAAGTCACTTGACCCCCATTGCCTACCCTGACCACTCTTCTGCCTTAGAACCAATACACAGTATTGACTCCAAGATGGAAGGGGAGGGTTTAAAAAAAAAAAAAAAAGGAAGGAAGAAGAGAGGGAAAGAAAACGAATGATGTAAACATGGGAAAATATTTTTAAAATAAATAAATTTTAAATTTAAAAAAAGAGATGATCACAAAGGTTTCTTTCAGCTCAAAATGCTGTGACCCTCTATTTGTGCAATCACAGCCCAGAGACACAAAGGCCTGCTCCAGAGAAGGTTCTCCTGAAAAGAAATTCCTCTTTTGCCAGAGTTTGCTTCCAGTGGACTGAGAGGAGTGGCCCCAGTTGCATGCTGGCTCTCCCCATGTGGTTTTGGGGACTTTGGAAGTCCTCCCATCCAATTACTTTTCTTGTGTGGCTCTTATCCCCCTCCTGATTGCTTCTCCTGGGTAGGCTTGCCTGGACATCCCTCAGATCACTGGCCTTTCCAAAAAAGGATGGAAATGGAGGTTCCGAGAGACTTTCGAGTCTCAAGTGCAGGCAAGACTTTTAGAAGGATCTAGTAATGCCGCCATGTTTCTTCTTGTTTAACTTTGCTATCAGAATCTTCTCTGTAAAAAAAAAAAAAAAATCAGACTAGTTCTGGCCTTTTCCTGCCCTACATCTATGGTCTGGCTGCTGGGCAAAGGCTTGGCTGTCTTCTCAGGTAGTCCTCGTCCCGATGCCATTCCTGGCTGTACACTGGAGATAAGCAACCATCCCCAAACAGCAGGGGGAAAAGAGAAGCGGTCAGAAGAGCCAAAGATCTGACAGCAGGGGCCAAGATTGTGTGGGAGGAGTGAGATGGGAAAAAAGAGAAAATGTGTGACCTTGGATGGGTCACCTTGCCTCTCCACACCTCAGTTTCCTCACCTGTAGAGTGGACTCATTAACCTCTTGGAAAAGGGGGGGCTTGGATGAAATGCTCTCCAAGGTTCCTCCTAGCTCTAAATTCTGTGAAGGAGAAACTCTTGAGGCCTCTTCCACTGATTTGGTAAATCCTGAAGCGAGGAGGAAGCTGCAACCCAGACGGGGGAAATGCCTGGCACGATGTCCCCTGGCACCAAGCTGTGTCAGACCCACCGCTAACCACTGGGAATCTTCTCTATGAAACCCCGACAAGTGGCTAACCAGCTGATGCCTGAAGACCTTTAGGAATGCGGAGCTCACTCTCTTGCTTCCAAGCTTTTCTAAGCCGTGGCCAGCTGACCACAGTGGCTTCCCCTGGTTTGTTAACCGCTTATCTCATCCACAAGAATCGTAGCTAACCTTTCTCCAGTGCTCTGGGGTTTCCCAAGTTCCCTGGACACACTAGCTCACATCCTCTGCCCTATAACTGTGAGAAAGGCTGGGAAAGATTAGTGAGATTCAGAGAAGGTAAGCCACTTGTATAAAGTCACACAGCAAGGGACAGAGAATGGAATGGAATTCAAATTGTCTGACTCCAATCTTTCTTTCTCAAGGTGAGGTTCCCTAAAGAAGCTTTAGTGGAAGGGAAAACCCTGTGGGACTCTGGGATTTTACAGATCGAGAGACTGAGGCCCAGAAAGATTAAGTCTTTCCAAGATCACAAAGGATCTGAACCTACCTCTTCTGACTCCAAATCTGGGGCTCTTTCGTTGTATCTATCATGCTGCCTCCCAGGCTTTCTTGGCTGCCATATTTCTGCTTTGATTTTTATGGCCTATCCCAGTACCAGCTCATCATAAGCTGACAATCCACTAAACTCCTTAAATCTTTTTCAAGAGGCCTGCATTGTCCCTCCCTCACCTTGTATTTGGGAAGCACAAGCGCTTGGGCACTTTGAGTCCAAGTGGAGAACTTTACATTTAAAACAGAAATGGAATGCTCGGGATCGCAGTAAATGAAATATGTGCAATTGTAAGCTTAATGAATGCTTGTTGAGTAAAACAAGTCGAATGAATGAATGAATGAATGAATGAATGAATGAATGAATGAATGAATTTGTCTTCTAGTCAGAGATGGGGCCAATTCCTAGCTCCTGGTGGGAACTGAATTTTTTACTTAGCTCTAGTACAAACAGGGGAGAGAGCACAGAAAAAGTTGGAGTGTACAGATTTCTCCCAGTACAGATTTCTGGAAAATAACATGTGTCCCCAGGTAATATTTATCAGCTGTTGCCCCTTAGCCCATGGAGTCCTTGAGGTCCTCGCCTCATTGGACCCTACGTACTTCCTACAGATTGAGTTCCATTGTCAGGCTCCTGTCCACAATCCAGAAGTCAGAAGCAAGACGTTTCCATGGTGGGGGTCTGGTGTGGGACAGGAGGTTTAGGCTGAGATCTCTCCATCTCTCTCTCTTACTCTGTCTCTCTCTCCTCTTCTCTCCCCCTTTTCTTTGTCTCTGTCTCTGTCTCTCTGTCTCTGTCTCTCTGTCTCTGTCTGTCTCTGTCTCTCTCTCTGTCTTTCTCTGTCTCTGTCTCTCTGTCTCTCTCTGTCTCTCTGTCTCTCTCTGTCTCTCTCTCTGTCTTTCTCTGTCTCTGTCTCTGTCTCTCTGTCTCTGTCTGTCTCTGTCTCTGTCTCTCTGTCTCTCTCTATCTCTCTCTCTGTCTTTCTCTGTCTCTGTCTCTGTCTCTCTCTGTCTCTCTCTCTCTGTCTTTCTCTGTCTCTGTCTCTGTCTCTCTGTCTCTGTCTCTCTCTGTCTCTCTCTCTGTCTTTCTCTGTCTCTGTCTCTCTGTCTCTCTCTGTCTCTCTGTCTCTCTCTGTCTCTCTCTCTGTCTTTCTCTGTCTCTGTCTCTGTCTCTCTCTGTCTCTCTGTCTCTCTCTGTCTCTCTGTCTCTCTCTGTCTCTCTCTCTGTCTTTCTCTGTCTCTGTCTCTGTCTCTCTCTGTCTCTCTGTCTCTGTCTCTGTCTCTGTCTCTGTCTCTCTGTCTCTGTCTCTCTGTCTTTGTCTCTGTCTCTTTTAAATCCCCCCCCTTTTTTTTTTAATTTAGAAAGGGCCAAGATCTCTTTTACTTTCCTGGTGCAACATGCCCAGGAGGAGGAGACCAAGCCAATGGCAATCCCTGTTCTGCTGGCCTGAAACTGGTTATTCCATCACCACCTCGGTCTAATCTCCAAGGACCTGTTGGGGTGACTTTGGAGAACTGACAGAAAGGATGGGTGGCGGTGGGTGGGGGGGTTATGCCTTTCCCATGCTGTTTTCTCAGTTATTGCTTAATTCCAAATACTCTTTGTTCTGCAGGTGAGTCACTGAGTCTTGTCTCCACCAGCAGTGAACCCAGAAGAAGACTCGGGGTTGCCAAATGTTCATCTCTCCCTTTCTCTCGGGAAGCCTCATAATGAAGCGTATGTTTGGGGAGGTCCTGAGCTAAATGGTGAGGATGGGAGGGTGCAGGTTAAAGAGCAGGACTCCCAGGCCCAGTCCTCAGTGACTCACGATCATTGGGGAGAGAGGGATGGATTTAAGAGTTGGAAGACCTGGTAGTTATTCCCTGTGTAGTCACTTTCCTCTGTTGTAAAAGGGGAGGGTTGGACTGACTATCAGAAATTTTTTTTTTTTAAATTTTAAACCCTTAACTTCTGTGTATTGGCTCCAAGGCAGAAGAGTGGTAAGGGTAGGCAATGGGGGTCAAGTGACTTGCCCAGGGTCACACAGCTGGGAAGTGTCTGAGGCCGGATTTGAACCCAGGACCTCCCGTCTCTAGTCCTGACTCTCCATCCACTGAGCTACCCAGCTGCCCCCGAGTATCAGAAATTTAAAGCTGGAAGGTGCTGCTGGAAGTCATCCAGTCCAACCCTGTCACTGGATGGAGTGGAAAACTGGGCCCAGAGAAAGGAAATAACTTACCCAAGGTCACACGGGCAAAAGTATCTGAGGGGGGATTTGAATTTTGGTCTTCTGACTCCAAAGCCAGAAGTGGTTCCATACCCACACACTGTTTCTCTCCTGTACCATGCTGCCTCTTGGATGGTCTTCAAGTTCTCTTCCGGCTTCTAATCCTGTGGCCCTAAGCATTGTGGGTCTAGGGCAGACCCCTATCTCCTCACGCCTGGACGATGCGAAGTCTCTTAAGTGCTCTCCTTCCCTCCAGTCTTGCCTGATTCCAACCCAATGTATACAGCTCAGTCTTCCTAAAATGGCCAGTTTGAGCATGCCATTTCCCTGCTCAGAAAAATTCCAGGGACCCTCCTTGCCCCCAGGATCAGGCCAATAAGGGAAGGAAGGGATGGAGGAATAATCTTTAAAAATATTTTTTACTTGAAAAACAACAACAAAAAACAAACTAAAAAGAAAAGAGGGAGAGAAGTAGAATGCAAAGAGGACTCAGCATCCGGAGATCTGGGCTTAAATTCAGCAGTGTGACCTTGAGCCTTTTTAGGCCTCAGTTTCCCCATCTGAATAATGAAGAAATTGGATGAAAGGAACCACAAAGCCCCTTCCAGCTTGCGAAATTTATCTACTGTCCTGTAACCTTTCAGCTTGTCATTCGAGACCCTTAAAAAAAACCCTCCCAAATGCCAGGCCCCTGTGCTAAGTGCTGGGTTACAAAGGCCAAGAAGGATGTGATCCCTGCCTTCGGAGATCTTGCATTACACTGAGTAGACCATAAGTTGTTCTTCTTTCCTTTTCCTTTTCCAAAAAGACCAGTGATATCCCCGGGGTGGAGGCGGATGTGAGGGAGAGGGCTAGTGACCGGGGCGGGGATGGGGAGATCCCAATATTGGAGTCTGGTACACATTTACAAAGTCATTTCTTTTTTATTATTATTATTTTTATTTTAAACCCTTCACTTCTGTGTATTGGCTCCTAGGTGGAAGAGTGGTCAGGGTGGGCCATGGGGGGTCAAGTGACTTGCCCAGGGTCACACAGCTGGGAAGTGTCTGAGGCTGGATTTGAACC
This sequence comes from Gracilinanus agilis, assembly GCF_016433145.1. Taxonomy (NCBI): domain Eukaryota; kingdom Metazoa; phylum Chordata; class Mammalia; order Didelphimorphia; family Didelphidae; genus Gracilinanus; species Gracilinanus agilis. The sequence goes on along the minus strand of NC_058135.1, from coordinate 285,497,717 downwards.
CAGGACCTCTCAACTCTTTCTACACTTTGTATATTATTCCTTTTACTCTTTCTCTTTTTTCCCTTAAAAGACTCTGAATTGAACCAGTCTGCTACTAGAAACTGTTTATCTTAGGTTGTTGTATTTTTTTTTTAACCCTTAACTTCTGTGTATTGGCTCCTAGGTGGAAGATTGGTCAGGGTAGGCCATGGGGGTCAAGTGACTTGCCCAGGGTCACACAGCTGGGAAGTGTCTGAGGCTGGATTTGAACCCAGGACCTCCCGTCTCGAGGCCTGACTCTCCATCCGCTGAGCTCCCCAGCTGGCCCTCCAAAGTAATTTCTCGGGGGCGATTTGGAAAGTCCTCGAGCAGGAGGCTGAACTTGCGCACTGCATTGGAGGGAAGCAGAGCTAAGAGGCAGGAGAGACGAGAAAGCTGGGCCAGGCGCCGTGTGCATGTGCCAGGGCGTGAGGAGAAGCTGGGGTCCGTCCCTCGGGCGGGGACCGTTTCTTTGTGTGAAAGGAAAGAACTGAAACAAGCCCCTCCGGGGGTCCTGCGGGTCGGCTGGCCGGCGAGGGCGCTCTGAAATCCTTGCCGGCGGCGCCCGAAGGCTCTTTCTTGGACCTGCCGAGGAGGCGTCACCAGGCAGGACTCGACCTCTGGCCGGCAGAGCCAAGAACGCGTGGCCGGAGCCAGCCCGGCCGGGAAGGCCCTCCCTCGCCTCCTCCGTCAGCTCTCCAGAGTCCGCCCGGCAGCTTCTGGGACGGGATGCCGAGAGGACAACCAGTTTGTGGCCTGCAGAACTGGGTCTTCCAGCGGCTTGACCTCCTCCGCCCCGACGTCAGAGCGTTTTGGGGGGAAAAGATCAGGCTTGTCCGGCCGGCCGGGCTGCCCGTGAGCGGCTGGCCCTCGTGGCTCCCCGAGGCAGGGGGATGCCCTGAATGGCCCCCCAGCTGCCTCCGGACTCGGCAGAGAAGGGCCGGCCGGCCGCCAGCGATCGGAACACAAAGGGGTGTGAAGCACCTCCCGGAATCCGGGACTGTCGGGCTGGGAGGCACCGGAGAGAAAGTCCAGTCTAACCGGAACCCCGTCATTCCCCGGCTGATTCACCAGGCCGGGGATCGGGTCACACGTCCTGAAATGACAGCCCTTCCGCCCGGTCAGGCCAGCTCTCACGGCGGGGGCCGCCTCGGCTTCCACCCGAGCTCTCGCCTCCTTCCTCACACCTCAGGGGAGCCGCGTTCATGAGTGGGGCAGCTCTGCGGGCCCTCCTCAGGGAGCATCTGCAGCAGGTGGAGCTGGTCCTGGGGGGCTGAGCCCGAGCGCTGGCAGCGTCGGCCAGGACGGGAAGGCATCGAGAACAGAGGCTGAGGGCCAGCTGGGTAGCTCAGTGGATTGAGAGCCAGGCCTAGAGATGGGAGGTCCTAGGTTCAAATCCAGCCTCAGACACTTCCCAGCTGTGTGACCCTGGGCAAGTCACTTGACCCCCATGGCCCACCCTGACCGCTCTTCTGCCTTGGAGCCAATACACAGAAGTTAAGGGTTTAAAAACCAAGAACAGAGGCTGCTGGGATGGTAAATTGGTCATGAAGAAACATGACGGCTGCATTCACTTCATTTGGACCCGGCCGGGTTTGGTGGGGCTTTTCCTCTTCCTGCCCAGTAAAAGGGGGCTGCTTTACTGCAAAGGCATTGGTTTGGAGAGAGCTCTGTGGACAAACGGATAGAAGAGGACAGACAGATTCGGCATTTATGATGCGCCAGGCACTACGCTAGGGCGAATGATGCAAATACAAGTGGAAAAAAAAAAGGTCGTTTCTACCCCCAAAGAGGAGCTAGCCTGGTGTCAGCAAAACCCGAGTTCAGATCCAACCTCAGACACTTACTAGCCAGCTGGGTGACCCCAAGCAAGTCACGTCACCTCACTTGCCTCAGTTTCCTCATCTGTAAAACAAGCTGGAGAAAGAAAAGGCAAACCCCTCAGGCAAGAGAGAGGCAGGCAGGACGGAGAAACGACTAAGCAACAAGAAAGCCCCCAGGCCAGCCAGGGAGGAAAGCACATAAGATGGGGTTGGGGAGAGAAAAGGAGGGAAAGGAGGGAAAATGTGTCAGGTCAGGCCTGGAGCTGGGAGAGAAGAAGGCACCGACGGCCTTCGCTTGTCGTCAGATGGTGGTCCTGGGCAGCCCAGCAGAGGAAGGGCCGGGGGGGGGGGGGGCTCACAGCTACCTTCAAGGCGAGTATGTGATTGGCTCAGATGCAGAAGAGGCCAAAGTCAGCTCCGGAGCTGGGACCGATTCTCCTTTTAATTTTAAGAGGGTGCTCAGTGGATGGAGAGCTGGGCCTAGACATGGGGGGGTCCTGGGTTCAAATCTCACCTCTGACACTCCCCAGCTGGGTGACCCTGGGCAAGTCACTTAACTCCCATGGCCCACCCTGACCGCTCTTCCGCCTAGAGCCAATCACAGTACTGATTCTAAGATGGAAGGTGAGGGGTTAAATTTTTTTTAAGAGAAAAAAAATCCTACAAATTCAAAGAAACAAATAGCACTAACCGGATAGGCCAAATGCCCGCTGTCTGAGCACCGGCCCAATGAGGTGTGGGGGTGCTCTTCACTGGGGGTCGGATGTCATGTCTGACTGACCCCACTTGGGGTCTTCTTGGCAAAGATCCTGGAGGGGTTGGCCATTTCCTTCTGCAGCTCATCTGACTGATGAGGAAACGGAGGCAAACGGGGCCAAGTGACTTGCCCAGGGTCACCCAGCCAGTGAGGGTCTGATGTCAGATTTGACCCCGAGAAGAGGAGTCCTCCTGACCGCAGGCTCCGGGCTTTATCCGCCGCACCGCCCGGCTGCCCAGCTCGTGGGGACCTTCGGCTCTGGACCTTCTATGGTAAAGCAGAAAGAACTCCGGCCAGGAGACTCGGGTTCAGATCCTGCCTTCGCCACAGATCAGTTGGGTCTAAGTTCTACCATCTCCACAGCTTTATTGCTTTTTTCTCCCTGGATTCCCCAGCACCGTCCCCCCCCCCCCAAGGGGTGTCAGAGGGACGAGCAGCCACAAAAACAAACGGAGCCCCTGCAGGCTCTCTTCTCAGCCCCGTTGCATCAGGGCATTAAAAACTGCAGGGAGGGGGCAGCTGGGTAGCTCAGTGGATGGAGAGTCAGGCCTAGAGAAGGGAGGTCCTGGGTTCAAATCCAGCCTCAGACACTTCCCATCTGTGTGACCCTGGGCAAGTCACTTGACCCCCATGGCCCACCCTTACCAATCTTCCACCTATAAATCAATACACAGAAATTAAGGGTTTAAAATTAAAAAAATAAAAATAAAAAAAACTGCAGGGAGGCACTTGCTTTAGAGGGGGAGCAGGACGGGGCGTGCAGGGTGGATTTGTGGGTGCTCGTGGTGGTCCCCAGGGAGAACGCCCTTCCTGCTGCTCCCCCAGAAATTGGCCGGGAAAGAAACGGGTCAGAGGAGCCGAGGAGGCGAGCGGCCATCATGGCTTCCTTCCCACTCTTTGTGCCTCCGAGATATTGGGGGGCAGCTGGAAGCCCTCCCTGCCTGCCCGTCTCTGGCCGCGACATCTCCTTATCAGCCGGGAAAACAGGGAGGCAGAAGGGCTGCGCCTGGGGACCAGGACGGGGAGGCTGTTGCTTCCGTCTCTTCGTCTCCATTGGGCCGATTTTGACTCCTCTGGAGCCAGCAGAGGCCTGTGGGACGGGCTCTGGAGCCCTTCGGAGAGAGGACGAGCCCCCGAGGGGAGCCCAGAGGAGACAAGACGAGGCACGACCTGGCCACAAAGAAGGCCGGCAGCCGGGAAGCCGGGCCAGCCTGTTCTCGCCCGCACAGGTTTGGGGCTCTTCCTGGAGGCTCCCAGAGAGGCTTCTCTTGGAGGAGTCGTTCCAGCCCTTCCTCGACCTGCCCCGATGGCTGCTCTGTGGGGCCTGGGGAAGCCGGGGCTCCCTGGGGATAATATGATAATGTGGAAGGCGTTTTGGAAACCTTCACAAATATTACGTGCATGTTTGTTGTTGTTGTTCCAGTCATGTCTCACCCTTTGTTCCTCCATTTGGGTTTTTCTTGGCAAAGATATTGGAGAGGTTCGCCATTTCCTTCTCCAGTTTATTTTACAAACGAGGAAACTGAGGCGAATGGGGTTCAGTGACTTGTCTAGGGTCACGCAGATAATTTGCCATTTCCTTCTTCAACTTATTTTACAGATGAAGAAACTCAAGCTCAAAAGGAGTTCAGTGACTCGTGCAGGGTCATACAGAGAGTTCGCCATTTCCTTCTCCAGTTTATTTTACAGATGAGGAAACTGAGGCGAATGGGGTTCAGTGACTTGTTTGGGGTCACATGGATAGTAAGTGTCTGAGGTTGGATTTGAACCCAGGTCTTCCTGACTCTGAGCCCAGTGCTGTACCCATTGGCTGCCCCGCGTAAATGTTAGCTATTTTATGGTTGTCGTGTTATTCGCATTAAAGCCTCGCCAAGCGGCAGAGGCCACACTCCGGGGTTTGCTTTGCCATTTTGTTGATTGTCTTCTAGACGTAAGTGGTGGCAGAGCTGTTCCCCGGGACGGGGAGACTCAAACGCGAGGCCTGTCGAGATCGTCCCCTCCGAGAGCGGCTCATCCAAGCATTTCCCAGCAGAGGGTGCCCGCCTCTGTGCCAAGGGACGGAAGCCTCCGGGGGTGCCCGCTTGGCCCTGGGCCCCCCTTTTCTTCTCCTTCGCTCAGCGCTTGGGGCTTCTGCTGCTGCCCGATGAACGTGACGTGGATTCCGAGGGATGCAGCCCGGGGAGAAGGTGGATCGGCTGAAGGGACCTCCGGTGGTTTCTTTAGTCCGGAGAGAAGCTGGGGGGGGGGGGGGGGAAGGGACACCGAGCTGGCCTTTAGCTGGGGCTGAGAGGCGTTAGAGGTTCTCTTGGGCCCGATGGGGCAGAACTGGAAACCATGGGGAGCACCTGAATTATACTACGAGAGGACTAGTGTCTCCAAGGGGAAGAGAGGTCAGGGCTGGGCCATGGGGGTTAAGTGACTTGTCCAGGGTCATACAGCTAGGAAGTGTCTGAGGTCAGAGTGGAACCCAGGACCTCCTATTTCCAGGTCTGACACTATCCACTGTGCCACCCAGAGATCACTTTGCCCAGTAAAATCACCCAACAAAATCCACAGGGCTTATAGGGAAAATGGGGTTGGGGCACAACATGCAAAAATCTTCCTCAGTGACAAATTTCAAAGAGAGGCTACGAACCGGAAGAAATGGCAGCACCGTCTGCTATGTGGTCAATGGCTAAGGAATCCAGAGATGTTACAGTCCACAGAGGCGGCATCCTTGGCCCGGAGAGGCTGCCCAGGCGAGGAGGATGTCCGCCATCTCCCGTCAGCGCCAGGCATCTCCTCTTCCTACGGGTCTCTCCGCAGGCTGGCAGCATCCCCCCTGCCCTACCCACCTCAAAGTAAAATTGTGGATAAGGAATAGCCAAATTCACCTCCTGCTCAAACTGTTCCCTTCAGATCAACCATGTCAGAACAAATTCACATTTAAAATAAGCGCAATAGCAGAACTGATGGAATAATTAGAGTTGCTCCAGGGTTTCTTTGAGAGGTAGTGAGCTCTCTGTCACTGGCAGTCTTCAAGCCAACTCTGGCTGAACCATTTCTCATGTATTCTGTGGAGGGCATTCTCAGTCAGGTACATAATGGATTTGGTGGTCTTCTCCCCTCCCCTCCCCTCCCCTCTCCTGTCCTCTCCTCTCCTGTCCTCTCCTCTC
>NC_058135.1:285300777-285467059 GCF_016433145.1 Gracilinanus agilis | reverse complement strand
ATCTGCTAGGTGTGAGGTGATACCTCAGAGTTGTTTTGATTTGCATTTCTCTAATTATTAGAGATTTGGAATACTTTCTCATGTGTTTATTGATACTTTTGATTTCTTTACCTGAAAATTGCCTATTCATGTCTCTTGCCCATTTATCAATTGGGGAATGGCTAACGCCACATTTTTTAAAATGTCATTTCATGAGAGCAGTGCAGTGCTCACAGTGCCGCTCCTGTAACAGCACCTGAAAAAAAAATGGACTTTATGGCTCCTGCAGAAAGAGCCATATCTGGCCCTCAAAAGAGCCAGATATAGCTTGAGAGCCACACATTGCCGACCCCTGGCCTAGAGCATTGAACTAAATCTGATTAAATTAAATAGAAATGAATATAAAAAGAGAGATTTGGGTTCAAAAAATCCACCTCTGAAGTACAAATTGAAGGGAGGCAGGTGTTCTTCTGACAAAAAGATCCAGTGGGGAGTAAGTAATAGCCAAGTTCAAAGTGAGTCCACAGCATTTATGGTAGACAAGAAAGCTCACACAGTCTTTAGCCACAGTAAGGACCCTAAGAAGATCCAGGATAAAGAGGAGTGACAGTCCACCTGCCCTCCCCCCTTGTTAGACATAGGTCCCTTCCAGCTCCAAGTCTGTCATTCTGTGAGGAGAAGGGATCATTTCAAGTGGGTTTTTGTTGATACCTTCTGATTCTACATTACCCCAATATTCTCCTAATGTTCCCTTTCTCATCCCTCCTCCAAGAGAGCTATCCTTCATAACAAAGAACTAAAAAAAAAAGAGAAATAAAAGAAGGGAAAAAACAAAACCTATTGATACAGCAAAAAAAAAAAAAAAGAAAATCCCAAATCACATGCCGTAATTCACATCTATGGGCACCTTCCTCTTCCAAGGAGCCTTGGAAGGTATCTTCTCATACCCAAAAGAAGGAATTTAGACAAAAGGCAGACAGTGACAAAATGGAGAAATGAGTGGGGCATACCCCTCTGTATAACCATGGCATTGACATCTATACAAGTGACAGCTTCAAGTTCTTGCTCTGTAACTTTCCTCTTCCACCTTCCCCCAGTTTTATAACGTCGTGTGTACTTAGGATCTCATGTTGCCAGAACCCTCACATTTGGTTCTCCCTCTGACCCAGTTGTCTCTCCATGATGATCAGCTACTCTTGGGCCACCAGCTCTACTCTTTGATTCAGGACTTCTTTCCCCAGCTTCTAGTTATGCTACATACAAGAGAACAGTGGTATGAAACAGCAGAAAGAACATTGGATAAATGGGAGTCTCTACCCTCAGTTTTACCTCTAATTTAATTGTGATTTTGGGCAAATCATTTCCCTTCTATGGGACTTAGACAGTCAGGTTTTTTTTTTTTTAAAGAACTTCTAATGTGCCAAGTTCTAGGGACACAAGGAGAGGCAAAACAAGGAGCTTACGATCTAATGTATGTCCATTGTTATGTACCAGATACATGTAGATTGGATGGAAGGTAACTTTTCAGGAGGAAGGCTTTCGCCTAAGCAGGTGGGGATTTGAGTTGAATCTGGAAGGGAGGAAATCAGGGAAACCAAGAAGCGAAAAGAGGGTGCACAGCATTCTGAAAGACATGGAGGACAGTCAGTGCAAAAGCAGTCAGGAGCTGGGGGGTCCTGAATGAGGAAATGCAAGGAGGTCTGTGCCACTGGCTCACAGTATGTGGAGGGGAATGTGGAAGAAGAGTGCAAAGATAGGGAGGAACCAGGTTGTGAAAGGCTTGGATGCCAGACAGAGAAGTTTATCTTTGATCCTGGAGGCAAGAGGGTGCTACTGGAATTTATGGAGTAGAGGCTAACATGGCCAGGCTTGCATTTTAGCAAAATCACTTTTGAGAGCTGAGTGGAGGATAATTCGGAGTAGAGAGAGCTTTGAGGCCAGGAAGCAGACTAGGAAGCTATTGCCATAATCTAGGCAAGAGGGGATTAGGGCTTGGGTCAGGGTGGTCACAATGTGAATAGGGAGAAGGGGATAATACAAGAGATATTGCATAGCTCTAGATTGGGCATCTGGGGGGAGGGCACGGGAGGTGTCAGGGATGATGCCAAGGCTGCAAACGTCCATGACTGGGAAGATGGTGGTGCTTTTGATGTGAATGGGGAAGTTAGGAAGAAGAGAGAGCTTTGAGGAAAGAGAAAGAGTTCTGTTTTGGGCATCTTGAATTTAAGACTCCTATAGGGTATCTACTGAGAGATATCCAATAGGCAACTCGTGAGGTCAGGAGAGGCTGGGGCTGGATATATAGATCTGGGTATCATCCACATTGAAATGATCATCGAAGCCCTGGAAGGTGAGGCTGTCACTAGCAAGATGGGGTCTTCATTAAAGACCAAAAGGGCAAGAACAGAGCCTGGAGGCAGCCCCATACTTAATAGTCATGGGTCAATTGCCCCCTCTGGGGAAGGCGAGCCAGCCTTGCTGAAGCATCAGGACACATTGAAGGGGACAGCTAAGTGGACACTTCCTAACAGTGTGTTCCTGGGCAAGTCACTTGTCCTCATTTGCCTCACCTTTGCCATTCTGTCTTAGAATGGGTACTAAGTCAGAAGGTAAAAAAACTACATTGAGGAAGAAACTGAGGGTGGCAGATGCCAGGTGGGATCAGTTTCCATTCACAAATCTATCATGGCCTTTGGTTTGAAGCTTTGTGGTCAACATACAAATGTGTTCCTGTGACTGGAGCCCAGAGAGGGTCTTTGGATCTGATTCCTGGTTTCGCAGGATCCCTTTGAAAGTAAATCTATTTTGGTTCCATTTGACAAATCTGTTGGCATTCAGGAATACACCAGAGCCAACTCCAGCCAGCTGGTGCCAATCGTCATATTTTCATTTTGAGTGGTTATGCCTCAGAAGTCAACAAACACTACACATCAGGACTTGCTCTGTTTTGTCTAGACTTAAGAAAGTAATGGAAAAACGTTAATAATGCAGCTTCGACTTAAAAGTGTGTCCTGTAAACATTCTCCCCAACCCCAACCCAGGAGAAAGGTTGTTAAACATTTAGCAGAGGTGACAGCTAGGTGGCTCAGTGGATAGAAAGCCAGGCCTAGAGACAGGAGGTCTTGGGTTCAAATCTCATCTCAGATACTTCCTAGCTGTGTGACCCTGAACAAGCACTTAACCCCCATGGCACAACCCTTACTGCTCCTCTACCTTGGAACCAACACACAGTATTGATTCTAAGATGAAAAGAAAGGGTTAAAAAATGCGCCCTGTCCCCAAACACCAATGCATGGATCCGTTGTTATACTTTACTCTTGCTCAGGGAAGGCAGCATCTGCTTATTTCAGAAACACAGAAACATTCCAGTAAGGGCTGAATCTTTTATTTTGTGCTCTGAGATTGTCCAGCAACGTTTCCCTCTCTTTTTGCTGATGAGGAACGCTCATCTTTCCATAGCTGCGTCAGGAGGATGGGCCCTGCGTTTTGTTGATGTTATTTTTGTTAAGCTACTTTCCAGATCTGTCCTGGTCCATTTCCCAGTTCTGTGAGTGTGTGTTAAAGTTGACTTTGCATGGCTGTTCATTTCTTGGTTATTTCTGTTGAGTTGTTTAAGCCCTTCTCGCTTCCTTATCTGTGAAAGGGGAGTGCCCCTTACACTACTGACCCGACAGGTTTTAGAGAGCAAAGTACCCAGGAAGAACCTTAAAAGCCCTATAGAAGAAACACCAATGATTGTGGAGCCCCTTTTGGAGAAGTCATGCATACAACTGAGAGCCTGGGATGTAGGCATGAAGCTTTGCCGCCCTCTCGTGGACAGAAGAGCATAGTATTGGGCTTGGTTAGGGTTTGTCTTTTTTTTTCCCCAGAGAACTAACTACTTGTTCAGGATTCTGACACAGAATTCTGGTTGGGTTGCATGGAATAAGGACCAGATAGCCATGGCCTCGGCCTCCACATATCTTTGGGAAATACTAGGGCTATTAATGTTTTCTCCTATAAATTAAAAAAAATTATGAACTTGAAAAATACTAACCATTTTGAACATTTTTATAGGAAAAGAGGCTTATATATGCATATATATAAAACTATGCTCTACTATTTCATAATTTTTTGTTTTTAAGGAAAAAGCAAATGTTAGAATTAACATATTATCAACTTATCAACTGCCCTATTTGGTGCCCCCTTCTGAACTTCCTTTTCTCTTTTTATGCACTTAAAACATTTCATTGACTGCTTTTCCCCTTTCTTTTCTTTTTCTTTGCATCCCATTACTACATGCCAACTCTTCCCACTTTCTACCACCCCACCCCCTCCACAAAGAAGCCCTCCCTAGTAACAAATACAGTCATGTAGTCTTTCAAATAAAATTCACACATTGGCTGCCTAAAAATGTAGATTAAATCCTATGCTTCTAGTTTATAATCTCTCTACCAAGGGGTGGGAAACAAAGCTTTATGATTAGCCTTCTGACCCAGACTTGGTCGTTGCAATGTCTAGAGTTCTCAAGTCTTTCCAAATTGTTTTCTTTTATATTATATTAGTCACTGTATACACTGTTTTCCTGCCTCTGTTCATTTGCTTCCATCTCAGTTCATATAAGTCTCCCCAGTAAAAGCATAATAATATTCGATTACATTCACAAACCGTAATTTGCCTAGCCATTCCCCATTTGTTGGGTAGTTGCTTTGTTTCCAGTTCTCTGGCCATAACAAAAAGTGCTGATATAAATATTTCTGGGCATAGAAGTCCTTTCTTTTTCTTTATCACATATTCTAGAAGTGGCATTTTGGGGTTGAAAGGAATGCACAATTGAACGTTTTTTGGGGTGTGCTTCCAAATCACTCAATCGATTCATACCATCACCAACACTGCCTTCGCTTGCCTGTCTTCCCACAGAGTTTTGACCATCGCCATTTTTCTTTTTGTCATTTTTGCCAGTTTTACAAGGTAGAACCATGGCATTGTTTTGATTTGTATTTCTCTTACTACTAATGATTTGGAGCATTTTTATAGCATAAGATCATAGTTATGTAGATTTAGAGCTGAAGAGGTGGACCCTAAAAGTTATCACATCTGACCCCTTCATTTTACAGATGAGGAAACTGAGGCTTTGGGAGGTGAGGTGATTTGCCCTATATAACCCACATCTCTTCTCTTGAAAACTGCCCCTTCTATCTTTTGATAATTTATTTTTCCAAGAAGGATAATTATAAATTTCTTTTATGAAACTGTCACTGGATTGCTGCTCCCCAAGACTCAGAATTCCTCCTCCCCTTTGGGGAGATCTAGATGCAAATCAAATCCTGTTATTCCCAGGGACAAGTCTGGATTGAGGCATGCACCCGGTGAAACCTTTTGAGAACTCTTGTGAGGATTAGGCCCCATTCCACATCGTTCCACCTGACACACTGGATTGCTGCTCCCCAAGACTCAGAATTCCATTTTCCCATGTGTGGCTTCCTGTAAGCTGGGGGGTGGTGGGAGGAGGGCTGTGGTGGCAATGCCTCCTCTAAAAGCCTCTGGGGCACCTCCCCTTGGGAGTGCTCTTGCCCTGCTTAATTTTCTCCTTATTTATCTGCTCACATCTGCTCTTTTCCTAGGTCGGTGCCAGCACTCGAGGGCAGTCTCTGGTTTTGCCTTTGTCTGCTTGGGACCTGGCACAGAGTTGGCGATCAATAGCATGTTTGTGGAATGGAACCGAGGCCATCCCTGTGGTCAGGCCAGGGCTCCTCTTTGCCCAGGGGTCTTTGACTGGGACCTGGTATGGGGCAAAAAGGCAACCCTGGCCGAGTCTGCGCAGGGTAGAGGGTGCCGGAAAGAGGGTGGCAGAAGCTTCACCAAGCACACAGGTTAGGGGGTCACCAATGCTCGGTTGGCAGAGTCTGAAGAACACTAACAGTCATGCCTTGCTTACGCTCAAGAAAGACATTCCTCCAGAGAATTCCCCTCTCGTGGAAGAGCCTTCCTTAACCCAGAAGCAAAGGTGTTCAGTCCTTTCCTCTCGGCCTCAATGGCCAACTGTTCACAGAGTCTATTTCCTCTGAAGCTGGGGAGCGGGGAGAGCAACTGCTGCTTTTGCAATCTGGGCCGGGTTGTGACAAAGACTAAACACGCAGCCATTCTTTTAAAATACTTTTATTGGTGGCAGCGCCTAGAGAACGGTAAGCAATTAAAAGTCTATCCAGACTAAGAGGGAGCTGCCCATCAGAATTGTACAGGAGAAAGTTATTTCCAGGAAAGGGTAACACGAGGAACAATGTCTCCCAAGGATATGTATTACCTTCTTCTTCGCCCTCTGAAACTTCCAAAAGGTGTTCAGATGTTCAGGTGGAGGGAGGAAGAGGCCAAACTCAAAAAACTTTATGTGGGGACTAAACAACTCAAGCTGCCCTGGGCACCTGCTCTCGGGAGTAGCGGCCAGCGGAGGCCGATGCTCAAGCCAACTCCCAATGTGGCAAAGCGGATGACAGGGCTAGACTTCATACTCAAGTTGTTTTAGCTGTGAAGTAGGTAGGTGTAGCTGGCTGGAATCCTTCCTTCCCCTAACCTGGGGAAGCCTGTCTAGTTCAGGAGCCTTGAGCAGCCTCCCAGATTCGAGTGAGTCTGGCTGGATGCCGAGTCCTGATAAGACAGAGGGACGCAGCTGGGACAATGCCTAGAATTGGGAACTCTCAGACAAGAGCAGAAATATCAGTGAATGGGATTTCTCCTCTCGGGGCCTTTTCTGCCAAAGGATCGAGCTTCTTGGGCTCTGCTAAGCTCAGTGGGTGTCTAAGGGTCTCTCCCTAAGGGCTTCTCTTACCTTGAAGTTGACTTCTCCTTTTCCTATCTGCCTTGTTTTCTAAAATGTCCTAAAATGTGACTTTGAAAATAGCACAAGTAATTCCATTTTGCCTTCATATGCCATTTATGAAGCTGTGAAGTTCTAAATTCTTTTAAGGCACCTGATAACATTAAAGTCACAAGACCTCACCTCGGTGTCTCCTGATGCTCAATCTAGCAATAAGGAATTAAGTGGCTTCATCCCTACATTGTTTTTTATACTCTTTTAATTGTATATTCACTGTATAGAAACCAAGGTTCTGGGTCACGGACTGTGAGCCTTGGGCCCAACTGGTTTCTGCAACTGTCTACATTGCTAAATAGTCTGAATATTAACTACTCCATGTCTTTATTCCATTGTAATAACTATGGCAACTGAGAAGGGACTGAGACTGCCTTAGTGCGACTCTAGGACCTCAGCTAACGGGACACTCTTAGGGCAGTGATGACAAACCTTTTAGGGGGCGGGTGATGTCCTCAAGTGCCCATGGAGAGAGGGAGGGGAGCAGCTCAGCCCCGCATCCCTCTGGCTTTCTAGTAATGAACTCTGGTGAACTCTGTGCTGGGGCGAAGGCAGGCATGCCCACAGGGAGGGCTTTGAGTGCCTTCTCTGGAACATGCACCATAGGTTCACCAGTATGGCTCATTCTGGTGAGATTTCTACCAATGAACTTCCTTAGTGAAAGACTGCCCATTCCTGGACCTCCATATCCTCCTAAATCATACCCAGTTGGTTACCTCCTCTAATAAGCCAAAGGACAACCCCTTAGGGAAATTCTTATTAGCCTGGGATAAGGGGAAAATTCCCATTCGGAAGAGGCCAAGAATAGAGCTCTCAAATGATGCTAGGACTGGTCTAAGGTATACAAGAATCTCAATGGGTTCCAGATTTGACTTGAAGGGACTTCAAATTAAGGGATCTGAGATTGCTCTTAGAAAATTGTGCACACTGACTTTTTGATTAAGACTTTCAAGGGGAGACAAAGAAAAACTTAACCAGCAAGTGCTTCTACATGCCTATCTTGTCTTGTTTTGTGTTTTGGTAACTTCTTGTGACCTGATCAGCCAAAGGAAAAAGAGTGTAAAAAGCAAAAACTTTTTCTGAAGAATTTTCAAAGTCTTCAGAAAGATAGTTTCTCTTTGCATTTCTAACCTTGACCACGTCGGAGATGGCAGAGAGAAGGAAAGCAATCTTTTCTCTAGTCTGCAGAAATTTAAGGCATTATAAACTAGAGCCTAAGTTTGTGCCTGAAATGTAATTTTCCTACTGTGAACTTTCAAATTGTGAGCTGAATGTTTTTAAATTTGCATCAAGTTGAGTGGCGGGCCGGCACTCTGTCCTTGACCTGGCTACTGATACCCTGTGAATAATGTGCAACTTGGCTGAAAACTATGGCTTTGCCTGGAATCGATCAGAGCTAAAGGAGTTTTCCCATTCTGGCTTAGGTGGGGACAGTCTTGATACTCTAAGAACCATGCCCCTCCTTTCCCTTTTCATAGCAAATTTCTAAAATTGGCAGGTAAACTATGACAGTTTTTGTCATTGCGATACTAAATCTATTAGATTAATACTAAAACAGGATGCAAGTATAAAAGATTTTACTATTTGAATTTGTAGTCAATTCCATATTCTAAGCAAGTAAACGAGTTCTTGGGCTTGCCATCCACTGGCTAATAAATATTTATGCATAATTTTAAGTCCTTAAAAAGTATCTTTGGGGGTGATCTGGGGGTGAGATCTTCCAAAGGGGGAATGAGACAAAAATGTGAAAGGATTCTAAATAAATGTAGTAAACTTTGAGAAAGCAATAGGATAAGACTCCCCGCCACACACCAAGAACGAGACAGTTCTTGCTTTATATAAATCTGCATGATGCAAAAGCAGCTTGCCAGGCCTGGCCCGGGCTCCGGCTTCCAGCAGGCAGTGGCAGAGATGGCTGGTGCAGCCTCTCACCAAGAGTCTTCTGCTCTGGGCACTGAAGCCACTCTGGCTTTGGGGGCTGCAGAGCAGTGGAAGGGGCCAGGGTCACACAGAGCCCTGTGAGGGGAGGGGGATGGCTGCAGTCCAGATATTTCTAATAGGATATGTAAGCCTTGAGTATGTTTTAATAACAAGTTCTCAAAATTGGATTAAAGATTTTACATATAAAATTGCATGTAAAGAAAGTGAAATTATTTTCCTGTTCTGAAGTCTCTGCTAATATTAAGAGACAGAAGGGCTCATTTCCCAAGTCAGACCCTCTTGGATCTCTTAAGATTCTTCTCTGAGCCTGTTGAAAGCAGCGTCTGTATCAGGTACAGGCTTCAAAGCTAGAAACAGCGAGTGGTCTATAAAAACAGAAAATCTCTGAAGTTTCGGGTGAATTGTGGGTTCCCAATTTGACAGTTTTCTTATAGCTTGCATCTTGTTACTGGCAGATTTTAGCATTATTGCCCGAGAATCTCTGCAAGTGACTTGGAAGCAGAGAGAATGTCCAAGGGAGTATGTTTGTGGGGCCTCCAACTGAAATACACTGATTAAATGGATGCCGGGATGGGCTACCAGGATATAAGGAGACTTGCTATCTCATACTGAGGACCATTATTGTATTGCTTTGGCTTTTGTTCCTAGAGTTTGTTTTCTGTGTTTTCTTGGTTACCTTGGTGACATGTAGATTAGTCTGCAGTTTGATCTGTACCTTAGTTTACCTATAGAGTCTATTTAACAAGATTTGTCTCTGAAGCGCGTATGTGAGATTACATTGGACTCTGTGCCTCTCACCCTTAAGGTACACTATCCTTCTGTCCTGAAATCTCCACATTCCAGACAAAGCACATAAATGAATGATCCTGGAGGCGGAGAACCCCAGGATCAAAGAGGGGAATGTTATACTAAAAATAGCCTTGGTCTACTTTGTGAAGCTCCAACTTGTTCAAAAACAAACCCTCACCTTCTGTCTTAGAATCGATCCCAAGTATTGGTTTCAAGGCATTAAGAGCAGTAAGAGCTCGGCAACTGAGATTAAGTGACTTGCCCAGGGTCACACAGCTCTGGAAGTGTTTGAAGTCCTATTTGAACTCAGGACCTCCCATCTCCAGGCCTAGTTCTCTGTCCATTGGGCCACCTAGCTGAGCCAATTCCAACTTCTTCTACATAAATCATCCGCTCACAGGAAAGTCACAAAACTACCTGCCGCCTGGATCTTCTCTACCAACAAGGAACCAAGTGGTTCAACCCCTACATCCTATTCTTTCTTCTTTAACTACAGGTTATCTATAGAGAAACCAAGGGTCTGCTCCTCGAATGGCCCGAGAACCTCGGTCCCCATTTGTCTTTACATCTGCCTCCTTTGCTGAATACATCCCTGGCTGGATGGCACTAGTCGGGGTCTCTATTCCAAAGTAACAAAAATCATGCCTGTCTTCCTCACAGCCTCTTCAGGTTCACCAAACTGCTCTGCACTGGAGGGCCACAGCTTTTGTAAAAGCGATGGGCTTGCCTCTCTCTAAAGGCTCATCTTCACTTCTGACAGGAAGCTTCATGCCTTTTTTTCTAATTCAAGGCCAAAATAATCAGTCAAGAGAGCAGCTAACACTAGGTTCTCTGATGTCTTGAGGCAAGTCTCATTTTGACCTTTATTTCAGACTGGGCCAAAATAGACATTTTGGGGATATGTTTGGATTAAGGAAACAAATCAAGTGTGACAGGTGCATGATTTCTCCAAAAGGAGGTCTATAGAGTAAGGTAAATTTCTCCTGAATGTTGCCATTCCCTAGGCTGGAGACCAGCCCACTTTATTCATCCTCTCTTCCCAACCCAGCTCTTGGTTGTTAGACACATGGGTTTAAGTTCTTTTTGATCATGTCAGACACATGGACCACCCCGGGGATAATTCCATACTGAAGCTTCTCCTCCTTTACTGCGGCCCAGGGCATGGAGATCGAGGTCCACCTTGCGGCCCATTCTCCTGATCTATCAATCAGAATGAGGCCACCTAAACCTTTGACCCTTGTCTTCATGTAACACAAGGCGGCATCAGCAGCCTCTTGTGGATTCTTTCCTAAAAACAAGAGGCAGTGGTTACGGAATAATTCCTGGCTGGTAGGCAAAGAAGCATAATAATCAATACCTTCTAGGATATAAAAAGTTCCTGCAGTTCTTATTCTTTTCTAAAAAATGATTTTAAATGAATCGGTAAAACTGAGGCCTGCTAAATTCTTCCCAAGATCCTTAGCCTCAAGGACCAAGCACCCCGATACCACACAGCTCAGCAGAGCTCCCTAAACTCTTCCCTCAAACAAATTGTCTTTCTAGGCTCATGTTTTCTCTGGATGAGGGAACCAAGTGCCTAGTTAAAACACTTTCTCTTCCCAGATCCTTTCAGGTGGGAGGCGGGCGGATAAGGAGCAGCCAGGATGTCCACAAGAATCTACAACCAGATGCCGCAGACAGGCTCCAACGGAGCCTTACAAGAGGGGTCAGGGTCCACATGTTTCGAGGGTGAGCGATCCCCAACAATGTGGAACGCTCCATCTCCTGCTGGAGACCACGGGCTTTCCATAGCTCAGCAGAGGGTCACCAGGAGCTGATGTGCTGGAAAATGGATGTATCAGCCCGGGGTAAGCTGGGGTTGAGCCTCTAGAGATATTCATTGGGCTGGTCCTTGCCGGCCAGATGGCAATCAGCCCGTCGGTCCCGGGCCCTGCATTCTAAGCCTTTCTGGCTCAGTGGGCCTAAAAGAGCTGCTGCTTCACTCCAAGGGGAAGTGTTGGATAAACTTTAGAGAAGAGACAGTCACTAAATTCTAGAGTCAGCAGGAGATTCAGTTGTATTGCTCTACAAACTATCCCTAAACCCCTTTTCTTCCTCCATCCCCCTCTCTCCTCCTTAATCAAGTATTCTCTCTAAACCTATCACTCTCCTCCCACACCAATCCCAAGTGGCCTTTCTTTTCTCTCCATCTCATCCATAAGGGGCCTCTTGGGCCTCTAGCCCAACTCACAGCCCAACATGGAATCTTACTGGAACACGCCTGACTTGTGGCTGTCTGGCCTCCTCCTGCACAGCTCGAATTCTTGGCCACAGGTGACTGCTTTCTAACTCCCACTTATCTCTCCTGGTCTTGGCTTCTGGGGCCAAACAGAATGAAGCCTCGTCCTACAAATAATGGCCTCCAAGCCCTTAGATCGAGTGTGCTCCAGGCCAACTGCACACTTAATTGTCACGTCATGGACTCGGGCTCTTCAAGCCTCTCCAGTTTGCCTGTCCTTAATGCAGGGCACAGAACTGAATACAGTCCTCTGGATGAGGTCTAATGAAGGTGGAATACGGGGGACCGTCCCCTCCCTGGTCCTGGGGCCCCACTTTTCTTCTAATGCACCCAGAGCCTGGGGGGTTCACTAGTCTCAAGCTCTTTTTCAGTAGCCCTGCTATCTCTTCGGGCCTCCTCATTTTGCCCTTGTGACGTTGATTCTTGGTCCCCAGGCACCAGGATTGTACATTTATCCCTAATGCATTTTATCTTACTAGATTCAGCCCAGTGAACAGGCCTCCTGAGCTTATTCTGCTCACCCAGAACCCCACGCTATGAAGACTGCCATGGAGTACCTTGTTCCAGGTGGAAGATGGCCAGTCTGGCAAGGTTCACTTTGATGATGCTCTCTCCATGCCCAGTGGTAGAAACAGCCCCGATCTCATTATCAGCATAGCCCCCAGAACCTGCCCGAATGAGAAAACCGAGGTTCTTCCAGGGGCGCCAACAAGATGCCCCAAGAGCTGGGCCGAGGGGAAGGGGCAAGCTAGCAGCGTGCAGCCCTGGTGGGCCTGCAGAGGGAGGCAAAGTGCATGTGTGGGCAGCCTAGGGCCAGCTTGGCCGCCCCGCCATGGGCTCTGGCACTCATCGCTCTGGACCCGAGTTTTATGATCAATAAATATGAAAACTGGCCCAGGGATCCTGAAGAGCCCTTTCATTATGGACGGTTTATGGGCTTCACCGCTGGGGGATTTGGGAGAGATGGCCTCCCTCACAAGAGACCGCCCTCCTTCCAGGAGTTTAGAGCTTGGTTCTGGGGTGTGCGTGTGTGTGCCTGTGCGCACACGTGTGTGCCCCGTAGAGCTTCCAGGGAAGGTACATGTCCTAAGCTGTGTGGCCAGTGTGAGTCTCAAGTTTTCATCTGGTCCACAGGCAAGTTGGGGGCGTCTGTGAGTAATTCTATGTCTGTGTCGAGGTCCCTTTCTCCATCCCAGGGGCCTCGAGCGGGTAGCTAAGAACAGGGCACGTATAGATGCACACGTGTGGCTCTGTGTGCAGGTATCCACGTGCACGTTTACAGGCAGATGTCTAGCTCCAAGCGAGAGCCTGTCAGAAATTTCTCAGCTAAAGGACTTTTTGATAAGCGACTTTTCTCCATGTAGGGAGAATCAAGAATTTGCTCCAATACCCTGAACAGACTGGACAAACCTGGGAATGCCCTGCAGGTTAATAGTTTCTTGGATTGGGGTGCAGCTGTGTCTTGTATTGGTGGAAGGAGAGCCAGGGCCTAGAGATGGGAGGTCCTGGGTTCAAATCTGACCTCAGACACTTCTTAGCTGGATCATCCCAGGCAAGTCACTTGACCCCCATTGCCTAGCCCTTCCTGCTCTTCTGCCTTGGAACCAATGCATAGTATTGATTCTAAGGCGGAAGGTAAGGGTTTAAAAAAGAAATAAACACAAAGAATTCCCTAGATGGGCACTTTCTGGTTAGGATTTTTCTAGAAATAAGAGGCTGCCAGCCCTAAGTTAAAGCTGGGCTGGAGGTTTTCAGCTCTGAGCCTTTGAAGAATGGGGAAACCTCTTCTGTCCTCCTCAAAAACAACCAAACCCCAAACACTGGGAAGGCCATTAAGAGTTCACAACAGGAGGGATCAGGTTCAATAACAAAGTGAATCCTAAATGAAGGATGGGGGTGGGAGGGGAGAGTCGTCTCCCTGGAAGGTATTCTAGAGTTCTTTTCGGGCAGACAAAAGCCATCATTTATTCTTCAGCTCCGTAACTACCTGTCCCAGCTAATTCCTACCAAAGACAGTCAGGACGCAGTTTGTTTTTTAAAAGGGCAGAACCCAAACCCAATCCTGCCCCACCCTTGGAATGAGGGCCAGCACGCTTAATGTAAACTTAAAATAATATCTAAACCTGGAATGTCCCTTCAGCCATAAAGGTGCAACCCTGGTGAGATTATATTTTCATTCTCATCTTCCGGTCTCTCTCCGTGGAGGAGATCCTCTCTAACCAAGGCTATGAGATTGTTGGCCAGAATGAAGACGGGAACAGAAGCATTGGGCGCTGGGACAGGAAGAAGGCAGGGCAGGGGGTCCAGGCTGGGGGAGGTGGCAAAGGCATCCTTCCTAGAATCTTACCTACACAGGGTGAGTCCCCAACACGGCCAGTCATCTTATTGATGGTCCCTCCTGTTGATGTTGCATAAGCAAGGTTTCCGTTCTTGTCAAGTGCCACAGCTCCCACTGTTCCAGTGTTTCTGAAGAACAACAGCAGAGCAAGGACCAAGCTGAAGCTTACAATGCAAGCTTTCTCCAAGCCCTACTTCCCAGGCCAAGAAATGATCCCAAAGGGAGCTGGCTGGCTGCTTATTCTCCAGATGCCAGAAGAGGGCATGAATGGTGTGTTTTTAGTGTCTACAATGACCAGCATTTATTGAAGAGCCAATGGCTAGGCCCCATAGCCATGCTCCCATGGCTTACTCTATTCTCTTTCCTTCTTCCTCTCTTCTTTTTATCTCCCCAGCTCCATTAATCTTTGTTCTACTCTTCCTTCTCCTTTCATTTATGAAGTGGGACAGAGTAAGGGCATATTTGTAAAGCCCCAGGGGGCCAGAAGGCCTTACCTGGGGACCTGAGGTAAGCTCTTTGTGAGCATTTGTGGAGAATAACCTTGAAAATGAAAGGATGTGTGAAGTCCGTAGAGAAATAGTGAAGAGTGAGAATGGGTTTTCTGAAGGCAACAGAACCAGAACAGGGTCTCCTCGAAGGGCTAAGATTAGGAAGAACCTTGTTGGACATGCTGGACTTACAGGCCTGATCAAGAAGGCTTAAGATGAAACAGCTCCCTAATAACTTGTAGAATTATGATGGGTAGGAAGAAAAGAAGAGAGAAAGCGATCTCACTGAGGAAGTGAGGGACCATCTGGCAGGAAGGAGGATAGACAAGAATTCTGGCTGCCTGGCCGCCTGCTAAAAGCTGAATCTCAGAGAAATCCCCAAGAAGCTTTGCTGATAGTTTGCAGATGTTCTCACAGCTTAGTGTGACCATGTCATCTCTCTTCTCTTTAAGGAGCACCAGGATGGAATACTATTGTGTTCAAAGGAATAATAAACTGGAGGAATTCCGTGTGAACTGGAAAGACCTCCAGGAAATGATGCAGAGTGAAAGGAGTAGAGCCAGAAGAACATTGTACACAGAGACTGATACACTATGGTACAATCAAATATAATGGACTTCTCTACTAGCAGCAATGCAAGGATCCAGAGCAAGGCTGAGGGATTTATGGTAAAGAACGCTACCCACATTCAGAGGAAGAACTACAGGAGTGGAAACACAGAAGAAAAGCAACTGCTTGAACACGTGGGTTGAGGCAGACATGATTGGGGATGCAGACTCGAAACTACCACCCCAATGCAACTATCAATAATATGGAAATAAGTCTTGATCGATGACAGTGGAAATGCGCATCAGCTATGTGGGGGAGAGGTTTGGGGTGGGGGGTGAAGGGGAAAGTAAGAACATGAATCAAATAACCATGGAAAATTTTTCTAAAAAATACAAATTTAAAAAAAAAGGAGCACCAGGCCTTCCCTCTTGCTGCTAGGATAAAACACTCCAGTCTGTCACTTTGACCCTTTAAAAGCTGGGTCTCCCTGACCTTCAGGGGTCTGGCCAACCTGGCCTATTTGCCATTTTTCATATAGGACCTTTCATCTCCCCACTGTGTACCTTTGCACTGGCTGGTTCTCCCACTTGTGATGCTTTCCTTTCTGTCTCTTAGAATCCCGAGTTTTCTTTGAGGGTGTCCTTTCCTACAGGAAGCCAATCCATCCTCATCCTCTGAGTTGCTAGTGCCCTCTCCCCAGAAATGACTCTGTTCCAACTTTGTGTGTACTTTTCTGCATCCATCCAAGAGGCGGTAAGCCCCCAGAGGGCAGAGAATATGTAATTTTTGTTTCTGTATTCCTAATGCTTAGCATAGTTCTTGGAATATAGTATGAGCTGAAAAATGTTCATTGAATGAACAAATGGCTCTGGAAACAATCCCCCATCAACCTGAGAGTCATGCCCAGCAACCCCTGGAATGAGTGAGGAAATCAGTGGTTTGGGAGCATCAAGTCTTCCCCACATTTTTCTCTTAGGGAAACAGAATCACTAAAAACTAGACAATACCAAGTAGATCAGGTATAATATCTAGATCAAGTTATCTATAATTATATAAGCTAATAAAAACACTATATAAGAAAAACTATGATCCCAACAGAACCTAATTTTTTTTATACTTCCCAGCCTGGAAGATCAGGGGAATGTTATAGACACAAAGCACTCAACAAATCTCTCACCCAACCCTCTTGGACAAAATGACCTAGTATGAACTGGATGAGAGGTAGTGGAGTTAGTGGGGTTCAGAGCCAGCTGAACAAATGTGCCCAGAGATGGCTTACTAATGGATCCAAGCTAACTAGAAATGGGGTGCCTCAATGGGGGGGCCAAAAGAGAGGAGTGTCTGGGTTGACATTTCTTTTGGATACTTGGATGAAGACGCAAAAGGCACACTTCTCAAAGAAGGCACAAAGCTGGGGAGGACAGAAAGCGAATACACTAGAGGACAAGATCATTAGTCAGAAAGACCTTCAAAATCATGGGACGTGGTTATTCAATGGATTTTTAAAAGCCCAATGCTAATGCCCAATGGGAGAGAGCTGATATATCCAGAATTATTTTGGCCCGACAGCTTCAGAGGGACATTGAGAACCAGAATGGCAATCAGGCAGGGGAGGTATGGAAATCATGTAGTCCATGGAAGTCATGAGGAATTTGGGATGCCAAGTCCAGAAGAGGCTTAGGGGGATCTGAATGCTGTCTCCAAAGCCATGAAAGGCTGCTACATTTAACTTGAGCTACTCTGTACAGCTTCATAAAATAGACCTAAAGTGTACAGGAAAGCAGATTTACTCTACAAAGAGCTTCCTAACAACAAGAGAGAGGGAAAGAGGGCCATCTCTGGCCTTCTGAGCTCTGCAGAAAGAAAGCGAGCTGCTTCCTGAAGCAATGGGCTCCAGGTCATGCCAAGTGTCCCACTGATGGGCTGGCTAGCCACCTGTCAAGGACACATGAAGAGGGATTAGGTAGGAGAGACGATGAAAAGGCTGCCAAAGTCCTCTCCACTTCAGCATCTGGAAGTGAAGTCTAGACCCATTCTAATACATTTCAAAGTACTTTTCTAATTTTGTCATATTTAATATGGCTTCAAACAAGTGGCTGATTATTCCCTAGACTTTGAAACTCATTATAGAGAAACTCTCATTTAGACTTTACATTTTAAATGCCGTGATAACACAGACAGGAGTTATGTGAAAGCTGTATTTAAAAAAACAACAACAATCAATCAAGTGGATGAAGAGTTGTGGATGGATGAAGCTATTGTGCCCCATAGCAAAGTAAGGGGGAGGGGAGTGTTTCCACAAGTTGGTCCTGGGTAGCCTAATTTGAATCCCTTCAGTCTTCTCCCTAAGAAGCTTTCTCTAATTTGGGCTAGGTTTCTCCTTAGTGATGGGTTGATGTTCTCTTGTATGGAGCTATGCAATGGTGTTGATCCTTCTGTAAGTTTTAGGACATCTATAAACATTTCAAATAGGCAGTTTAAAAATTTCAGGCAATAAGTACATACTTGTCAGCGTCCGTCAGACAAGGATTTTTTTCATTCTTTTCTTTTTTCAGACGTTTTACGTTTCGTTCCGTTATTAATTTTTCAAGAGGAGTCTCTGGGATCCCCATGACCTTAGCAAATTGGTTGGCGCCTCTGTCAGTCAGGAATGAGTGATTTGTCTGATTCAGAAAGGAAAGGAAAACCATTAGTCTTATCCTGGGACATCTCAGTGCAAAGGTTCAGAAGGTTATTTTTTCTGCAGGGAGTCGAAGCTGCTGTGCAAGTGCATCTTTCCAAAACAGGAGAGGGAACAGGTACCACTTAATGTGTGGTTTTCATACAAATAGTATCAGTTAATGGTTGGATTGGCCAATTTATGTTTAAATGAGGAGGAAAAAGAATGGAAAATCACAGAAGTTATGTGAAAACAAAGGAACTGAGGTGGAAAGTTTAAGGTCCCCCATCAGTTCCTTTCCTGCTAGTAAGAATTACTTTTGTCCCCAAACTACCAGGGGTAGGCACAGACCAATGGCTGATCACCCAACTTTCTGATAACACTGTTTGGGCTCATTTTACTCTTTTAGGGAACCACATCAGAGTGTGCAAGCTTCTCGTGGCTGTTCTGGTTCTTGAGTCAGGGGAGTGCCGCTTCTACCTCACTGCTTAACCATACCTTCTCCATAACAAGCCGGGCAAGTCTGATGGGATTTGCAACACCCTGAACTGCAGATACGGCTCCTGAGTTCAGATTGCTTCCATCCATGATGCTAGCGTCCATTTCAACCTGACCTTCTTCATTCAAGACAGAGCCACGACCTATGAGAAAGAAGCAGAGGGATGGGGGAGGATTAGGAACTAAACTCCTCCCTCCTACTCCATATACACAATTTACAAGGCCTTGCCCTCATGGAGCTAATACATACCCAGACAAATGAATAAAAGGCTAGTTGAGGTGGGAGAGAGCATGAACAACTTAGGGCAGTGAGGGTGAACCTTTTAGAGACCAAGAGCCCAAAATGCAACCCTCACGGTGCATGTGAGCTGCTCCCTTATGCCAGACAGGGGAGGGAGGAAGGGCTCCCATTGGGCTGCTGGGCAGAGGGGCAGGTGATGGGAGAAATGTCCTGAGGCAAAGTGGAGAGGGGGAAGGGAGAAGCCCCCTCTGGTATGTGTGCCATAGACTTGCCAACATGGACTTAGGGTAATAAATGAAGGTTTAATAAGCTCAGACCTGAGCTGAGCTTTGAAGGAAGACAAAGACCAAGACACAGAAGTGAGATGAAAAAATGATGATTCAGATTTGTTGGCTTTTCAAGAACCAAGTTTAATTTCAGTTTGTTCTTAGCGTGGAATGACTTCCAAGTAAAATAACTTACACAGTATGTGCTGCAGAAATACCATTACTGTTACTTGAAAAGTCATAAAAAAAATTAGGGCAACTGAGGCCACTAATATTAAGTGACTCACACAATGTGGCATAGGTAATATGGGAGAAGCCAAGATTTGAACCCAGGCCCAATTCCAGATCAAGGGCTCTGACTGGGGCAAAGCCTCATCTGAACAAAAGGGCATGGCGAGGGTCATTGAAGGCCTGAGGCTACGGCCTCTTCAGCATGAGGATCTCATGAAAACAAACCTGCCCAGAAAGTGGACCAAGGCCATTTTCCCATTGTGGCAGTGACTCCAGTGACTGAGTGTGGGCCAGTGAGGGACATCTGGGAGCACTGGCAAGGAGGGCCAAGGGCAGAGCTGCCTCAATACCAAATTGGCCCTAACTCTATTAGAAGCACGAGTTCAGTTTGGATGGGAGCCAGGAATAGTAGCGATTTCCTCATATTTAGGGCATTGTGTTTCAATTTTGTGGGAAACAGCAATAGAAAACATTAAAAATTACCAATCATTGTAAAGGAGGCAGGCATAAGGCAAATCTTATGGGTCAAAGCAACCAACAAGTATTTTCTAAGGGCCGCACAGAGTGCCTGGCTCTGTGCTAGATGCCAGAGTGGGCACAGAAGGGATGGATCCCTTTTCTTCAATATGCTTTGGTTGGGAAGATATAAGGATCAAAACAAGGCAGTATTTAAACAAATGTGGACACAGAGGCAGTGTGAGGCAGTGCAAAAGACTTTGGCGGGGGATAGGACCTGATTTCAAATCTTGCCTCTGCCTCAAATTACCTTGGCTGGGTCAATTGCTATCTCTGGCCTCAGTTTCCCTGCTTGTAAATGAAAAGATGAGACTATATGACCTATAAGCTGCTGATTAATTCCATGATTAAAGGCTAAAGGAAGTCAGAGAAGCAAAGGGGATTGACCCCTCAGATTGTTGTTCTCTACCAAGATTTGAAACCATTACTGTGCTCCAAAGCAGCAGGTGGATGTTCATTGAGCCCTACCCGAGGGCAAAAGATCACTTAGTGGTCATGAAGTCAGTCAGTGTTCTCTAGCG
Organism: Gracilinanus agilis; assembly: GCF_016433145.1. Lineage (NCBI taxonomy): Eukaryota > Metazoa > Chordata > Mammalia > Didelphimorphia > Didelphidae > Gracilinanus > Gracilinanus agilis. The sequence continues at coordinate 285,446,918 of NC_058135.1, read as the reverse complement.
TGGAGGTTCTTTACCTTTTTTGGGTCCTGAACCCTGTGGGCAGTCTGATGAAGTCTGCAGAACCCTCTCAAAGTAATGTTTGGGTTTTTTAAAAAGTGTATATTTTATTTTATCAATTATACATAATAATAAATCTCTACATAAATTTTCCAAAGTTCTATGATCCAAATTGCCTCCCTTCCCTTTCCTTCCCTGTCCTGGAGCTGGTAAGCAACTTGATCTGGGTTACACATGTATAATCAGGCAAAACATATCTCCATATTGTTCATTTTTGCAAGAGAATAATCATATAAAACCAAAACCCCAAAACAAATACCTGAAATAAAGAAGTGAAAAATAGCATACTTTCATCTGCAGTCTAACTCCCAAAGTTCTTTCTCTGGAGGTAGACAATATTCTCTTTCCTAAGACCCTCAGAATTGTCTGGATCACTGTAATGTTGAGAGGAGCTAAGTCCTTCAAAGTTGATCACTGTATAATATTTCAGTTACTGTGTGCCATGTTCTCCTGGTTCTGCTTATTTCACTCTGCATCAGTTCATGCAGGTCTTTCTGGCTCTTTCTGAAATCATCCTGTTCATCATTTCTTTTTTTTTTTTTTAAACTACTCATTTTTCGGTCTTAGAATCAATACTGTGTATTGGTGCTAAGGCATTAGAGTGGTTAAGGACTAGGCAATAGGGCTTAAGTGACTTGCCCAGGGTAATACAGTTAGGAAGTGTCTGAGGCTGATTTGAACCCAGGACCTCTTGTCTCTGGGCCTGGCTCTCGAACCACTGGGCCACCCAGCTGTCCCCATTCATCATTTCCTACAGTGCAATCTATCACCCACATATACCACAATTTGTTTAGCCATTCCCCAACGGACATCCCCTCAAATTGCAATGCTTTGCCACTACAAAAAGCTGCTAGAAATATTTTAGTATAAGTAGGTCTTTCCCCCCTTTCAAAGTAATGCTTTTAAATGCAACAAATAAAAAACCAAGAGAGCATTGCAAAGGAAGCCAATAATACCGGAATAAAGCTCTACAAATAGCTCTGGAGACTGTGGGGAGTACTGAAAACCAGGAGGGAAATGTAGAACAAGCTCCAACATTTAGTTAATCAAGAAAGCATCAAGCAGCAACATGAAATGTGGAAATCTCTGGTGAAACATGCTTAAGTGTAGCTTCGTGATTGCCAAGGCTTTGGCTGCTGTCCCCAGTGGCCTGGATGCCCCAGGCCGTCTTGTGCCAGGTGGCAGCGCACTGAGTCAAGATCCTGGCAAAGCTCTCAGGTTTGAACGAGGTTGGATGCCCATGCCATCTCCTCCTCTTCTATAACCTAATGGTGCATGTTGTCTCCCCCTTTGGAATGGCAGTGCCCCGCTCAGCTTTTTCTTTGTATCCAGAGTGACCAGCACACAGTGGATGCTGAAGAGATGCTTCCCTGAATAACCTAAGATGGAAGACAAGACTCTGCTTACCCAAGTTGGAGAACTCTGTGAGCAGATGCAGAAACCTTGAAGGGAGGAGAGAATCAAGGAAAAGGTGGAACAGTGTAAGACAGGAAAGACACAAAGCCCCTCAGAAATCTTCTAGTCTGAGTATGGCCTTCTGCCTCCTTCTCTCATCCTCCATTACAGCAAACACCAGACAGGGACAGGGCACGAGGCGATGAAGTGGGCTAGATCTGTACCCTTCATCGCCTCTCCTGCACGCCAGCAGCACCAGAGCCAGGGAGAGGCCTGGCCGGCCTTTCTCTCTCATTTACCACTCTTCCATTGTTGCAGGCCTACTGGGTGTGCTTCCTGGACCAGATGAGAGAGCATCTCCCCTTCTGTGGAAGTGTGCCCCAAACCCAGCTGTCAGTGTGGTCCCCCCAAGCAGGCCTGTGAGCCCCAGGCAGTCCTGGAGTGGGCCCTCAGCAGGATGGGTGGATGGCTTTGGCCCAAGATGGGAGGAAACCTGGAAAGGTGCCCAGTGGGCAGAGCTTACCCAGCACAACCACCTGCCCCTCTTCCTCTGCCAGTCATTGGAATCAGCAGAGATGAGGGTGTCAGGGTTTGGCAGCTCTTATACACCCACCCGCTTTTAGGTTTAATCTGCATTATAAAGACTTTCTGAAGCCTGGAGAAGGAAAAACAAATGGTGACTCTGGTGCCTTCCCATTTCCCAGGGCTGCTGGTTTGTGCTGCCTGGAGCAAGAGCCTCTTGCTGTACAAGAAGGATCCAAGCAGCTCTCCAGGAGCTGTTTGAACATGCTGTTCCCTCCCCCCCAAGGCCAAGGGGGCTGGAACTAGCTCTGCTGGAGAGGAATGTTTCCCCTTTCAGCCTTGAAAAATCCACCCCCCAGAGTCTGACTCTGGTGAAGGCCTTGAGCAGAAAGTCATCACCAACAAACCAGGGCCTCTGAGCCTGTGGGAATGTGCAGGGAGGACCCAAGGGAGCCTTCCTCTCTGTGGTGGTGGGCAAAGAGAGGCTGGGGACGTGGCACCCAAGCTGCCTTTTACCTTTGCTCTGGCACAAATCTAGAACGAACCAGACCCTCTGCTGGCACCAAGTCCTGGGTTTGTGCTCTGAATCCCTGTCTCTGGCTGTGCCCACGTACATCCTGAATGCTTGTTTGCAAAGTGGATCCAAACCGACCCTCAGTCACCACAGGAGTCCTCTTTAACCACATAGAACAGGGGATGATGGGCCGGCCTACTGCCCCTTCTTGGACCGGCCTGCAAACTAGCTCACCATCTGTCCAAAAAATGGCAGGGGATGCCAATCCAGTGGGCTGCATTTGGCCGGCAGCCTGTTGTCTGCCCACTCCTGGTCTACAAGAATGACTCTCATCACTCACAGAGCTTCTACACAATGTGGAGCCTGAGCAGGACTCTTTTTTTAAACCCTGACCTTCCATCTTAGAATCAATACTGTGTATTAGTTCCAAGGCAGAAGGGCTAGGCAATGAGGGTTAAGTCACTTGCTCAGGGTCACACAGCCAGAAAGTGTCTGAGGCCAGAACTGAACCCAGGACCTCCTGTCTTCAGGCCTGGCTTTCAGTCCACTGAGCCACCCAGCTGACTCCTGTGTGGAACTTTTCCAGAACTGCCTTATTGAAGAGCTAAGGTGCAAGATGAACTGAGGAAGAAATCTACTTTTATTGGTTTTAGATGCTGTAAGTCTTAGGAGCAGCTTTCTGGAAATAAGGTCTTGGAGTGAATTTGAAAGGGAAAACAAAGATTTGGGCTAAGTTGTGCCTAGTTTCTTTCCTGAAAGGTTTTGTTGTTTGCCTCTTTTTTCTCTGAACCGACCACTTCCCCATCCTATCTGAACCCTGGACCTTATGAGCACTTCCCAGCTGTTTTGATTCTAAACTTGCCCCCTGTGGGACCAGTTACCTAGGTTGGGGTGGGGGGAGGGACCCGGGGGAGTCTGCTTTCCTTGGGGGAGATGGGAAAACATGCTTTCCTTCAGATGCTAACATCCCTACAGGAATCTCTGCTTGGGCTGACTACCCACTCCCGGAGACATTGGGGATCTTTTCTGTCATTTCTTACTAAGTGGCTCATTTCCTCTCTGCCCCCACAGGATGGCACAGATCCCATGGGCCAGTCATTATTCTATTTAGTTGGACTACAGGCCTACAGGCTTGACATCAGCATGGCAGATGGTTAAAAAGTGTTTCATTTCTTTAGAGAGCTCCATGTCATGGGAGCAACTCCAGGTTGGAATGGGACACTCTTTGAAAGAATTTCTGTATTTGCTTCTTCACAAGAGCTGGTCCTCTGCCTGGTAGCCTTTGGTGAGGAGGGACTACACCCACTGGGGTAGGGGCAAGCATGTGGGGATGAGGGAGGGTTGGAATTGGGCTCTACGAGAGGGCTAGGAAGTCAACCAGTCCATGGATACATCCTAGGCACTGAGAAAAGAACACACGGGCTGTGTCTGTGTGAGCAAAGAGTGGTCTAGTTTAGCTGAAATGCAGAGACAAGCAAAGATGGGTGGGCCCCGCGTTGTAGAAGGCCTTGAAAATCTGGCTCTCTTAGGAGACCAAGAACTCCAAGAATCAGCAACATGGCCCAGAAACCAAAAAAGCGAGGCAGTCTCAAACTGCAACAGCAGAATCGGGGAAGAGGCAGTCCCAATGCTCTGGAATACTTACTGCTTTCATTCTGGAGGCCCCATTTTAGAAAGGGAACGAGGGGCAAAAGGGAAGGTCTCAAGATTGAGCTACACGGGGACCGCTCAAGAGAATCTGGAGAAGAGAAGACTTGGGGGTGGCAGCCACAGCAGGAGAGCTGTTTTCAAGCCTTAGAAGGGCTACGTCATGAGGAAGATGGATTTGACTTGTCTGGAAAGTCAGAAAGCAGGAGTAACCTGGGGGAGCTGCAAACAGGCCAATATAGGCATGATGTCAGGAATGAGTGCAATCTATTCAATGCAGAATGGGCTGCCTTGGGAGGTCATGGATTCTCACGTGAAGTCTTCAAGGAAAGATCAAACTGGACTTAGAAGTATGCTGGAGATGGGATTCGTAATCAGGCAGGAACTGGATGTTCTGGATGGGTTCTGAGGCCCTTCCAATGGTGAGAGTTGGTGACCTTCTGCAGTGATATGACCACAGTATGTGGAAGAAAGATGATTCTGGCCAGTGGTATCAAGTGAGCTTTAGAGGGATGGAGGCAAGGGGAAGGGGGAAAGAGAAAAGGGAGCAAATCTGATTGGGAAGATACTCCAATAGGCTAGGCAGGGGTCTTCATTAGAGAGCCAGTCCTTGGGTTGAGGGGTGGAGAGGAGGCATGTAGAAGGGACAGCAGGAAGAGAGAAGACAGAATGGGCACAATGGATGGTGTGGAGGTAGAACTTCCAAGCCCAGCTGGATATGAGAAGCAAGAGAGTAAAGAATCAAAGATAAAGTCAAGATGGTGAACATGAGAGAGTGGTGGGATCACTGTCAGAAGGAAGAAGCTGCCGTAGTGGGACAAGATCATATCATACTCAGTGCTTCTGCCCCCCAAACTGACCTGCATTAAATTCAGGATCATCTTCCAGGACAACCACAGCCCCTTCGACAGCATCGATGGCACTGCCGCCATCTTTAAGGATGCTGTAGGCTGTCAGGGCAGCTTTGGTAACTCCATTCCGTACTCTTTCTGATCGTTCCTTTGAGATGGAGCCAGCTCCTCCGCCATGAACCACGATGACAGGTTGAATATGACCTGAAGACCAAGAACAGAAAGGTGCTTTTCAAGACAATGGAAAGTCCAATGAAACAAGCAGTAGTAACCTCTATGGGAAATTTCGTGATGTTAATACAGATAAAAGCATTTATAGAATACCTACTGTATTCCAGGCTCTGGGCTGAGCACTTTTCACAAATATCATTTCATTTAAACTTCACTCGAGGAGGTAGGTGGTATTAGGATCTCCATTTTACAGGTGAGAAAACTGAGACAGAGGTGAAGTGACTTGACCAGAGCTATACAGCTGGTAAGTGTCTGAGGCTGGATTTGAACTCAGGTCTTCCTGACTCCAAGCCTGGCACTCTATCTGCTGCACCACCTAGCTGCCCTCTATTCAACTAAATCAACATAAAAATTACTCAATAATAAGCTTCAATTTAAGCAATCTGTATCACCTTCCTTCTCATTCCTCTCCTGCAAACTGCTCTCAGTTGACCTTGAATTTATTTGTCTCCACATCTCCTTCTACTAAACATGAAGAGACTGAGGATGTGAAAGGTGCCCTGATTTGCTGGAGGCAGCAAGCAGCAGGCACGGAAGTGGAGACAGGTCTCTCAATTCCCTACCCAGGGCTCCTTATGCCCTGCCTAGCTTCCTGATAAGGACAGTCACTGGACATCAGATTTCATTAGTAGAATGGGGAAATCCCTTCCACTGACTCAGGTGGAAACTTCTCTGCAGCTTATGGTCTTAAAGAGGTTCCCGGAGCAGAGAGGTGTCCTCCTGGTGCAGGCCAGCAGCATGTGGGCCCATAACACTCCCAGAGTGCAGCTGGGGAAACAGTGAACAAAATCAATAAAAATGCACTGAAACGGAGATAATGGTAATGAGTGTTTTTCTAAGTCAATATAGGCACGTGGGCAGCCTTAGGTATGGTCTAGTGGCCACCATTTCTCTCCTGTCAGACACCATTGGCCTAGAGCCCCAAGAGGTTAAGGGATTGCCTCAAAGGCAGGACTTCAACCCTGTGGGGTCTTCCCGGCTCTGAGGCCAGAACTCTATCCCATACTCCCTAGCTCCCTCTGACATGATCCACGATAGTTCCCCTAATACCACCAGCTGGGAAGGTTTATCTTAAGGGCTTGTTTGTGAAGGCTAGATTTATTCTCAGGCTGGCTTGGGGGAGGTTATGGGTCTGTTTTTTGGACCTCTGTAACTCTCCCAGACCATCTCCTCCAGCATGGAAAGGCTTCCAGGGAAGGACCCCCCACTGGAAAAACCTGATTTTGTGGGGTCTGCAGACAGCACCCTCTATGCATGGCCTTGGGGTGTGAAGGCAATTCTGCACTCTTAGATGACAAGCCAGAAGAGAACCAACCCTAGCAGTTTCCACAGAGTTAGGAAGGCTTCAGGTACTAACCAACAACGCACTGGGAGGAGCGAGAAGAAGCATAGGAACGCTGGACAGAATGCTCAGACGGAGAGGCGCATGGTAGATCTGGGCCAATTTTGGGGATGCTCATCGTGAAGGTGTTTACAAGGCACTGGAAACCATCTAGGCGAAGAATCACAGAAGGTCAGATTGGAAAGGGCCCTCCAAGGGCACTGAATCTAACCCATCCATGAAAAAGACACCCCCTTACAATAACCAGACATGTGCCCTCTGCTCAAAAATCTCCATTGCGAAGAAAGCCCACCTGGGAGGGCCTTTCACCTTCTCATAGCTCTGATGGCTAGGAAAGGGCAGCAAGGTGGTGCAATGGATAGGGGCTTGAAGTCAGGAAGATGAGCACAAATCTGGCCTCAGACACTCAGATCCTGGGCAAGTTACTCATCCTATTTGCCTCTGTTTCCTCATCTGCAATATGAGCTGGAGAAGGAAATGGCAAACCAGTCCAGTATCTCTATCCAGAAAACCCCGAATGGGGCTGGAAAGTGTCATATACTTCCTAGCTGTGTGATCTAGGCAAGTCACTTGACTCTGCTTGCCTCAGTTTCCTCACTTGTAAAACGAGCTGGAGAAGGAAAAGCCAAACCATTCCAGTATCTTTGCCAAGAAAATCCCGAATGGGGTCATGGAGGGTTGGACATGATTGAGGCAATCGAAGAACAACAAATTGTTAGACATCATCTCTGATTGATTGAAAATTGGTCCCATGGCACTGTTTATTCTTATTCCTGGTTCTGCCTTGGAGTAGTTTAGTCCTTCCTCTAGGTGATGGCCCATTCAACGTTTCCAGGTGATTATTGTGTCCTCTAATATATGTATCCTCCACTCCTTGGGCCAACCTTCATGTGGGATGATCTTGTAGTCCCTCATCCAGCTCATTAATGTTTTTCCTAAAATATGGCCCCAACCTGAAAAGAGGTACCCCAGAAATGGGGCCTGGGATTATTACCTCCCCAGTCCTTCGTAACACACACCTCTTTAAAAAAAAAAAACCAGGGGCAGCTGGGTAGCTCAGTGAATTGAGAGCCAGGCCTAGAGACAGGAGGTCCTGGGTTCAAATCCAGCCTCAGACACTTCCCAGCTGTGTGACCCTGGGCAAGTCACTTGACCCCCATTGCTCACCCTTACCAATCTTCCACCTATAAGTCAATACACAGAGGTTAAGGGTTTGGAATTTAAAAAACAAAACAAAACAAAACAAAAAAACAACCTTTCTGTTCTGTCTTAAAGGGCTAGGCCAGGGGTTGGCAACGTATGGCTCTTTCTGCAGGAGCCATAAAGTCCATTTTTTTTTTCAGGCGCTGTTACAGGAGCGGCACTGTGAGCACTGTACAGCTCTCACAAAATGACAATTTAAAAAAATGTGGCGTTTATGGCTCTCATGGCCAAAAAGGTTGCCGACCCCTGGGCTAGGCAATGAGGTTTAAGTGACTTGCCCAGGGTCACACAGCTAGGAAGCATCTGAATCCAGATTTGAACCAAAGACATCCCGATTCCAGATTTAGTCTCTACCATGTGCTTTCTAAGGCAGCCTAAAATTGCTGGGTTGTTTTGGCTGCCATATTCCATTGTTAATCTATATTGGGCTTGAAATTCACTAACTGCTACTTCTTACAAGATTTTTTTCAGGTAAACTATTTTGGGAAGGTTTTTTCTTTAAACCCAAGTCTAACTCTTTCCATTTGTTCCTAGGAAGTGTTGGTCTTTTAGATTAAGGACAATGTTCTAGTCTGTCAAGATTTCTTTTGGCCTCTGCCTCTGCTCTCCCCAGGTTAACTGTACCTTCTGGGTACAGTTGGGCCATCTGAACAAGGCTGTCCTTTATTTCTATCTGTGTCACTGACAAAAATGTGAACTAGCACAGAGCTGAGCTCAGCTCTCTGGGACACTCCACTAGACCACTGCCTTTGTAGGTTTGGCTATTCACACAGTTTCAAAAGCTCTTAATTCTCCCATTGCCCTGCTTACATCTCCTCAACTTGGGCTCAAGCACAGTTCCGAGAAACTGTCTAGTTACCATTGGAATCATTTGTTTCAAAACTGAGAATGAGGTTAATCTGGCATTACTTTGATTTCATGAAGCTATATAATAGTGTTGTGGTTGGGTCATTTTTCTTTGAGGGTTTTCTTGGCAAAAGTCTAGAGGGGTATCTTATTTCTTTCTCCAGATCATTTGACAGGTGAGGAAACTGAGGCAAAGAGGGTGAAATGACCTGCCCAGGGTCACAAAACTGTGACTTCCCTCTACCTACTACTTTAAGAAAAGATGTTTATTACTGACAGCATTGCTTATATATACTTGTGTTGGCAAACCTATGGCATGTGTGCCGGAGGGGGCTGCTCTCCTCCCCCTCTCCATGTGTGCCTGAGGACACTTCTCTCCTTACCCACCCCTCTGCTCAGCTGCCCAATGGCAGCACTTTCTCTCTCCCCTGACTGGGATAAGGTGGGGGGCTCATATGTGGTGTGAGGGTTGTAGTTTGGGCACTTGGCCTCTAAAAGGTTCACCACCACTATATACATACATACATATATACACACACACACACACACACACACACACACATACACACACACACCATGTTTACTTAAAAGGCTCAGCTTTCTTTCAAATACAAGATCTGTCTAACATAACACCATCATTGACACAAAATAGCAAACTTCTATACTGCAGGCTTAAGCATTGTAAGTAAATGACTGAAAACTGTACCACTAGGCATTTCAGTTGAGACAAGGCAAATGCCAAGATTTAACTAGTAAACAAGGCTCGATTTGAACTCAGGGAGTCGAGTCTTCCAGACTCCAGGGCCAGTGCTCTGTGTCCTAGGGTGCCACCTAGGCGCCCTCTTTGTGATAACCTCTTCCTTTTTCAGATAGATGCATTAGCCATTGCTTTAATAATATGCTCCAAAATTTGACCAGGAATAAAGTCAAGTTCAGTGGCTTACAGTCTGAGGAAGCTCCTCTTTCTGCTTGAAAATCAGGGATATTTGTCCTCCAGGACTCTGCTCACCCTGTTCTTTCATTTTAAAAAGGCTCCCAGATGGGAAGGGGTCAATGGGGCTGCAGGCATTATCTATATCTGGTATTTTTGTTAAGTGTTTCCTAATTACATGTTAATCTGGCTCAGGCTGTTTGGGGCCTCCCTGTCACTAGAGAGTTTGCTACTTCTGTGCTAATCTCCACTGGTCTCTTACTACAAAGAGGTAAAGCTTCTACTTATTTCTCCTTAATGTATTCCTTTACCCACTCTCCATTATTGGCACCTGCCACTGTTCCAGACTTTCTTTGACCTCCACTGATGGGGGCTCTTTTCTGATCTCACAATCCCTTGGCCTTCCCCCTATTCTTTTCTCCTTTATTCTAGCCTCTGAGAAAGAGGTGACCCTTCTCTTCCAAAGACCGGTGCCGCTCCCCGAGTCCATCCCCTCCTCCCATCTTCAATCTCTCTTTCTGTTGGCTCCTTCCCTTCTGCCTCCAAACAAGTCCAAATCTCCACCCACCCGACCAGAACAATGTCCAGCATGGCCCTGTCAGCTCCACAAGCTTTCAGCCTGTAGGTCCCTTCCTTTTCTCAGCCAAACTTCTGGAAAAAGCTCTTTTCCAGCCCTTCACTTCTGCTCTCATTTATTGACTCTTGCAACCTGGCTTCCAAGATCGGCTCTGAATTGACACAAACATTTCATGTAATTATGAATGCCAATTCTTGTCAATTGTTCCTTTAATATTCATCATTGTCCATTTAATGATAAATGTCTTAATAGGTAGCGTTTACATGTAGAACCTAAAGGTTTGCCATTAAGTTTGGCTCATCTGTTATCCCCTTGGAGCCCACAAAACATGGGGAGGCCAGGACTCCTGCGATCCCCATTTTACAGGAGAAGAAACAGAGGCAGGCAGAAGATAGGGTGACTTGCCAAGGGTCACAGAGCCAGGTAGTGTTTGAGACCAGATCAGAGCCAGGGGGCTGCTTGACTCTCAGCTCCATGGTTTGGTTTAGCAGTAAGAACTCAGGGACCAGGCTCTCTGCCAGTGAGGGCCCCTTGAGGAGAGGCAGTGGAGACTGAACAAGTATTAAATAAGGAAATTGCAAAGAGGTGAGGGATGGAGGGGTGGATGGTGCCAGGGGAGAGGGGGCACTTCCACTTAGCTGATCTGGGGAGGAAGCTCTGAATAGGATGAATGAAAAGGCTCCGAGCAGGAGCTGGAGGCTTGCCTAGGGCCAGGCTAAGCTAGGACCAGGGCCAGCTCCTTTTGGCTGGGAGGCAGAGGGGAAAAGGGAACCAAGGAGAAATAGGGTTGGAGAAGAGAAAGGGAGACAGAACAGGCAAAGAATGCTAGCCTTGGAGTCCAGGAGACCTGGGACATTTTCATTTAAAATGAAAGGAGTGACCGGAGACCTGGAGAACAAACATCCCTGATTTTCAGACAGGAAGAGGAGTTTCCTCAGTTCCCCACAACACCCCAAGATGATGAAAAACAACGGTTACTTCCTGCCAGGAAATGCCAGCACCCCAGAAGGCTCGCCTGCCTCACCTCTCTCTGTCTCACAGCCCTGGTGCCCTGGCCTATCATCCTTCCTAGCTGTCAGGATTCTGCTCCCTACATGGTGTCAAAATCTCATCCTTTTTATTGATAATGTTGGCCTTTCTTTGTGATCAAATGCTTATTGACTCTTTCCTTTTATGAGGATAAGCAGTTTTCCTTAGTACAAAGTATGCTCCCCGAGGGCAGGAGCTGTTCTTTATTTTTATTTCCCCAGTGTCCAGCTATATATAAAGGACCCCAGATTCACAGCTGGAAGGTACCCCAGAGGCTTTCTTGTCCAGCCCCCTCATTTTACTGATAAGGAAACTGAGGCCCTAGGAGGGGAAGTGACTTGCCCTAAATGAGATAGGTAGTAAACTTCAGGGCAGGATTTGAACCTAGCTTCTCTGATTCCAGGGCACCAGGCTGCCTTCTCCTATTTATTGAAGTGACAGAGAACAGATCAGAGTTTCCATGCAGGGAATCTACACCTTTCCCTCCCCCAAAAAGGTTGTAACGGTTGGCTTGGATCACTCAAAGTACCCGCCAGGAGCTGGGAAATCACAGCCAAGAATCCCTTTTCCTAATAAGTCACTAAACATCGATTAAGCCCTGAGCCCATGCCGGGTCCAGTGCAGATGGTGCAGAGGGATTTTCTACTTGTTTCTAGGACAGGCTCCTTAATCTGGAGTGTCTTCTCCATGCTGGCTGCCGTCCTTTCTCTGGGCTGTATTTTAGGACAGAGAAAACCTGACTCTGAGAAGGGGGCCATGCTAGATTTCACCAGGTTGCCTGCCTTGGCAAAAAAAAAAAAAAAAAAAAAAAAAAAAAAAAAAAAAAAAAAGCCAATCAGGGGCAGCTGGGTAGCTCAGTGGATTGAGAGTCAGGCCTAAAGACGAGAGGTCCTGGGTTCAAATCCAGCCTCAGACACTTCCCAGCTGGGTGACCCTGGGCAAGTCACTTGACCCCCCATGGCCCACCCTTACCACTCTTCCACCTAGGAGTCAATACACAGAAGTTAAGAGTTTAAAAAGAAAAAAACAAACCAAAAAAAAAAAAAAAAAAAAGCCAATCAGCACTTATGAGCGCCTGCTCTGTGCCAGGCACTGGAGGGGTACAAAGAGAGGCAAAAAGAGGGTCCTGGCACTTTCCAATGGGGAGACAAGTCAGTCAAGTCAGTTGGTCAAAAAGCATTTATTAAGGTCTTACTGTGCTATGCCCTGCGGATACAAGAAAAGCAAACAAAATATATTCATAGTCACTACAGAGTAGGCTGGGATCCACTAGCCACTAGGGAGGAGATGTCCCGTCCCTTTCCCTGGAGCCGCGGGGTGGGGAGTGGCTGGGACGGCAGCCCTGGGGTGGGGGGAGAAGGGAGAGAGGGAAGTAGCTGGAAAGAGGGGGCGGGAGAACTTGCTAACTTGCCAATAACTAACCTGTCAATAACTCAATAACTAGCTCCTCAATAACTAAACTGCGGCTGGGGGCTGCGTCCCGCTCCTCTCCCCACTCCGAAGCCGGGGATAAGCACTCCACCCCCGTGTCCCCATAGACCCAGGCCCTCAACCCCTGCCCAAGACAGCTCCCCCCGCCGCCCCCTGGCCCTAGGCGGGCCCCAACGGCCCCTGACATCCCCGGCCTGGGCCACCCGCGGTCTCTCACCTCAGGAGTCGCCCGAGGAATGCGAGAGCCCGAGGGGGCCGCGGGGAGAAAACCGTTCTTGCGCCTGCGCACAAGAGAGCTAGCGGAGTGGTTAGGGGGGGGGAGGATGGCCCGAGGGAGGCATTACGGTAAGGTGAGGCGCTGTCACTGAATCATTACAGACTGGGCCGAGAGTAGTTGTGGGACCGTTTTCGGCTGTCATTACGGTAGAGGCTCCAGGGCGCCCCCGCGCAGTCATTACGTTACAGCCTCTCTTTCCCGCAACCTCCCCCTAGAGAGTGTCATTACAGTAAACCCTCCTGCAAGCCCCCGGGGGGAATAATTACGGTACAGGCCCTCACTTTGAGTTATATAGAGTGGGAATCAGTCTGTCTTGACCTATTTCCACTGCACTACTGTGGAGTGGAGGTCGGGAGCCATCCGGGGAGCCGAGGCGCTCCCGGGATAATTACGGTAAGCCTCTTCTATGGCAGAAGCCCTATAGGAGTAATTACGCACAAGCTAGGGAGGGGAGTAATTACGGTAAAGTCTCCCTAGGCAGGGCAAGGAGCTCCGCTAGGTGCGGCGTACCTGTGCGCCCCGAGTCCAAGTCCCTGCGGTGCACCTGGGGAAACTGAGACCCAGGGAGGCAGTTGCCGAGGTAGAGCACCATATCCGGCGTGAGGAGAATCTTGCCCAGCCGTACCCAAGTGATGCCATCCCCTCAATGTCCAGTTCCTTGCTGCCACGAAAAGGGCTGTTAATAAATAAACTGGTCTTTTCCCCTTGAAAAACAAAAAAACAAAAACAAAACCCCTTTGGGATCCCAAAGAGCTGTATTGCTGGATCAAAGAGTCTGCAGTTTTAGGGCATAATTCCAGATTGTTCTCCAGAATGATTGGATCAATTCACAACTCCACCCACAATGCACCAGTGTCCCGATTTTCCTACATTCCCCCCTCTGCCCCCCCCCCACATTTGTTATTTCCCATTTCTTTCATATTAACCAGTCTGATGGGTGTGAGATGGTACCTCAGAGTGGTTCTGATGGGCATTTCTCTAATCGAGAGGGATTTTACGTCTTTTTTTTTTTTTAATATGAGTATACATAGCTTTGGTTTCTTCTTTTGAAAATTGCCTGTTTATCTACCATGACAAAGTATCAGTTGGGAAATGATTCTTCTTTTTTATGCGTTTGGTTTATAATACGTTTGGAATATAATATGTTTGGTTCAGTTCCTTATATATTTGAGAAACAAGGACTTTGTCCTTGTAAATCCTCATTGGCACGTTCCTGTTTTCCTCTTCATTTTAGTTGCATTAGTTTTGTTTATGCAAAATCTTTCTAGTTTCATGTAATAGAAACGACCCATTTTGCCTCCTGTGATCCTCTCGCTCTCGTTTGGTTATAAACTCTTCTCTACAGAGGAAGTAATTTTTTCTTTTGATAGTCAACTTTTTTTCTACATATTATTATTTTTTCTAGCTTTATAAAATAATTCTTTAGAAGTTTGGCAAGGCACTGTATAAATAAATTAGATAGAATTGTCATTTTAAAAATACTGACTCAGCCTATTTGTAGTAGTTAATATTTCTCCAATTGTTTAGAGCTGTCTTTATTTGTGTGAAAAGGTGTTTTGTTTTTTTTTTAAGTTATATCCTTGTTGTTCCTGCATGTATCTTGGCAGGCAGATCCCTCCTAAGTATTATATATATATATATCTGCAGTTATTTTAAATGGAATTTCTTTCTACCTCTTCCTGCTGGGTTTTGTGGCTAGTATTTAGAATTGCTCATGATTTATGTGGCTTTATTTTATAAACAACTTTGATAAAACTGTTCATTTTTTTCAACAAGTTTTTTAGTTGATTCTTTAGGGTTCTCTAAGTGTACCCTCATATCATCTGCAAAGACTGATTGCTTTGTTTTCTTGTTCCCTATTCTTATATTTTTAATGCCTTTTTCTTGTCTTAGTGCTATCACTGGCATTTCTAGTATAATAAAAATAATAATTGTGACACTGGACATCCTTGTTTCACCCTTGATTTTATTGGGAAGGCTTCTAGTTTATCTGCATTATAGGTTATGCTTGCTCTTGGTTGGAGATAAATATTACTTTCCAATTTAAGAAAGGTTCCATTGATTCCTATGCTTTGTATTGAGGTTGCCTGATGTGGAATTAAGCCTTTGGAGCAGACACACACCTGAGTCATCTCATGTAGATTATGTGCCCAACTTAAAGTCCTTTGTCTTGTCTTTAAAAAAATTAATAATGTCCTTAGGCATGGTGAGGCTCAAATGCTTTGCTTTCCTCATCTATAATTTTAGTCCCAAGGCAGTGAGATGGCTCCATGGAGAGAGTGCAAGACTTGGAATCAGGAAGACCTGAGTGCAAATCTGACCTCACACCCTTACAAGCTCTGTGACCTTGGGCAAGTCATTTAACTTGGTTTGCCTCAATTTCCTCATCTGTAAAAGGAGGGAAAAGATACCCCGATATCTCTCCCAAGAAAACCCCAAAAGGGGCCATGGGGAGATGGACACAATGGAAATGACTGAACAACAAACACCAGTGTTCAGTCCTCTCTCTGGCCCCCGGGATCCCACCTAGCTTTAGGCCTGTAATTCTATGAACTCGTTGGGTTTTCCCAGTATCAAACCTCTTCTTGCTGTTGGCTCTCTTGCTCCACCTGATTTATTGCCCCCATTTCCTGACTGTTATAAACTAAGCTCCTTCCCCTCAGTGGACTGCTGCTCACCCCGGGGTGACCCTGTTGTTCCTGCTGCTTCCCAGCAGGCAGTATTTGGGGAACATCTCGTTTGGGTTGGTCTTGGAATGTTCTTTCCAGAACACAAGATTTGCATTGAGGTCAGCTCAGAGAGTTGGAGACAGAAGCCATTTTTTGTATTTTGTTACATTGTTTTTTGTTAAAAAAAAAAAAAAAAAAAAATATATATATATATATATATATATATATATGGGGCAGCGAGGTGGCTCAGTGGAATGAGAGCCAGGCCTAAAGGTTCTGGGTTCAAATCTGACCTCAGGCATTTCTGAGCTTGAGTGACCCTGGGCAAGCCACTTAACCCTCATTGCCTAGCCCTTACTGCTCTTCTGCCTTGGAATGGATACAGAGCATTGATTCTAATGTAAGGTAAAAAATAAAGGCTAAATTCTAAGATGGAAGGTTAAAAAAAAATAAAATATATAAATTTAACATTAAAAAACCAATGCAACCAACTAAACTGGCTATTTAACTATATTTAGTCCTTTAAAATTTTTAATTGTTGTCTTTGATATCACCTGTTTCCAAATATATCCCCTTCCCTCCCCTACTCAGAAATCTATCCATTGCAAGAAAGAATGTAAAATAAGTAAAAGAAGAAAAGCAATTCCAAAGAACCAACCATTCCCTCATTCATATGTGGCACTATATGCAAAGTATAAAAGGACATTTTTAAAGCAAATTTAATTTTGTTACAACCATCCACAAACATAAATAAATAGTCCAATAGGCAAAGAACCAAAAAGAAGATTGTGTTTTCAGCCATTAACTCCTATTAAGTCCAAAAGTACAAAGAATTCAGTCCTGAGACAATTAATGCAAGAGAGTCACCAGACTGGCCCTGGTCTAGGCTCTGGTCTTCAGCTTCCTCCTTATGGGACCTTCCATGACGTTGGCTTGGAGAAGAGCTCTAAGGAGACAGCCCAGCCTCCTCTTTTGGTGGAGTTGGAGGTCCGCAAGGAATGTCCATGCATATGTTTTAGACTTTTTAAATGTACTGGCCATCCTGCTGGTTATTTTTCTAGTCTTTTCTCCTTAAAGAATATAGTATAATATATACACCAGCCACACCTTGGTGAAACCATGTTGGCAAGTGGGCCAACCAGGCCAAACTGAATATAATATAGCAACCTGGTGGCGCAGTGGATAGAGTGCTAGGAAGACTGCTTTTCATGAGTTCAAATCTGGCCTCAGACACATTCTAGCTAGGTGACCCTGGGCAAGTCACTTCACCCTGTTTGCCTCAGTTTCCTCCTATGTCAGATGAGCTGGAGAAGGATATGGCAAACGATTCCAGTATCTCTGCCAAGAAAACCCCCAACGGGGTTATGAAAGATCAGATATGACTAAACAACAACAATGCTTGTGGATCTCCATCTTATCTGGCTTACAGTCATTGGTGATTTGTGAATATTTTTGTGCTTCTCGCCTTGGCTTATGACTTCCCTATTATCACTCCAAGTATTAAAGTGCTCTTTCTTTTTTTTTTTTTTAAATTTTTTTTTATTTTAAACCCTTAAATTCTGTGTATTGACTTATAGGTGGAAGATTGGTAAGGGTAGGCAATGGGGGTCAAGTGACTTGCCCAGGGTCACACAGCTGGGAAGTGTCTGAGGCTGGATTTGAACCCAGGACCTCCAGTCTCTAGGCCTGGCTCTCCATCCACTGAGCTACCCAACTGCCCCTAAAGTGCTATTTCATGGCATTTTTAACCTTGTGTATCTTGTTATCTTGTGGCTCCAACTGAAATTACACCTGATCTGGGGAAAAGGAAGAGGGAAGGAATAAGCATTTATATAGTATTTACCGTGGTTTATTTTTGTGAATATTATCTGATTAGAGCCTCCCAACAGCCCTACGAGGGAGGTGCTATATTATAGTTGAGGACGTGGAGGAAAATGGAGGTTCAGTGACTTGCCCAGGGCCACCCAGCTAGGAAGTACCTGAGGATGGATTTGAACTCAGGTCTTCCTGGGTCTAGGCCCACCATTTTATACACCTGCGCTCTCTGTCCATCTAGAAAGAAAGATGGGATCATCTGTTTTGTTCTGCCTCCAAGGCGCGGGCCATGAGATGGCCTCCATCTTTCTCTCGGGGGAATTAGCCGTCTGAAATATGATTCCAAATCAGAGCGATTTGGCCCAGCTCAGAGAGTCATGCAGAGAGCAGCCGGGCCCAGTCGGTCACGGAGCCCACGAGAGTTCTATTTAGAGTCAAGAGGGACGAGGGCGGTCTGGGAAACATCTCGCGAAGCTCTCCGTAAGGAGGTCCTCGTCTGACCGTGATTTTTGTCTGCTCATTGGGAAACTGCCTCAACTCCTGGCCCGGAGTTCATCCGTGCCGAGGTCTGCAGACCGCTGAAGCGGCTGCCGCTGTCAGAGGACCCCGCGGTGAAAGGTTAGGGGAGGCCTGGCCCGGAGGCGCCCGCCACGCAGTGCCGGGGAAGCGGGGCGCCATCGTCCTCTGGTTAGAACCTCGTGCCTTCGTCCCCGCCCAAACCAGGCGTCAGCCTTCCAGGCCAGGTGAAAACAAGGGACCGGATTGCCGGGAAGATCTGAAACAGGCCCGCAGGACGGTGGGCTCTTTCTCTCACTACATCCTACAGGAAGCGGGCTCTGGACGGACAGATGAGCAGGAATCCAGAAGGCCGGCTCCAATCGGACGTTTGCTCAGAGATGCATGTGAAGACGAGCCTCCTTTAGGAACGTGGCTTTATATTTCTCTTCTGATTCAGTAGATTCAGGGAACTGAAGAGGAGGGAAAGTCATCGTGTCGCTGCTGCTCCCCTGGAAACGAGCTGCGCCAGGACGGTCGCTCCCTTCTCGGTTCTACGAGTTTTTCCAAAGTGCCCCCTGGGCCTTGGCCATTAAAAACTGATTGGGGGGCAGCTGGGTATCTCAGTGGATGGAGAGCCAGGCCTAGAGATGGGAGGTCCTGGGTTCAAATCCGTTCTCAGACACTTCCCAGCTGGGTGACCCTGGGCAAGTCACTTGACCCCCATGGCCTACCCTGACCACTCTTCCACCTACAAGTCAGAAGTTAAGGGTTTAAAAAACAAAAAAAGTGATTGGGAAGGGATCGGCCTTCTGGATTCAGCTCCAACACAGGCATGTTTGAAGAGGAGGAGAAGGAAGCAGAATCTGAATACGGATAGCCCGAAACCCTGAACGTCACCAGTGATTTATACCTAATGCTGGTGATGGACTGGGAAATGGGGGGTCACTTAAGAGAATGGCCAAGGGCTTCAGGAAGTCAGGTTGGTCTTTATTACTCAGAGGCAGGAGAACCCAAGGCCAGATGTCGGCCAAATAGAGGAAAGAGCTCAGAATCCCAACATAGGGAAAGTAAGAGCCTCAATTATCTCAGCAAGGGATGGAAGACATTCTGGCTTACCCAAACTGTCTCGTACCTCTAATCTAGAAGGGAAACTGGTGCCACCCACTTCTCTGGAGGGGGACGAGGAACTAAGAAGGCCACACATATTATATACGTGGTCACTTGGGCCTGGGACAGAGATGCACACCTTTAAAATCTTACCTGGATATACACTGGCTGAAGTAGTTTATCGTTTAAAATCCAAGTTTCATGATCAAGTAGTGATAAAATTGTGCCTTGTGATTTCTTGCTTAGCTGAGAAATTTGACACAGAAGCCCACAAAAATCATCTGGTGGAGATAAAAAGGAAGTAATGATGGGGATGGCTGACTGGCTTGGGTTCAGTCCCACAATCTTCCCTTGTTGGCAAACTCCTCCATCCCCTCCTCAATACAATCCCTGAGTTAAATAAGTAGAAGCAGAAAAGGGAGAGACTGGGGGAAACCTGTCCTTTGTGAGGATGATGGTAGATGTGATCATCCATGGAGGCTGGGGGATGGACAAGGTGAGTTCTTAAGAACTACTAAAAATGTATGTTTTGAGTTTCTTGTAGGGTGGTTGTTGAAGAGACAGCATGGAGTAATGGATAGGGTGTTGGGTATGGAGTCAGGAAGGTTTAGTTTCCAGGCCTTTCTGAGATGCTCACTGGTTTTATGACCTTGGGCAAGTCATTTATCTTTTCTCCAGCTTCTTTGTGCTCATTTGTAGAATGAATCAGATGTCTCCTGAGGCCCATTCCTGCTCTCAAACTCTGAACTTTTAATTCATTCCATGATGGAGCCTGAGTACTAAACTAAAAGTGTTTTCTATTCCAGATTTCCCATTTCTCAGGAGAGGTAGATGGGGAAATGGTCCTCCTCAGGAGAACTCAGTCAATGGAAGGTCACTCACCTTCATAGGAGCCAGCAGCCAGGGTGACCATCAGTAGAGCAGCAAGGAGGGGTCTCATGGTGGCGATGGTTGGCTCCTCAGGCTCTGGGCTTAAGGAGGCTGGGAGCGCTTTGGGACCGGCAGGGTCCACGGGGCTATCTGTGTCCTGCGAGCTGCCCAGCCCCTCCCCGAGGTCCAGTCACGTGATGTCAGAGGAAAGACTGATGGAGTCTCCTCCTCCCTGCCCAAAGTGACCGTCCCTTCTGTGAAGCCGGCCAGACCCTGGGAACAGGCTGTGGGTTGGCCACACTCTGTCTCGTCACCCAGTAAACCGCACCGTTACAGAGCTCGACTTTCTTTGCTTTGCCACCACCACGCGTATGAAGGCTGGACCTGACATTCTCAGTAGACTTTGGTAAAATGTAGTGCCTTGACTTGTCCTTCATGCAACAGAATAAACCTTGAAAGCCCCTGCAGGGTTCTTCGGGTTATTCTAGTGTCCCAGCTGAGTGGGTGGTTAGCAGTAAATGGTGTCAGAAGTGTGATTAGAAGGCTGGGAGAAGAGGCTGGGCTCCAAATCTGGCCTCTGACCCTTTCTAGCTTTGTGATCCTGGACAAGTCACTTAACCATCACTGCCTAAGGTCTTACTGCTCTTCTGCCTTGGAACCAATGCAGATAGCATTCATTCTAAGATAGAAGGTAAGTTTTAAAAAAAATTTTAGAGTTATTTTGGTGACAGGGAAGACCAAAATACGTATTTCCAATATGTCAATAAAGCTACATCGAAAACATCAAAAAATATATAAATTGATTTCACTTCTAAAGAGAATTGCTAGAGGATCTCAAAAAGGATATAAAAATCAAATAAGGAGGGTCATCTGAGTGACTTAATGAATTGAGAAGCAGGCCTAGAGATGGAAGATTCTAGGCTCAAAGTTAGCTTCAGATGCTTCCTAGCTGTGTCACAGTGGGCAAGTCACTTATCCCCCATTGCCTAGCCCTTACCATTCTTTTGCCTTGGCACCAATACACGGTATTGTATTATGTATACCGTGTATTGGTTCCAAGGGGGAAGTAAGTGTTTTTTAAATGAAATAAGAGAGTTAGAAGAAAAGTTGGGAAATTAACCAAGAATGATGTAGGGAAATAATGAAAAAAAAATTGACATATTGTAAAGAAAGAACAAAAAATATTGAAGGAAATAACACCTTAAAAAAACAGAATTGAGGGGCAGCTGGGTGGCTCAGTGAATTGAGAGCCAGGCCCAGAGACAGGAGTTCCTGGGTTCAAATCTGGCCTCAGACACTTCTTAACTGTGTGACCCTGGGCAAGTCACTTAACCCCCATTGCCTATCCCTTACCACTCTTCTACCTTGGAGTCAATACATGGTATTGATTCAAAGATGGAAGGTAGGGGTTTTAAAAAAAAACAGAATTTGCCAAATGAAAAAAGATACAAAAATCAATTGAAGAGAAGAACTCTCTGAACTTTTTTTTTAATTTGCTTCAAACTCTGTGTTATCTTCCTTCAAAATCTCCTCCTTTCCTTCCGAGGTTTCGAATATTACTTCTTTGTAGATCCTTCATACATGATATCTTTAGCCATTCCCTCTCAGCTGAGTTATAGCCTCATATATCCCATTACCTCTGAGACACCTCCAGCATGAGACGTCAAAAGAGAAAGTTCTTTCTCCTTAAACATTCCCCCTTTTTCCTGCCAGTTAGAGAAAAGCACATAAGTCATCTGTATCTACTGCAGACCATCTGCCACCAACAGGGCAGGCAGGTCAGTCTAGCAGACCCAGGAAGTGACCTTTCAGGAGGCAGATGCCAGGCCAGTCCACTTTGATTGTCACTTGCCCTCGGATATCTTTAAAGACCTGATCCCAAGGCTTCCAGGAAGGGCAAATCTTTTTCCTCAGTTACCATTTGCTCTGCTCACAGTCTAACCTCTCCATTTTCATCAAAGGGAGCAAGTCTTACATTAAAGAGCCCCGCCATGCTCTCCACCATTGTCATCAATCCCAGGGAGCAGCAGATAAGTCCAAGGAGCCTCAGAAATAGCAGCAGCTCCTGCCCCATATCTGTGGCCCCTCTTCTTGTTCACTCCAATGGCTTCAGAAGCAACAGCTATTGAAAATCCAAAACATCAAAAGTTCTTGCCACCAAAGTCATTGGCACCATGCAAAGATCCAACAACAGAAACAGATATTTTCTGAATGCCAATGATATGAAACAAGACTTATTATATCGACTGTACTGCTATAGCCATTGGGCCTGTCTATTCTGAAGCTGAAATCTCTAATATATGTTGTCTTTCCTATTATAATGTAGTCTCCTAAAGAGTAAGGACTGTCTTGCCTATCCCAAGGACATGGGAAGTGCGGTGATAAGGAGATTAAATCTACCCTGCCCATCTTTAGATTTAATCACCAAAGGTGAAAACATCTCCACTTAACTCACAAGTTGGGAGGTCTGTGACCTCTGACCATGACCATCTGACTTTCTGGCCTTGGGCTCAAGGCTGAATCTCCCTCTGCTGAGGGTTAATTAGATCAGCCTGGGTTAAACTAGGGGATCAGAGCAGATTACCTGGTGTGTTAGATTACTTATCCTGTCTTATCCTCTCTCTAATTTTCTTAATTTCTCTCTCACTTTTCATTTGTAAATATACTTCCATAAAGGTCAACTTGAGGTTATTCTTTAATTGGGGATTGTTAATTATTCAACCCCCTGGCAACCAAACCTTTTAATATTCACCCAATCAAGACCCCTCTTTACTCCTTACAGTGCTTAATAAATGATTTTTCATTCATTCACTCATTCATATCCCTTTCATGCTCTCTCTGGCTCTTCCTTCATCCTATTCTTCCCTCCATCTATCATTTTATTGTCTTGCCTCTCTGTTCCCTGTACCTGTCTTGAGCATCCTACACTACTCTCTTGGACTATTGTAGTCAGGTCCTATCTTCTCTTCCCTCCTCCACGTTCTCCTCATCCAACTCATGTCCTGACTGCTTTGTAGCCATCACTGTGATCCTGCAATATTCCCACTAAACTTCCATTGCTAAACCTAAGTTATGCTCATATTGCTAATCTCCTAAGCCCTCACTGGCTCTGTTCTTTCTTCCGAAATCCCTGTTCATTTTGGTACGAGCCTGGATTTCCAGGCCAGTTTCAGATACCCTGAGGGACACTGGACCCTTGTCCAGAAAACCTGGATAGCTCTCTCTCTTTCCTCCAGCCATGGCATACACTGTCATCACATCCCATCCCTTTCCTGTACAGCACCGACTGGACCAGCATGATGCTTTGTACCCATAATGTTTTACTCTATTAACATGCTCTTTGCACGCTCAGGTTCTTATGTTAAAGGTCCCTCAGGTGCTGCCCTCTCTATGGAGTCTTCTTGGATTTCCCAAGCTTGGTAGTAATGACCTTTCTGTCATACCTCCAATAGCACTTGGTCGACTGTTCTCCAATTTATTCTATAATGATATGTGTTGGGGGCAGCTGGGTAGCTCAGTGGATTGAGAGTGTAAATATGAAAAATGATAAAGGCTTGTATAAATATATAAATTAGTAATTTAATTAAAGCCATGCTGATAGATAAGTTATTAGACCACGCGCTTGTAAGCATCCTGGGTTCAAATCCGGCCTCAGACACTTCCCAGCTGTGTGACCCTGGGCAAGTCACTTGACCCCCATGGCCCACCCTTACCACTCTTCCACCAAGGAGCCAATATACAGAAGTTAAGGATTTAAAAAAAAATAAAATATAATATAATGATGTGTGTTATGTCATCTGGGTGGGCATCTTCTACACTTACCAAATTCCCCCATTGGCATCCCCTATTAATACATAGGCTAGAATGTGCCACACTTGGCACCTCTTCCATCATACAGTACATCTCTGCACACAGCAGCAGCTTCATCAAGGTTTACTGAATGGCACTGATCTCTTTTTTTCTCTAGGGCAGTTCCTTGAATCGACCATGATGATATCGGTAGCAATGAACTCTTTTGTCCACTTGCAGGAGGGAGACTAGGACCCACGGCCATGGCCGCTCTGAGGATGTCCAGCTTTCACGACACCTGCTCAGGGTCTAAGAATCATCTGAAGACGCAGACAGCTGGCCAGTCACATCAGAAAGCCCTTCAGTAAAAGGTCAGGAAAGGACTGGATCCCTAAGGCTTCAGGAAGTCATTTGGCAGTACTCAGGAAAACAGACCCCCCCTGCTCCCCAAATTATACCAACTCACTTCCTGGGTTCCATCACCAACTTCATTAGCCATTTGGCAAATTCCTCACCTCCCAGCCTAAGCTTCAGGCGCCAAAGCCAAGTGAAAACAAGGGACACCCAGAATTGCTTTGCATTTGATTTATTGACAGAGAGATTCGAAACAGGACCTCAGGATCATAGGCCGTTTCTCTCACTACATCCTACAGGAAACTGAGCTCTTGCTGGCAAGAGGAACAGGAAATCCAGAAGGCTACTTCCAATTGGATGCCATGCCATTACTAGGGGATGCCATAAAAGATTTCCGCATACTTTCACATTTCTTGTTCAATTTGTTTGCTTCCTGAAACAGAGAGAAAGTTAACGTGGCCCTGCTGTTCCTGAGGGAACCAGGCCAGGACAGTTGCTCCCTCTTTGCTTCTAATAGGTTTTTCAGAGTACACAAGGTACCTTGGTTATTAGTCAGTGATTGGGAAGGGATTTACTTGTAGGATTCAGCTCTAGCACAAGCATGTTTAAGGAGAGGAAGAAAAATGGACGGGAGCCTGAATACCAATAGCCTGAGACCCTGGAAGTCACCTGAGATTCAGCCCCAATGGATTAGGAGAAGCAGGTGTGAAAAGTCTTACCTCAGAAACTATCAAAGAGTTCCACAATGGTTGGTCCATGTTTTGTTTGCATGCATCACTATTAAGTACAACACTAATTATCTCTGGCAACGTTGCCAAACCCTCCTGGGGAGATCCGCAAGCATCAGCTGGAAGACACAAAGGAAATCTGTGTGGGGAGCACTGGCTGGCACGGGTAAAGTTGCACGGGCTTCCCTCGTTGGCAAACTCCTTGGCATAATTCCTGACTTAAACAAGGAGAAGTAGAAAAGGGAGACGCCGAGGAAACCTGTCCTTTGTGAGGATGACGGTAGATGTGGGCATACATGGAGGTTGAGGAACAGACAAGGTGACGCCTTAGGAACTCCATTGACATGCTTTGAGTTTTGTGTAGGGCACTTCTTGAAGAGAGAGTGGGTGCTAGACGTGGGGCCAGGAAGACATTGGTTCCAAGCAATCCTGAGATGTTCACTGGTTGTATGACCCTGGGCAAGTCATTTATCCTTTCTCTGCCTTCTTTGTGTCCATTTGTAGAATGAGTCAGATGTCCCCTAAGTTAGCCCTTCTAGCTTTAACTGTATGAACCTTTGTTTCACCCCATGAAAGAGACTGAATTCTAAGCTGAAAAGCTCCCTGATTTCTGCTCCAGTCTTCCCATTTCACAGGGGAGGTAGATGGGGAAAATGACCCTTCTCAGGAGAGCTCGGCCAGGGGGTGATGGAGGAGCTCCTTTCCTGGGGATGATGGAGGAGCTCCCTTCCTGGGGGTGATGGAGGAGCTCCCTTCCTGGGGATGATGGAGGAGCTCCCTTCCTGGGGGTGATGGAGGAGCTCCCTTCCTGGGAGCTCCCTACATAGATGAAGTCACAAAGGCCTTGAGACAAAGTGCTAATAAATGACTCATTGGCTACTATTTGGTTTGAGGGATTATGATTCTTAAAATCATAAAATCTTAAGCAGGCAGAACAGGGTAACTTATTTTAAATCAAGGAACTTGATTTCCCACCAAGGATTGCGATATACTCACGTTTGGGGATCTCCGTTGATGCCGCGAGCTTTCTACGAACGCTTTCCCTCAGTTTATGGTTTAAAACAAAAAATCTTCGGAGCATCGTGTTCTGCTAAAAAGAAACCAAGACTCACCTTCATAGCAGCAAGCAGCCAGGGTGACCAGAAGGAAGGCAACCAGGAGGGGTCTCATGGTGGCGATGGCGGGCTCCTGGGACTCTGGGCTGAAGGAGGCTGGGAGCGCTTTGGGACCGGCAGGGTCCACGGGGCTATTTGTGTCCTGCGAGTGGCCCAGCCCCTCCCCGAGGTCCAGTCAGGTGATGCCAGAGGAAAGCCAGGCAGAATCCTGACCTCCTCCCTTGGAAACTCCACCCCTGGCATCTCTCTCTGAATCTCCTCCTCGAGGCCTCCAGGCTGGATTGGATCCTCTCCATATCCTCCCCACGGCACCCCATCACGCGGGGCTGTGAATCTTTGGCTGAAGCCATCTGAAGCCCCAGTTCTTCCCCTCACATGACTGGGAACTCTTTCTCTCTCGTGGTCGTTTGTGGGGAGAGAGCAGGGCCTGGCCTGCTGTTTCAAGGCTTGGTGGTCCCGATGCAGAATATGCTCCCCCCACTCCCAGCTAGACCAAGTAGGAGATGAAGATGAGAGGCGAGTAGAGGAAGGGAAGAGCCCCTCCTGCGGCCCACCTCAGATTCTGAGTACTACAATAGACATCCTCCTCCATCGAAAGGCTGTTGAAGTCCCTGCTCTCAACCCTCTTTCAAGGGCCAGAGAGGGCTCATAAAGTCCATTTTTTTTTCAGGCGCTGTTACAGGAGCAGCACTGGGAGCACTGTACGGCTCTCACGAAATGACATTTTAAAAAATGTGGGGCAGCTGGGTAGCTCAGTGGATGGAGAGTCAGGACCAGAGACAGGAGGTCCTGGGTTCAAATCTGACCTCAGACACTTCCCAGCTGTGTGACCCTGGGCAAGTCACTTGACCCCCATGGCCCACCCTTACCACTCTTCCACCTAAGAGCCAATACACAGAAGTTAAGGGTTTTAAAAAAAAATGTGGCGTTTATGGCTCTCACGGCCAAAAAGGTTGCCGACCCCTGCTCAAGAGGATAGATAGGGGAAAATCCAGAGAGGAGTGGCCCTAGAACCTAGAGGATTGGGGAAGTCTTCCTCTAGAAGATGGGATCTTTAAAAAGGAGGCAGGAGGTGGCAAGGAGGAGGGAAAGAGTTTCACGTGGAGGATGGAGAAACAGTGCAAATGGTCAGAACAGCCACAACAGAAGAGGAAGAGGATCTAAACCAGGGTGCAGTTAAAGTGGAAAGGGTAATGATGGGTAGGACTCAGCCATGCCGGGGATAAAGGGGAGAGTCTGAAGCCAAAGAGGCTGTATGAGAGCCTAATCCATCTCCTGCAGATCTCTGCTGAGAACAAGCAGTGAAGGATGAGATTGGGGACTTGAAGGAAGAGAAGAAGGTTTGGAACAGCCATCATAAATAACATGATAGTCAATCAGTCAGTCATCTAGCATCTGTCAGGTACCTACCATAAGCCAGGCGCTGTGCTCAGCTGTGGTGACCCAATTGCTAGATTAAGAGTCAGAAAAACATTCTCCATCCTGCAACAACAAGCTAGCCTTTAAACTTCACTGGAGTCTCAGTCTTCTCTTCTGTAAAATGGGCATACAGGACGAGATCTGTGTTTCTTACCTTACATGGGGTGCTAGGAGGATCACATCTTGTATGTGAGTTAAGACAAGCAGATGGAAATGTCCATAGAGTGTTCAGCCTGAAGTTTGGAAGATCTGAGTTCTAATCCAGTCTCACATATTTACTAGCTGTGTAACCCTGGGAAAACGACTTCAACTCTTTTAGTCTCGGTTTCCTCATCTGTAAAATGGGAATTATAATAGTACCTATTTCCCAGGGTTGTTGTCAGGATCAAGTGAGAGAATAATTGTAACGTGTTTAGCACAGTGCCTGGCACACAACAGATGCTGTATCAATGATATTAATTGTACTGGCTTGGCTATGTCCTCCTTGGGGATAGCTATGAGATTGTGCATCAGTTTGCATAGCTTTCACCCTATCTGGGGAAAGCAGCTTCCTCTTCAAGTCTCAGGGACTAGTAAGTACTTCCAAGTCCTGTGTTACCCTCCTAAGCCCCAAGGACTGTTGCCCGGGGGGCTCTAGATCCTTGGATCACTTCCCTGCTTCTTCTTTCTGCTCCATCCTCACTTGGAGCAGATCAGGGTCTGGGTGTTGTCCTTTCAGGGTCCTGGGCATGAGGCCCCCTAGAGCAGGATGATCAGTGTCCAGAATGTGAGAACCCCCTACCCTGAGAGCCTAGAGCTCAGACCTCTGCTTCCCCCAGACTCCCAAAGAGGGGTCAGTATTCATGGGCTCTCACAGCCTCATCCTGCTCTGCTAGATTCCCTAGCTGGAGCTTTGACTGTTGTCCCTTCTGGTCCCAGGAGGATCCACTCTGGTTACCGTTCATACATACCATTTTCCATTGGAGTGAGATTTCCCATTATGATGTATTTTCTACACTATCCCCATATTCCCAGCCTGTCATCCTCACAGAGCCAAAGCCTGTCTGAACATCTTATAAGTCTCCCCAGTGAGAGACTTCCAGAAGGTGACCTCTGTTTGCATTTAAATGGTAGTTGACTGGCAATCTTCTCTGAACTGTGATTTCTCATTGCATTGGTTAGAATCCTCAAGTGTTTCCAAATTGTCTTTCTTTATAATATTGTCATTGTGTAAATTATTCTCCTCACGGTACGTTTCATTCTTCATCAGTTCATGCAGCTCTGTTCATAAGTTTCTCTTTGACATTTTGGCAGTATCAAGTAATACTATTTTACTGTATTCTTATGCCATAATTTGTCTTCTCACTCCTTAATTTATAGATAGCCCCTTAGTTTCCAGGACTTTCTTATAGCAAAAAGAGCTGCTCTAAATATTTTTCTACAGGAGTATTTTTCTCTTTAATTTTTTATACAAGCCTAATCATAGTGTCATTATGTTAAAGGGTATGCACAGCTTAGTAATTTTTGTGACATGGTTCCAAATTGCTTTCCAGAATGGCTAAACCAATTTATAGGTCCACCAATAATACACTGGTGTGCCTGTTTTCCTGCAGCCTCTCTAGCAACTGTTTCTTTTTTCCCCCTCTTTTTTCATCTTTGCCACTCTGAAGTGAAACTTCAGAGTTTCTTTTATTTGCATTTATCTATTTAGCAGTGATTTGGTAGGTTTTTCATCTATTTCTTAAAAGCTTGGATTCCTTCCTTTGCAAACTGCCTGTTCATAACCTTAGGTCATTTATCCACTGGGGAATAGTTCTTGTTCTTATAAGTTTGAACCAATTCTTTCCATATTTTGTATATTAAGCATTTATTAAAGAAACTGAGGATTTTCTGTAGTTATCTGTTTTCCTTTTCATTTTAGCTGCATTGGTTTTGTTTATGCAAAAACTTAAATTGTATTTAATTAAAATTGTTCCTTTTGTCTTTTGTGAACTCTCACAAAAAATGTTTTTACCCTATCTCTTTCCTTTTATCTCCTTTCTTTTCTTGCTCTCCCTTAGCTCTTCTTTCTCTAAAGTTCCATTTTTTTCCTACCTCTTTCCCTATTCCCATTCTCTTTCTCTATTTGATTTTCTTCTTTTCAGATGGCTACTTCTCAAAATAACCTCGTTAAAATTACTGGATTTGTATTTATGTATTCAATGTCTTTCCTGTGAAAAGAATTCAACTTGTGGCTGGCATGTTTCATGTTATACTTAGGATAATTCAGTGTCTCTTCTGGTACTGATATGAAGGTCAGAACAATTTAATATAGTGTGAACTCTGAGCTATAGTCTATTTAAAAATAAAAAGCCCCAGTGTTTCAGGAGGAAGAAGGGACAGGGGTCTGGCTTTATCTTTTGTAAAAGTTTTAGTAAATTGTTGTAAATCATCTGTTATTAGAATCCTCCTGACTTTTACACAACTTTGTGTCCAGGGAGGCTTCATTCCCCCTGTTTACTCTGTCTCCATTGCTCAGTAAAGCTTGTTTGCAGAACTAGGACATGAATAGGCTTTAGCCCACAGGTTTGGCCTCTTTCCTTGGGATTAGAAGGGAAAAAATGAGTTTGAACTGTATTTACTACCATTTTAATATGGTTCTATAAACTGTTACCACCTGTAAGACAAACATAATGATTCTAAGTACCGGTTCTGGCTTCCAAAGTCTCTCCACATAACTGGCAGATGTTGAAGCCTGAGCCAAAATCTATTGACTTCAAATCATGGTGTCAGGATTTGCTTCAACTAAAGAACAATAGTATCCACACCAATGAAAATAGCAATTCAGACTCCCCCTAGTCCTCCTCCCCTTCAAATAATTTTACAGAGAGCATTGGAGAAAAGAAAATGCATTAAATATATTTTTTAAAAATTTCCTTTCAAGATGTGTAATATTGAGAAAGAGAAAAATGGTTCTGGGGAGGAAGAGAAGTGAGAATTAGGAAGAAATGCTAAATGGGGGAGAATAAGTGGGATAATGGAAGGGTTGGGGAAGAAAACAGAGGGAAAAGTGGTGGAGAATGAGAAGAAGCAGAAAGCAAAAAGGTCCCTTGAGCATTTGGCTCTGGGATCCTGGTGTTCGTTACTCAAACCTCCCATACCCCTTAACCCTTCTGACCTCTTCTTCTTTCCTGACCAAGTTTCTTGCTCAAAACTAAGGGAGTCTAAGAATAGTGAAATAAATATTTGATACCTCAAAGAACTCAGAAGAATGAAATCCTTCTGTCTTAGAACTATAGGAAATTTTAGTCCATACGATTTTCTCTTTGTCCTATACTTGAGCAAAATAAGCTCCAGATTATATAAACAAACCCAGTCCTCTCAGGCAAACAATTATCAAAAAGCATTTTTAAGGTACCTATAATGTTATCTGACATTGTGTGAGGCGCTAAGGATGCAAAGGCAAATTATGAAGCATGGAACTAGATTTGATGACAGGCTACCCATGTGTTCACAAACAGATATATGCAGATTTCATAATATTGACAAATATTATGAAAATTCAAAATATTGACAAAGCAATTAGGGGAGAAGAGACACTAGAACTGGGAATGCCTCGTGTAAAAGATGATTCTTCAGTGCATCTTGAAGGACATTGGAGGTTCTAGGTAGTTGAGGAGAAGAGGAAGTGCTTTCCAGGCATGGGGAAGAAACAGTGTATAGATACAGAGATGGGAGATGGAATGTCATTTAAAAATTAATTTTATTTATTTTTTAGAATATTTTTCCATGTTTACATGATTCATTTTCTTTCCCTCTCCTCTTCCCTCCCCGCTCCCAGAGCCGACAAGCAATTCCACTGGGTTGTACAAATGTTGTCCCTTGATACTTATTTCCATATTGGAATGTCATTTTTGAGGAAAAGCAAGAGGACCAACATGGCTAGATTGTGGAGTGGATGGAGATTAGTGTCTAATAAATTGAAGCTTGGTTGTGAAGATCTTTAAACACCAAACAGAGAGGAATTTATATTTGGTCTGAGAAGTGATGGGGAGTCACTGGGGTCTATTGACTAGATGAGTGACATAGAACTGCACTGAGGGAAAATCACTTTGGCAACTATGTGGGTGATGGATTGGATTGAGAATTGAACTGTGCCAAGGAGATAACTTAGAAGAGAGGCGATGAGGGCTTGACCTAATGTGGTATCTGTGTGAGTAGGGAGAAAGGAACAAATGTAAAGGATGTTGTGAAGGTAGAAATGGCCATATATGGAAACTGATTAGATATGAGGAGTGAAAGAGTGAAGAGTCAATTATGACCCACATGTCTGTGAATAGACCATATGAAACTAAGAGAAGAGTAAGTTAAGATCCTGTACCTGGTCCACAAACTTATTAATGCCCTCTATCTATGGACCACCAATGCCATAATCTTAGCAATGTTGTGATATTTTGTGGTGCCACCTTTCCCTACCCCAGTCTCCATAGTAGAGATAACAGAAGAAAGAGGATGCAGCAACTCAGAGGATTGGTTGGCTGAAAGTACATCCTCACTGCTGCCAAATCAGACTGGCACTAATCTTCTCAACAATTTTTGCTTCAGGTAAAAGAATTCCAAGTTATGATGAGAGAGAGAGAAAGACAGAGAGAGACAGAGACAGAGAAAGACAGAGAGAGAAAGAGAGACAGAGAGACAGAGATAGAGACAGAGATAGAGACAGAGACAGAGACAGAGACAGAGACAGAGACAGAGACAGAATGGCTGTCTTTGAATAACACACATGCAGTTCAACTCCCTAGGCCAATGTCCAGAGTCTTTCAATTTGGGCACATTCCAGCAGGTCCACTATCTTCCTTGGCCCAAAGCTACCTCTACATCAAAACAAAGCATCAGAGGTTACTCTGAAAAGGAAACTAATCACAAAGTAGAGCTTTAACTTTTATACTTGATGAGGTTATTTTATAGGAATATATTAAAAATCAGAAAGATCTTTCTTTCATAGGTAGGCTGTATCCAGCCAACCTCTTCCTCTTTCTTGCTTTTATGTCCTGCTGAAAATATTGGATTCTATTTTTATAGGGGCCTGAGAATAGGGAAATAAAGCACAATACCTACAATAACCTAGTGAAATTAAGTCCTTCTGAATGCAAATGGCTGGAAATATTATCCAGATATTTTTGTTATTCCTCTATACATGGCCAAAATAGGCTCCTACATAAATAAAAGAACACAGTCTTTTCAGGAAATCAAACGAGGTATATTTATTAAGTTCATATTGCATGTCAGGCACTGTGCTAGGTGATGGGGATGCAAGACAAAAATGAAATAATCTCCGTCTTCCAGGAGCTTATAGGACATGTACATATATAAGCATATATGACATATATTCAAGATAATTTTGTGGAATGGAGGCGGGACCTATCAGCTGAAGAAAAAAGAAAGGCTTAATGAAGAAAGTAGCAGCCACATTTCCCAAAGACTGGAAATAATTCAAACTGAACTGCTTTTGAATCGTGAAAAGATTTGCCTCTAGTTAGGACATTACACACTAGAGCTGAAAAAAAGATTCACAGAGCCAAAAGGGGCCTCAAAAGTCCCTCTTCCCACCCTTACTTAAATATCTTCAAGTTCTAAATTAATACTTAAAAGCCCAAACTCAAGGATTTGCACCTATACCACTAAATGTATTACATGGAAGCGTTGTGTTTTTATTAAAATGCAAGTTCTATTGTGAAAGCAGATGTGTCGAGATGTCAGCACCATGGTCAGGGGCAGCAGGAAACCCAAGATGGAGAGTGTCAATCTGTTGGGGCCCTGGGACAACTCCTTGGAGATGAGCTGTTCTGTTAGGAGGCCACCATGTTAGGAGGAACGGAAGGAGGAAACATGGACCTCACTTCCTAAAGTTTTGGCTTGGACACCATGCTGCGGCATCTGAGCAGTTCTGGTGCACTTTTGAGTAAGTCACTGGGCTCAGGGAGTGAGAAGCTTTTCTCAGCATCCTAGGAGTGTTCTCTAACATGTATGTGTCCTTCTGTGTCTCCATCAGGTTGTGAGACCTTAAGAAATTGGCAAATGGAGTGATTTTTGTCTATATTTCCTTCTCTGAGAATCTTCAGAGCTGTGGCTACTCTTGAGTTCTGTCAGATCGTTGAGAACTCAGCCATCTAGTAGTAGTTTGTTCTGTGATGAAAAGACCTTCGTGAGATCTCCAAGAGGGACATAGCACCTATCTGAGGCTCCCCTGACTATCTCCTGCATCAACCTCAGGAACAGTTTAATATTTTCTTTTCTTTTCTTTTTAATTTTTAAAAAACCCTTAACTTCTGTGTATTGGCTCCTTGGTGGAAGATTGGTAAGGGTGGACCATGGGGGTCAAGTGACTTGCCCAGGGTCACACAGCTGGAAAGTGTCTGAGGCCAGCTTTGAACTTAGGACCTCCCGTCTCTAGGCCTGACTCTCCATCCACTGAGCTACCCAGCTGCCCCCCCCCCAGTTTAATATTTTCTGATGACATCCTAGACAGGGCAGAGAGGAGTTTTGCTTCTTCCCACTTACCTCATTCCACTGACTAACACCATCCTGGCTGCTCTGGGGATAATAATTAAATGGCCAAAGCAAACCAAATACCTAAATATGGAAAATGATCAGGGGGTGACCTTGGTGTGCACAAGGGTGATATGGAGAGAAAGCCTTCACTCTGTCAACAGTCAGAAAACAGTGACAATAAATTATGTGGGTAAAGAAAACATGAAGCTGAAGTTTAAGACAGAAAGAGGATTAACATTTAGGAAATGCAAACAAGAAGAAGCCAGTAAGAAAAGGTTTGGCATTGAAGGCAGCCAGAGGGCAGGACCACTGTGTGGTGTTGGAGAACAGTCACAAAAAGGACTTTGTTGAAATTTTATATTTGCTGCAAGGCAAAACCAAGGAGCCAGCCCTGGGATATGTGTGCCAAAGAGCTTAATTCCATGGAGGGCTCCTTCCACAGCAGGACAGAGACACCGGAATAAGCTAGAGGTCACAGCCCTGCTGTCCTCTGCCCTGCTCAGACCCTACCAGTGGGGCGGGAGATTCTCCTGCCCTTCTGGTCTAGGCATATCTGTGACTCGGAGGAGCTTTTGGAGATAATATTTGTAACGTTCCTGGCATGTGGCAGGTTCCTAAGAGCTTCTTGTTCCTTTCCCTCCCACTTTTCCCAGGAAGCCCCTCTTTAGAAGCCACTGCTCTGGGAACTGTGTACCGAGATCTTTTGAAATAACAGAACGGGCTTCTGGGTTGCAGCGGGGTTGGCCCTCCCCAACATGGTTTCATGTCAGTACACCTTGCTCTGGCTTCGACACATGCCGGTCATGGGGAGATCTTTAGGGGGCCAATAATGCTACCTGTCGACATTGCCTTGATCTAACTGCTGGAACCTGGGCAGAAGTTTGCAGAAGTGACAATAACAATGCAAATGGGGTCCAGCCTCCGAAAAGAAGCCAACTTATTTTGGGGCTCTACAAACAGATTTTACTGATCGTGAGGGAAGAATCAGCAGGGGAAATGTGACATTATTATAGAAATCTGATTGAACATAAGTGTGTGCAAACTAGTAGCATCCTGCTGAGAGGTGATTTTATTTACTGACTCCTTCCAAGTCAACTCGTCTTCTAAGTCCTTCAGGGGACTGGAGCCATTTTCTTACCGTCTACAGTGCAGACTTCTTACTAAATAAGTCTCTGCTGACTTGAACAAGGACAGCTTAAGAGACATTGACCTTGCAGAGTTATTGTGACGGGGATGACAGCTTCTTTTCCAACCCACCCTTCTCACGATCGTCGATATATTCCCCCAAATGATTCGTGTTCTGGCTAGCCTTGCCTTTTGTAAACGTGCAGAAATGTGTTTATGTCTTCTCTTCAGTCTCAAAAGCTATTTTGGTGAAAGAAGCTCCATGCTTTCAGTGGTAGGCATTCCCGAAGCCACCAGCAAAATAATTAAAAGTGATTTTCTTGGGGGCAGCTGGGTAGCTCAGTGGAGTGAGAGCCAGACCTAGAGACGGGAGGTCCTGGGTTCAAAGCCGGCCTCAGACACTTCCCAGCTGTGTGACCCTGGGCAAGTCATTTGACCCCCATGGCCCACCCTTACCACTCTTCCACCAAGGAGCCAATACACAGAAGTTAAGGGTTTAAAAAAAAAAGTAAAAAAAAGTGATTTTCTTTTCTGGGTGGTATTTTTGGAACTATTCCTTTCCCCTCTTCTGTAATGAACCATAAACATATACTTGGTCAGGTCTTTGGAGAGCAAGGACAGTTTTATTAGAGCATGAAGAATCTCAGGGAAGGACCAATTTAGATTTGGTCCCATTCCTGGGATGCACTAATGTGACAAAGACCACCACTGATTACCCTCACATGTAAGCAGAGCTTTTCTTTTAAAAATGGAAAACACTGTATACAGGCGAATTCTGCCTTATATTCTATTTCTTCTTCTTCCTTTTGCTATTCATCTCCTCACTTTCCTTCTTTTTCTTTATTGATTTCTTTATTGATCTTTGCTATTCATCTCCTCACTTTCCTTCTTTTTCTTTATTGATTTCTATATTTATTGATTGATTTATTGATTTTCTTTATCGATATCTCCTCCATGTTGTGCACTCCTTACTTCACACTGTTGTGATAGGAAAACCCTTTTCCCCGAAACTTTAATGAGATCTTATTTCTTCTTCTTTGTTTCTCCTTCCTATTCTCCTCTATAAGTCAGTTAGGCAAGTAATATTTATGAAGGGCCTACTATGTGCTAGACACTGTGCTAAATGCTGGGGACACAAAGGAATGCAAAAGACAATTCCTGCCCTCAAGGACCTCACAATCTAATGGGGAAATCACCATCTAGTCCTGCCCAAATTATAAATGGCTGTGGCACTGTGGAGAAAGGAGGACATGCTTCAGAGTATGCCCTTATACGAAAGGTTTCTGCCCTCTTGGAGCTTATATTCTAGTAGAGAGAATTGACACTGGAACATATATAGAACCCAATAATATATACGTGCCCAGAAAAGATATATGAGATATGCCTGAGATGAGATTCAAAAGCTCAGTGATGGCTGAACACATTAGAGAAGTCTAACTGTAGGGAAAGACATTTGAGTTGTGAGCTTAGGGGAAGGCAGGAATTCAATCCTCAGAGAAGGCAGAACCTGAATCTCCAAGGCTAAAGATGATAACAGCATCTGTGAGAACCACATTCTCTCTGGAACTGAGAGTAGCATAATGAATGCATTCCTGATATTTCCTCAGGGAACAGGAAAAAAAAAAACAACTCATGGCCTAGAGGTTCTAGGCACTCTGGGATCAGCAAGATGTCCAGAAATGAAAATGGAGAGAGGCTTTCTCTTAGACAGTTTGGAGGCAGAAGGAGAATGTGGTAGTGTCTTGGGACAAATGACTTAAGAATACTCTTTCCTGGTCTTGTGGTTTGAAATTCAATTTTATTTTATTTTATTTGCAACTCCAAACTATTTCCATTCCACTTACCTCTTCCCACACTGAGAAACAAGAACAACAATGTTTTTTTTTTTACATTACAAACCTGTATATTCAAGCAAACAAATTCCAATATTAGCCACGTCCAAAAAAATTATGCCTCGATGCTTCTGATTCCGTTGCCTCTCTATCCAGAGGTGCGGAGCATGTTTTATTGTAAGTCCTGTGGAATTTTGGTTGGTCCTTGTGTTAGTCAGAATTCCTCTTTCTTTCACAGTTGATTATGATTACAATTTTGCTGTTAATGTGTATCATATTCTCCTAGACTGCTCACTTCATTTTGCATCAGTTCATACAAGTTTCCCCAGCTTTCTCTGAGACTATATCCTCTCTCATGTCTTAAAGCACAGTCTCATTCGATCACATTTATGCAACATAATTCATTTAGTCATGCCTCAAATGATGTGCATCTCCTAAATTTTCAATTCTTTGTCACCTCCAAAAGAGCTGCTACAAGCATTTTTGTACATATAGGTCCTTTGCTTCTTTCTTTGATATCTTTGGATATATATCTAGTTGTTTTTTAAACCTTTACCTTCCATCTTAGAGTAAATACTATGTGGGGGCAACTGGATGGCTCAGTGGTTTGAGAGCCAGATGGAGAGACGGGAGGTCCTAGTTTCAAATCTGGCCTCAGACACTTCCTAGCTGTGTGACCCTGGGTAAGTCACTTAACCTCCATTGCCTAGTCCTTACCACTCTTCCGCCTTAGAACCAATACACAGTATTGATTCTAAGATGGAAGGTAAGGATTAAAAAAAGAATAAATAGGAAAAAAATTTTATGACAACTTAGTAAAATTGGAATTATATTACTAGGAAGTATCTGAGATTAGATTTGAACTCAGTACCTCCCATCTCTAGTCCTGACTCTCAATCCACTGAGCCACCTAACTTCTCCCTATATATCTACTTGTGATATCAACAAATATGCACAATGTAAGAGCTTTTGGGGCAAAGTTTCAGATTGCTTTTTTAAAAAAACATGGCTGGACCAGTTCACAGCTCCACAACCATGCATTAATATACCTGGTTTCCCATAGTCCCTCCAGCATTTGTCATTTTCAAAACCTTTGTTAGCTTTGTCAGTCTGACGGCCACACCTTAGAGTTGTTTTATTTTGTATTTCTCTAATTATTAATGATATGACTATGCGACAGTGGGCAAATCACTTACCTTCTATTTGCCTTAGTTTCCTCATCTGAAAACCTTCCACCTATGGTTGTTGGAAGGATCAAATGAGATAATAATTTAAAAGTGCTCAGCACAAATGTCTAGTTTGTAGTAAATGCTATATAAATGTTAGCTATTATTTTATGCTGTCTATAGTTATTTAAAATATAATTTCTCTTTCTTTCTCTTCGTGCTTCATTTTGCTGGTGACCTAGAGAAATGCTGATTTTTGTGGATTTCTATTATACCCTGAAATTTTGCTGAAGTTGATTATTGTCTTGGTTAGTTTTTTAAATTAACTCTTTAGAGTCTTCTAAGTGAAACATATCATCTATTAAAAAAAAACATTTTGTTCCATCTTTACCTATGCTTCCTTTGGTTTTAATTTCTAGTACTGTATTAAATAGCCATGGACACCCTTATTTTACTCCTGACCTTATTGGAAAGGTCTCTGACTTATCTGAATTATAGATAATGCTGGCTTGTGACACTAGATAAATACTAATCTTTTTAAGTTAGACTTTATTCTTGTACTTCCTAGTGTTTGAAATTGGAATATATGCATCTTGTCAAAAGGTTTTTCTGAAAAAAAATGATATAATCATATGATTTTTATAGTTTTTGTTATTAATAAGGTTGATTATATTTATAGTTTTCCTAACTTTGAGTCAATACTACCTTCTTGGTATAAATCCAGTCTGATTGTGTGATATATTGTACAATCTCCTTGCTAACATTTCACCTCTCTGTTTATATTAATCTATTTATTAGGGATGCTGATCTATAATTTTCTTTCTCTGTTATGGTTCTCCCTAGTTTAGGTATCTATATTTGTGTCATAGAAAGAATTTGGTAGGATCCCTTCTTTCCCTATTTTTTCAAATAGTTTATGTAGTATCAAATGAATTAATGAATTCTTTAAATGCTTCTTAAAATTTGCTTATAAATCCATTTGGTCCTGAATTTTTTCTTTGACCATTTAGTTAGTTTGTTCAATTTCTTTTTTCTAAGATAGGATCGTTTGAGTAATCTCCTTCTTGTTCAGGTCTGGGCAATTTCTATTTTTGTAAATATCCATTTTAGTTGGATTGTCAACTTTATTGGCATATAATTGAGCAACATAGCTCCTAAGTATTTCATTTATTTCTCCTTTATTGGTGATAAATTAACTGTTTTCCTTTCTTTTTTTTTAAATTTTTTTTTTCAATTTTAAACCCTTAACTTCTGTGTATTGACTTATAGGTGGAAGAGTGGTAAGGGTGGGCAATGGGGGTCAAGTGACTTGCCCAGGGTCACACAGCTGGGAAGTGTCTGAGGCCGGGTTTGAACCCAGGATCTCCCGTCTCTAGGCCTGGCTCTCCATCCACTGAGCTACCCAGCTGCCCCCCTGTTTTCCTTTCTTGATAATGATAATTTGGCTTTCTCCTTCCTTTNGCTGAGGTTTGAGCTTAAATGGAGCTTTGGGAGTTCATGGCTTCATCCTTTGATCAGAGGATCAGGGTGGGGGAATGGATCCGTTCTCTCCCAGTCCTTAGCCTGCCTGGTGGGTTGGAGCCTTGGCAGCTGTCCCTGCTGGCCTCAGGAGGATCCAGCCCATTTGTATTTTTGGAAAAATAAGTTTTTTCTGAAATTAAGCACCAACGTGATGGCAGATAACAGCGGAACACAAAAGAGAGGATTTTCTGCGAAACCCCAAATCTCTATTTCATATTGTTTGCTTTTAAAAAGTGGATAATACATTCTGCACATCTCTTCGAATATTACTCTGCCTCTCTGTTCTTCCCTCCAAACCTCCTACTCTTCTCTGTTCTCTGCCTTTTTCAAACGACTATTGTAAGAATCCTCCTTTTTTGCATCACTATTGCTAACCTTCAGTCCACAACCGCCTCCCCCAATTAAAAACCAAGAGAAAGAGGGAAAAATCTTCTAACAAATGAGGCTTGTCGAGCAAAGTGAATATGGGTAATGGCCATGTTCAAAAATGTTTTCAGGGACAGCTGGGTAGCTCAGTGGATGGAGAGTCAGGCCTAGAGACGGGAGGTCCTGGGTTCAAATCTGCCCTCAGACACTTCCCAGCTGTGTGACCCTGGGCAAGTCACTTGACCCCCATTGCCCACCCTTACCACTCTTCCACTGAGGAGCCAATACACAGAAGTTAAGGGTTTAAAAAAAACCAAATAAATAAAGGAAATTTTTCAGTGGCCACTCACACTAACACTTAGCTTGGGGTTCCAGTTCCCTTCCACCCCTAAAACCGCCCTACGTTGCCCCTTTCTTTTGGGAGTCTACCCAGGGCTAACATTATGGGAGGCCAAGTCCATTTCCAGGTGTTTGGTCCACCACACTGACACATCAGAGGTTGGAAAGACCTTGCTTGACTTTACTGATGGTCTCCTCTCCATTAATGGCTCCTGGCTCTCACTCTTCACTGGATTGAGGTGCTTTATTCAGCCTTCACTTGTGTCTGACTCTTCACGACCCCCTTTGGGGGTTTTCTCGGCAACATCAGTTCCCACTTGCTTTGGTCCATTTAATGAAAGTTTCTTCAGATAGTGGAATTGATCTGCATTCAGTGCCATATGGAAACAGAAGGACTACATGTTGGAAAGCAGCATTTCCTCCCAAATCTATGAAAAAGGGCTACATTTTTTTTCATGGGTTCTGGGGAGGAAGTGAATTTAGAAAGCCTAGAACCTAAAACTAGGAGAACAGGAACAGGTCTCTGTTCTAAGTTCCGAAAATCAATTACATTAACTTCCTTAATCCTCTGCTTTCTCCCCTGTTTAGCTGAGACAACAACAGTTTTAGGACTGTTGAAGTGGAAAGTTGTCTCCGAAGGTGAGTCGCTGCTGCTTTTTCCAGGATGTCCAGGGCTTTTCCCTCCTCTGAATACCTCCTCCGAGCAGGCAAATGTTATTTCAGCTCTCAGAATGCTGGTCCTCCCCTTTCAGAGGCAGTTCTAAGCCTAGAGGTTGTGAGGCCCCTTAGAAATAAATACTTAATCAATTGGACATTGATTAAGCCCATACTGTGTGTTAGGTACTGTCTGGGAGATGAAAAGCAGCCCATTTCCCGCCTGTGAAGAGTTTGTAGACACTGAAGGGGAATAGGATGTGCTTTTGGTTGTTCTTCAGTCATTTTCAGTCAAGTCTGACTCTTTGAGACCCCATTTGGGATTTTCTTGGCAGAAGTATTGGAGTGGTTTGCCATTTCCTTCTTCAACTCATTTTACAAATTAAGAAACTGAGGCAAACAGGGTTAAGTGACTTACCAAGGGTCACATAGCTCAAAAGTATCTGAGAGTAGATTTGAATTCAGTTCTCCTTGACTCCAGGCCTGATGCTCTCTCTCCGCTGCAGCCCTAGCTACTTCTGTGATGCACATAAATAAGGTTGTTTGAGGTACCACGTGATGAGGGAAAGGGGAGGTGCAGACAAAGCATTCTTGGAAATTCTAAGAAAAGGGACAGCAGCAGCCGTAGCATTTATAGAGCATTTGGCCATTTGCAAGGCACTTTCCATATAGTAACTCATTTGATCTTCTCAACAACTTGGTGAGATAGGTGCTATTATGATGCTCAGTTTTACAGATGAAGAAACTGAGGCAGAAGATGGTTTGTGGCTGGTCCAGAGTCAGCTGGGAAGATTGGGAAAGGTTTCGCAGAGGAAGTGATACTCAAATTGGTCCTTGAAGGACTTGACTAGGAAAAGACCATGAAGCAGTGCATCACAGGCTCTAGGATTAATTAGTCTGTGTGTGCCTAGAAAAATGAGTTACCCGCTTTGGAATGTAGAGTGACTGAGAAAGAGCAGAACAAAATACACCCATCAAGTCACTTGTAGTCAGAGGATGGAGATCCTTCAATTCTCTTCATTTGAGAACTTGATTTTTTTTATTAAAAAAAATTAAAATTTTTCCCGTGGTTACATGATTCATGTTTTCTCCATCCCCTCATCCATTCCCCTCTCCCAGAGTTGACAAGCAATTCCACTGGTTTATACATAAATATATTATAACTTGAATCCATTTCCATATTATTCATTTTTGTAAAAGAGTAATCCTTTAAAACCAAAACCCCAAATCACGTCTCCACATAAGAAAGTGATAAATCATGTGTTTTCTTCTGAATTTGAGAACTTGCATCTTAAAAATGAGGTCTAATGCTGTATAACTATAACATTAAAGAAGAGTTGAGAACGGTGCTCCCCTCCTCTCTTGGCCAAGGTGGGAGATGGCAGGCATTAACACTGCACAATTCTTTGATATCATCTATGTATTAGTTGACATTGTCAATGTTAGCTTTTTTTCTCTTCTTTTTCTTTTAATTTCTTTGTTTAAAAGGGTGGTTCACCACATAGAAGAAGAGAAGGGAAGAAGGTGGAAGAGGCATCGATAAAATGGGACTCAATTTTTCTAAAAGAATTGGCATTTTAACCCAGAGATAATAGGGAGCTGTTGGCCTTTCTTAAGGAAAGGAGTGATGTGGTCAGACCTGTGCTTAAGGAAAACTGTTTTCTTCAGGTTTGTGCCTAAGATGGCGGGAAATGTGGGACCTTTTTGGTCCCTGTGTCAAACTGCATGAAAATAAGCTTTATGGGATTGTCCACTTAGTAGACTCAGTTCTTGAGAATATAGAATGAAATTAGAGTTTATTGGCACAGGCTTGGAGACCTAGAATTCATATCAAGATTTTTTGAGGTACCAATAAGATGTCTCTGTTTGCTAAAAGTGGGGAAGGTGTCACTTGGGGAAAAGCTTGTAGAAGTCTGCTGGTGAGGTGTTGAGTTGGATTCAACCTCATTATTTCCCTCCATTAATTTTGAAGCAGCCCAGGCTCATGAGACTGAAGTTTACATGTGTCTCAACTCTGCAAATAGTTCATTAAACCACAGAATCAGAGTCATCAGGTACAAATTAGAAGTGCTTCTAGAAGACTCTCCGGGAACAAATGCTACATGTAAGCTAGGAGTGTCCTAATTAGAACCTAACTATCTATTCCCTGAAGTTTTGTAATTGGGTCCAAGACAAACAACTATATGCCTTCCCCCTTCTCCCCAAGGAGAGGGGGATGGATTTCCTTATAGATGACTATATTATATCACATATTATATATATAGTGTATATTACATTATATTATATTGTATTGTATTACATTATGTTATATTATGCTATGGTTTATTATATCATATTGCATCATATTGTACTGCATCATATTTTGTGTTATATTGTTATATTATATTGTACTATATTTTATTATATCATATTGTATCATATCATATATTGTTATGTTGTGTTATATTATGTCATGTTCTATTCTGTTATATTATATTATACTATATTTTATTATAGTACCTATATATGTACTATATTATTATATATTATTATATTGTGTTATGTTATATTGTGTTACATTATATTGTGTTATATTATGTTATGTTATGTTATATTATGTTATATTTTCACTGAATCAGACTTCCCTGTGTGGTCATTGATGTGGTCATGTTGACATGGGTGTTAGTCTTAGGCAGGGCCTGAAGTCACTCTACAAACATTTATTAAATATCTATCATTTGTCCTAAATGCTGGGGATACTGAAACAAAAATAAAGTAACCTCTACACTAAAGGAACTTACATTCTGCCACAAGAACCATACCATACATATACAGGTATATATCGAATAATATATGTATATATAGATATGTCTGTATAGAATAAAGGCTACCATAGAGAGCTCAACAGATAAAACACCAGATTTAGAGTCAGGAAGACCTGAGTATAAATCTGTCCTCAGACACTTACCAGCTATGAGACCCTGGGCAAATCATAGCAAAAATACAGAGAATCAATACAAAACAGTTACAAAGCAGGAGGGGTTGGGGCGCTGATTTGGAAGGTCAGGAAAGACTTCAGGTATCAGTTTGTCAATAAACACTCATTAAACACTTACTATATGCCAGCCATTGTGTTCAACACTGGCTAAGGCAATGGATAAATGGAGGAAGTAAAGGATTCTCTGAGGAAGAAGACCATTCCAGGCACAAGAGAGAGGAGAGATAGAGTGATGTGTGTAAAGAATAGGAGAAAGAAACTTACTCTTGGTGATCCCATTTGGGGTTTTCTTGGCAAAGATACTGGAATGTATCTTTTCCTTCTCCAGCCCATTTGACAGATGGAGAAACCAAGGCAAACTGGCTGAAGT
The DNA here is from genome assembly GCF_016433145.1 of Gracilinanus agilis. Lineage (NCBI taxonomy): Eukaryota > Metazoa > Chordata > Mammalia > Didelphimorphia > Didelphidae > Gracilinanus > Gracilinanus agilis. The sequence goes on along the minus strand of NC_058135.1, from coordinate 285,402,841 downwards.
GACTAGCCCAGGATCATACAGGGAAAATGCATAATGAAATCCAAAAGAAATGGTGGAAGTTGGGTGTGAAGGACTTAAAAAGGAAAACAGTAACAACGTTAATATCTTATTCTAGAAGCCCTAGTGAGCTACTGAAATTTAGTGAGCAGAGGGATGGCCCTGTTAGAGCTCCATGCACTGGGGGAAAATCACCAGGACAGCTCTGTAGATGATAGATCAGAACTGGGGAGTGGCTTGAAGCAGAGAGACCAGTGAGGCCTTGAACATTCCAATAATGAAGGGAAACTAGTCATATGAGAGCATGAGCAATATGGAGAGATGATAGACTGGCATGATCTGGCAACTGATTCAGTGTGTGATGTGAGGGAGAGTGAGGAGTAGAGAATAATGCCAAGCTTGCATGCTTGGGGCACTTGAAGAACGATGGCACCCTCACCTGAAATAGAGGATTGTGGAAGAAAGGTCCTGGGTGGAATGGGAAGGCTGAGGAGTTCTGTTCTGGATGTATTGTTCTTGAGATGTGTAGGATTTAAATTAATGTCCAATACTTCAAGTATCATATTTTATAAAGTTTATTATCTAACAAAATAGAACCCTCAGACTAAATTTTTCTACCAGCTCCACCAAAGCCAGGACAGGAAGAAAAGAGAGCGAGAGACAGAACTCCACAGAATTTATACCCTGTCTACGTCAGCACATAACGACAGGAAGGGAGTGGGGTGCTGGGAATTGTAGTTTTTTTTAGGGTAACAGATTCTAATTACACAGATGGGAAATATCTAACAGGTAATGGGAACTGAAGCTTAGGGGAGAGGCTGGGGCTGTGTCTATAGATCGTAGAGTTCTCTGCGTTGGGGTGACCATTAAACCAATGGAAGCTGATGAGGCCACCAAGTGAGAAAGTATGGAGGGAGAAGAGAACAAGGCAGGACAGAGCCTGGGGAAACACACGCAGCGATCAGAGAATACTGAGGAGCAGTCAGTGAACCAGGAGACTCAAGAGAGAGTAGTGTGAAAAAAACCCAGAGAAGAGAGGAGTCAAGAAGACAGGGTGATCGACGACCTGATAGAGTGCAGAGAGATCAAGAAGGGTGAGGACAGAGAAAAGACCACAGGAGTTAGCAATGGTGGCATTGCAGAGTATCGTTTTAGGCTGAGCGATGAGGTCAGGAGGCGGACAGCAAAGAGTTGAGAAGAGTAGAAGGAGAGGAAGTGGTGACAGTGGGTGGAGACAGCTTTTCCTGGGAGTTTGGGTGAGAGAGACAGGAGAGATTCAAGGTGACATACAAGGTGATAGTGTGAGCGGATTGTCTTGGGAGGGTTTGGGGAAGGATTTTTTTTTTTTAAGGATGGGGGAATCCTCCTAATTTGTTGTTGTTGTTCAGGCATTTCAGTCATGTCCAATTCTTGGTGACCCCATTTGGAGTTTTCTTGGCCAAGATTCTGGAGTGCTTGGCCATTCCCTTCTCTAGCTCATTTGATAGATAAAGAAATGGAGGCAAGCAGGGTGAAGTGACTTGTCCAGGATCAAACAGTTAATAAGTACCTGAGGCCAGATTTTGTTTTCATGTTGCCCCTCTCATTAGACTGTGAACTCCTTGAGGGCAGGGACTATCTTTTGCCTTTCTTTGTAACTCAAACCCTTAGTACAGTATCTGGCACATAGTAGATGATTAAGAAATATTTGCTGACTGACTGACATGAGTGTGTTCATAGGCAGTGAGAAATGAACTAGTAAAGGTAGAGAGGTTGAAAAACTATTAAGAATAGGGATAACTGAGGGGACCATCTCCTAGAAAAGACCAAAGAGGCTGGAATTAGAGGAATATCTCCCTAGATACTGGCCACCTTATTTTCAGAAACTGGAGCAGAGGAGAAGAGAATGGGGTTTTAAGATGAAGGGAAGGGAGTAATAGGGAGCTTACATAAATGGTCCCCATTTTCTCAATAAAATGTGAAATTAAATCCTTAGCTGGAAGAGTGGAGAAAGGAGAGTTGTCAGAGTTTGAAGAGAAAAGAGAAGGTCTACAACTACTTTTGAGGAAAGGTTTTTGCAATAATCTAGGCACAAGGTAGTGAGGCCCTGAACTAAGGTGGAAACTGTGTGTGGTGAGAGGTGTTGGATGGGTGACATATGAAAGAAGAAATGATAACATTTAGCAACTAATAGGATGTGTGGAGTGAGAAGTGAGGAGTACAAGATAATTCTGCAGTTATAAACTGCATAGATAGATAGATAGATAGATAGATAGATAGATAGATAGATAGATAGATAGATAGATAGATAGATAGCTTCTCTCCCAGGATCAGGGTGTCTGGAGAAAATGAGTTTTTTAGCAAATCTCTTGGTTGAATAAAGCCACCTGAATTTTGTCCAGCTTCAGACCTTCCCAGCTGAGGAGCTTCAGAAGAGGAATCTGAATGACATCTCCTTCTGAAGACATGCTCCAGATCGTAAAGATCTCTTTAAAGATTGGATACCCCAAAGTGGACACATGCTCTGAGTGGGGTCCAAGTGGGATAGAAGAAAGCAGACTCATCTACCCACCCATCCTGGTGTCACTGCCTTTGGTGGAGGTTGCCTCAGATATAATTACCTTTCTTGGCAGCTCATGTTGGCTTTGAAGCAAACTCAGGTGCCCAACTAAGTCCTCTCCCATGGCAAATCCTACTAGCTTTGCTTCCGTCTTGGGCATACCTCAGTGCCAAGTATTCCTCAATCAATGTCTCCCTATTTGCTTTCTTTAAACCTTAATACTCTTTCTGACACAAAGCTTTGTACTTTCTTCCCAGGATTTATGGCTTCTCAACTCTTTCCTGGCCGCTGGCACAGGAAGCACTTGAGATACTCCATTTGGCCAGCACAGTAAGGTCACCTTTTAGTTCCTACTGCTTGCCAAAGTTAGAGGGTTGGCTTTACCTTATGCTGGAGTAATCCCGAGAAGAGGAGGGTATATCAAAGATCAGGTTAATGTGACAGAGGAAGAAGATGATGAGATAGAAAGATGGAACAAAAATGGCCAACAGAGAGTTGATCCATAGATAGAAAGAATATTTATTAAGCATTTATTATGTGTGAGACACTATACGAAACAGTGAGGATCCCAATACCAATAAATGAGACTTCCCCTCAGGAACTTTTCATTCTAATTTTTTAGACCAGTGATCCCCAAAGTGGGCGCCACTGCCCCCTGGTGGGTGCTGCAGTGATCCAGGAGGGCGGCAATGGCCACAGCTGCATTTATCTTTCCTATTAATTGCTATTAAATTTTTTAAAAAATTAATTTCCAGGGGGCTAAGGAATATTTTTTCTGGAAAGGGGGCAGTAGGCCAAAAAAGTTTGGGAACCACTGCTTTAGATTCTTCTTGATCTCATTTGGGGGTTTTCTTGGCAGAGCTATTGGAATTCTTTGCTATTTCCTTCTCCAGCTCATTTTACAGATGAAGAAACCGAGGCAAAGAGGGTGAAGTGACTGGCCCCAGGTCACACAGCCAAGAAGTGTCTGAGATCAGATTTGAACTCGTGAAGATAAGTCTTCCTGATTCCAAGCCCAGGGCTCTATCTGCTGCACCACCTAACTATCCCTTCATTCTAATAGGGGAAGATATTATATAAAGGGGAGATGGAAAGGGAAGGAGAGGAGTTACCTTTGTGCAGGGCGAGACAGAGAAATCTGGAGAGTGAAGCGATAGTTCGTGGAATGGTGGTCTGGACTCACCAATCGGAAGAGCAGACCCAGGATAGAGGGGAGCAAGACTGTTGCTAAGGAGATTAAGACATCCAAATAGTTCGTTGATATGGGAGGGAGATCAGTAAGGGAGCACCTTGGCCGCCCTTGTTGAAGTCAGGTCAACCAGCTGGGATGGACGATATCCTTAGATAGATACTAAAAGAACTTATCTCTGAAAGCTTCCAGAGGACGGGCAAATCATCCAATCTGGGCTCTTTTGTTGAGCTTTTAAAGCCCTTCCCAATGTGGCCCCAGTCTACCTTTCTAGCCTTCCATAGACTCCTCTTCCCTCCCCTAAGAGTCCAACAAAACTGGACTTTATTACAACTTTCTTAAACACACCAGACACCCATCAGCCACCTCCACAAACTTTCTTTTCTTTAAAACAATTTTTTAAATTCTATTTTATTTTATTTTCAGTTCCAAAGTCTCTTTATCCTTCTGCCTCATCTACCACCCATTGAGGTAGCAAGAACTATGATATCCATTTTAAGAAGGAGGTCTTGTAAGACATATCTCTGCATTATCTCTACGACTTGTCCCTGGCTACCCCTCATGCCTGGAGTGCATTCTTGTTTCAAGTCTATCTCTTTGACCGCCTTGTCTTCTTTGATACTCTACTCAACATTATTCTTCTGCTGGTCCCCCCTCCCACTAGCTTTTAGTGACCTTATTCTTTTTTCTCTTATGTATCTATATTTATGTCCATGTTGGCTCCCTTGTCAATGTAAGCTCCAGGGCAGGGATTGTTTCCTTTCTATTTTTGTATCTTTAGGGCCTGCCACAGAGTCTGGGACATATGAGGGACTTCTTTTATTGATTGATTCTCTTACAATCAATTTTTCAGTTGTGCCTGACTCTTTGTGACCCCATGGGGGAGTTTTCTTGGCAGAGGCACTAGAGTGGTTTTCCTTTCCTTCTACAGCTCATTTTACAGATGAAGACACTGAGGCCAACAGGGTTAAGTGACTTGCCCAGGGTCACATCGCTAGTAAGTGTCTGAGGACAGATTTGAACTCAAGAAACTTAGTCTTCCTGACTCCAGACTTGGCATTCCATCCATTGTAGCACCTAAACTACCCAATCACAGAATTGGGGAAGGGCAAAAGTTATTCCATTTTAAAAGTTTTATATTTATTTTATTCCAGTAACAAATTTACACATATTTTCCAAGGTTACATGATTCGCATTGTTCGAAGAGCCCACTCTTCGCTTGGGGGTCTCTGGAGGTGGGATGCTGTGGCGAAAATGAAATGAAAACAAGCCAGAATGCAAGCGGAATTGCAGTGGCTGTTCTCTCTGGTACCATCTGCTGATTTTTATTTTTATACCCTTTTTTCTTTATGATCTCATATAGGTTTTGATTTTCCCATACATTCAAAATCACATATTAACTTTTGAAATATCATATGATTGGCATTTACTAATTATCCTATTGTGGTTAAACAAAGAAGCAAGCTTGTCAAGAATTATTCATTACGGTATAGCTTAGTTGGAACTTATTTTCAGCCATCCGTAAGGTACAAGAACATCATTTCCTAGCTGAGCATGATGGTTGATTATATTTTAACTAATTAAATCATGTATATTGTTACTTTATACTATTCATACCTATCATTAATCAAGAAGATAGTTATGGTGGTTGATTACATCAAATCTGTTCTTTCTGCTATAAGAATGTAGTTCTAGAAGGGTGATTCTGTGCTAATTTGTCATTCCCCTGTTTTCTTTGTGTTTCACTGTTTCCTTGGTCTGTGGGAGTTGGGGAACAAACCCAGGCCAGGTACATTCTTTCTGGGGAATTTAGAAACTTGCATTAACTCACTAACTGCTGGTTTATTGCAGGGATGATTCTAGGGGAAGTTTCTGTATTATGGGGGTTTATTTAGGGATTTATTTTGGGATAGTGAGTAATCTGTGACTGCGGTTGTTCTTGCCATGAACCTGCATTGTTTTCTTGTGTCTCCCTGGGGCTGAATAAGGATACTGATTGCAATAGTTTCAATGCAAGTGAATGTCACTGTAAAAAGAGTCACATAGGGGAAACTGAGTGAGAAATTTCCATCCTTCTGACACCTGCTTTGCTGGTTTGTCAGAGCCGATGACGAGCTGTGCTAAACGTCACGGGATTTGATGGCTTCCTGAAACATTGTCTCCCTCTCTTTTTCTCTCCCCCCTTGTGGAGATCTCTTTATCATCTCTGATAATCTGATAAGGACACTTTAGTTGATAAGGAAATAAAGACAGAACAAGAGAGTTGTCTTTTACCTCATGCTTCCAGCTCTGGCTCCAGGAGCCTGGAGTTTATTATATATATATTTCAAGACTCATTTCACACAAAGGAACCCCCCCGAAACTTTGCAGATGCGCAGAAGTTACAAATTATGTCACATCAAAACACAAAACATTGGCTTCGGAATAGACCAAGGCCAAGGCTGAATTTTGACTGGCTTCTTATCAGAAAGCCAAGTTGGGGAGTATCTTGGCCTTGGCTATACCAGGCAGCAGCATTCCTTGCTGTGTTAACAGTGTTAACCCTTTAAATTCAGGTTTGATAGGAACTTAAAGCTTTTCAATAAGGCCACAATACTTTTCAACAAGAAATCACAAGGATCACAAAAGAGGTCAAAAGAGGAGTCTCAGATGTTTATCTATTCTCTTATTGGTTTCCCACACCCCCTCCCAGAGCTGACAAGGAATTCCACTGGGTTATACATGTATTATCTATATTTCCATATAATTCATTTTTTGTAATAGAGTAATCTTTTAAAACCCAAATCCCAATCATATACCTAAATAAACAAGTGATAAATCATGTTTTTCTTCTGGATCTCTACTCCCACAGTTCTTTCTCTAAAGGTAGATAGTGTTCTTTTTCATAAGTCCCTCAGGACTGTCCTGAATGATTGTATTGCTGTTATTAGCAAAATCTAGTCCATTTGATCGTCCCACAATGTTTTGATGACCGTGTACAATGTTCTCCTGTTTTTGCTTATTTCGCTCTGCATCAGTTCATGGAGGTCTTTCTAAAACCATCCTGTTCATCATTCCTTGTAGCACAATAGTATTCCATCACTATTATATACCACAGTTTGTTCAGGTTATTCCATTTTTAAAGAAAGGGAGGATAATAGGGCCTGCAATCTATAGACCAGTGTTATTGACTTTTATTCCTGAAAAAAATTAAAGAAGTAATCGTTAAAGAGATGACTGATGAATATATAGATAAGGAAACAGTGATTCCAAAAAGCCAGCATGGTTTTTCCAAAAAGATGTTTTATTGGCCTAACCCTATCACCATTTTTTTGTAAATTCACTAAATTGGTAGATTGGGGAAATATTGTCAATATAGAATACCAAGATTTGAGCAAAGGATTTGGTGAAAAATCTCATTCCATATTTGAGGAGACAATATAATGATATGGCCTAAATGGTAAAATAATTCAAAGGATTCTGATTCAAAGAGTTGAACATGGTCCATTGCCACCTTGGCGAGAGGTTTCCAGTGGAATGCCCCAACAATCAATTCTTGGCTAGAGCTGTTTAATATTTTTTATCAATTACTGAGATAAAGGCATAGATGGCATGCTTATCAGATTTTTCAGTGACTCAACGTTAATGCACCGGAAGACAACATCTGGATCCAAAGGATCTAGATAGGACAGAGCATGGGATTAAACTGAATAAGATGAAATTCAGTTGACATAAATTTAAAAGCTTACACATGTTTTTTTTTTAATGGTCAATGTCATAAGTATAAGATGATGGAGACATAGTTACACAAAATTCTGCAAAAGATTTTGGCATTTTAGTGGAATATGAGCTTAACAGGAATCATTAGTGTGGAATAATAGACAAAAAAAAAAAAAGAGAAAATCTTGATCTGAAATAAAGACGCATGACTTACAGGAACTGTATGAATCACCATAGGGATTATTGACAGATGATAATCTGTCTATGTTCTACCTCATCAGATTACACTTAATGATGATAAAGATAATAATAGTTAGCATTTATTTAGCAAATAAGGTTTTTTATGTACTTTCTATATTTTATCACATTCGATTGTCACAACAACCCTTGAATATGGATGCTTTTATCTCCATTTTTACAGATAAGAAAACTTTGCCTGGGAGAGGTTAAGTGATTTGTCCAAGGTCACAAAGCTTGTAAATGCTTGAGGCAGGATCTGAACTCAGGATTTTTGACTCCAAGTCTAATGTTTTAGTCACTGTGGCACCTGGTATTTGGAATATTGCAACCAGTTCTGGGACCTTAAGTTTAGAAAAGCCATTAAGAAAAATGGAGGAATGTTCATCCTGGAGGAGGAAAGATTTGTGATATTATTCTTCAGGTATTTGAAAAGCTATCATGGAAAAGAAATAATTCACTTTTAGTTGGACCTGGAAAGCAGAACCAGGAGCAACTATAGAAAGTCATACTGAGTTCTAGCTATGTGACCCTGGAAAAGTCATTTAACCCCAGTTATCTACCCCTTATTACTGTTCTGCATTGGAATTGACTTTAAGAAGGGAAAGGAAGGAAGGAAGGAAGGAAGGAAGGAAGGAAGGAAGGAAGGAAGGAAGGAAGGAAGAAAAAAAGAAAGAAGAAAAAAGGAAGGAAGAAAAAGTTGTTCTGAGACAAACTTGCCTTGATGTTAAGGAGAATCTTTAAAAGTGGAAAGGACTACTTTGAGGGTGTGGGTTCCTTCTAATTAGCAGTCTTCAAACAGTGGTTGGATGACTTGTTGGGTTTGTTACAGTAGGGATTTCTTTTTCGGTATGGACTGGATCAAGTTTCCCTGAAATCTCTTCCAACTCAAAAATCCAGTGATATTGTGATTATACTCTTCTGGGGAAAGAATAAAGGTATCTAGATGGCTGACCTGGTGTCAGAAAGACCCAAGTTCAAATCACTGGGAGAACCTGGCCTCAGACACTTACTAGCTGTGTGACCCTGGGCAAGTCCAAGGAGAAGAGAATGTGATCAGAGAGTAGAATTGTGAGTTTCAGAATGGAGCTGGGGAGGGGTAAGTCATTCCAAAAAATGATTAAGTACCTGCTGTGTGCCAAGCGCTGTCCAGAAATGAAGCTCTTGAAAAGTTCAGAGCCTAATGGTGGAGAAAACATGAAAACAACTATGTATGAACAATACATAGACAGGATAAATTGGAGATGAACAAAAGAGGGAAAGCATTAGAATTAAGAGTAGGGAGAGGAATCAGGAAAAATTCCTTATCTACAATGTGAGAGTTTAGCTAGGACTTGAAGGAAGCCAGGGATATCAGAAGGTGGGACACAAGCAGGGAGAATATTTCAGGCATGAGAAATAGCAATGTCCACAAACCATGTCTGTGTTTGGATGAAGTGGGACAGAGAAGAATGCATTGAAATGGAAGAGATTAAGAAACTGTATTTTGGGGATATGAGTGGCCATCAAAAGAAATGTTTGTAGACCCAGAGGATGTTAGTGGGAGTTGTGGTGGAAAGACATGTGTTAATGGCATTTATTTAGCAATTTCAAGTTTGCAAAGTTCTTTACATGTGTCATCTTTGAACCTCAGAATAACAGATAAAAACAAAAACAGAAATTTGGGAGAGGGACCTGGAGATATGTAGGTGATGGCAGCAAATGCAGGAAGATGGGGATAGAGAAGGATTACATGGATGTACAAAGAAGATGGAAATGTTATTAAGGAAAATATGGAGAAGAATGAACTGCAGCAGAGGAGTTGAGGAGTGTGCCAATCCCTCAAAAGTCAAGAAAGGCAGTTTGGCTCACGTTGGTCTTGTAGCAAGACTGACAGTCCGGCTAAATCATTTTTATGACCATCATCTGACATCTTGAATCCTAATTTTTTTTTTTTGCTTCCATCATCGTTGTCTTTGTCTAATGTCTCCTTAATTGCTTTAATCCTCTCCTTACTGTTGACTCTTGGCTCTTGTTTTTTCTGTCCACATGGTTTATTTCCCTGTCTTCCCCTCCAATTGCATCAAGGTCACCTTTTTTTGTTCTCATCACCAGTCTGCTCTTTAAACTTTCAGTGTAATGTTTGGGTCCCACCGTATGTGAATCTGTATTTTAGTAGGTTGGTAGGAGGTCAGTAGGAAAAGGAAGGAGAACTGGGTTTTACTTGTATTGATTATTACTATTTTTAAATTTTTTTTAATACTTTTTAAAAATTCTGACCTTCTGTCCTGGAATCAAAACTAGTTATTGGTTCTAAGGTAGAAGAGTGGTAAGGGTTAAGTAACTTGTTCAGGGTCATATAGCTAGGAAGTATTGAGGGCAGATTAGAACCCAGGACCTCTTATCTTTGAGTCTGGTTCTCTATCCACCGAGCCATGTAGCTGCCCCTTGATGCTGCACATGAATCTGTTCTTCTTAGGACTGAGGTCTTTGAGATCTCTGACAACACTCAATCTGACTCCAGCACTCGCACTCACTCCGGGTCCTACCAAGAGGTTAAATCTGGAGCCTTTAGTCCACTGATGGGCTGAACTGTGGGCAGGCGCCATGTGAGACACGCAGCTCTCGGACGTTTCAGGAACGCCTAATGGTCACTGACCCATCTTATAGTCAAGGCCACGAGCATCTATTAGGCAGTGATTATGTTCCTTATGGGGCAGCTACGTGGCACAATGGATAGAGCACCAGGCTTGGATTCAGGGAGACTCCTCTTCCTGGGTTCAAATCTGACCTCGGACACTTCCTAGCCGGGTGACTCTGGGCAAGTCATTTCACCCCATTTACCACAATTTCCTCATCTGTGAAATGAGATGGGGAAGGAAACGGCAAATTAGCTGTGTGACACTGGGCAAGTCACTTCACCCTGTTTGCCTGAAGTTTCCTCATCGGTGAGATGAGCTGGTGAAGGAAATGGCGAACCAGTCCAGTATCTTTGCCAAGAAAACCCCAAATGGGGTCACAGAGTCAAAAACGACTGGTTACCACCAATAAGCATCCCTTATACTGCGCCGGGTCCAACCATGTCATCTACTTACAAAACTCTCTATCGCCTCCAGGATGAGATACAAAATCTTCTGATGTTCCAAGCCCTTCCTAACCTCAAGAGCTTTCCAGTTTTCTTATACCTCCTCCTCAACACCTACCTTTTGATGCAGTGACACTGGCCTCCCTGCTTTCCACAAACAAGACATCTATCCTTCAGGGCTGGGAATTGTCTTCCATTGGTCCCCATGGCCCAGAATACTCTCCTTCATCTCTGCTTCCTAGCTTCCCTGGATTCCTTCAAGACTTAACTAAAATCTCATCTTCTATAGGAAGCCTTCTCCAACCCCTCTCAATTCCCTCTGTTCATTATCTCCTATTTTTCCTGTCTTTAGCTTGCTTTGATTCTATCAGTTTATTCTTTGTCTCCTCCGTTTCATTGTGAACTCCTTTTGGGCTGAGATAGTCTTTCAACTTCTTTTTGTATTCCCAGTATCTAGTAGGTGCTTAATAAATGTTTATTGAGTCATTGACTAGCTAGATGTTGGGAATTTTAAAGAAAGGACACATATTCATAAAAACCAGTCCTTGATCTCAAAGAGCTTCTAATCTAATGACAAAGACAGAGAGTACAGAAATTATTCAGATCAGGAAGATCTACTTAGAACCGTGACCAAGCAACTAAGCCATTGTTCAATGTCAAAGATTCCCTAAAAAAAAAAAAAAAAAAAAAAAAAAAAAAAAAAGATTCCCTTAAGACTGAGTTGTTCTAAAAGGGCTGCTCTTCCTCCTCCTTAAGTCCCCCAATACAAGCTAATATACCAGCTCACTCTTTTTTTTTTTTTTAAATGCTTACCTTCCTTCTCAGAATCAAAACTGGGTAATGGTTCCAAGGCAGAAGAGTAGTAAGGGCTAAACAATGGGATTAAGTGACTTGCCCAAGGTCACACAGCTAGGAAGCATCTGAGTCAAACTATAAATAGCAAGCCAGAACTCATCTTGGAGAAGCTAGTTTTCTCTTCATAGAATGCTTACTTGGTTCACAGTTCTTAGCCTTCTCTGTCCTCTATCCCCAAACCCCTAGTTATGATTTTGATATTCGGTCAATTCTCCCATGAATGCCAATTTTTTAAAAAAGTGAAAATGGAACACTAGGCACTTTATCTCACCCTTATAACCTCTTAAACCTCTCCAAAATTGGAATTATGTACAAGAGATAAAGCCATTTCAGTCATATCCATAATCTAAGAGAGAAGTGTCAAACACGTTGCCTGTGGGTCCCATGTGGACTGGAAAACTGCCAAGTGAAGTCTGAACCAAATTTAAAATGTGATTGGGAAATATTTAACAAAATCAATAAAAAAGAAATAAAACATAGATAATGTTAATTTGTGGTTTTCTGAGCGTCTAATTTGTAGCTCATAAGGATCTATTCCTATCTGAGCTTGAAACCACTGGTCTAAGACTCCAAAAAACCTGAACAAGGGAACAATAACCTGATGAACTAACAGCAGAGAAGGCTAATCTTTAACCTATTCATACTGCACACTGATCACCAAGCTCTGAAATAGCTAAACAAGTCAACCCATAATCTTGCAACAAAACTCAGCTCTGCATTTCCATCCACCTCCTGCACCAGAGCAGACAGAGGCTACTAAAAAGTGAATTCAAAATGCGGGCAATAGGGAAGTATAAGGGGAAAAAGACAGAAATTACCAATGATCTTGGGAGGGGAAAAACCCGACACTGTGAAAGACATTGAGCACAAACAGATTAACCAATGGGGAGACATCAACAATGGAAGGGAATGTGACCTCCCTATCATCTAAATGAGTCCAGACATCTATTGATATTATAAGACAAAGGAAAATGAACCAATGAAGTAAAGAGCCTTGTGGATTCCCAAGAGACTGTAGAACCATAGTGGAATGTTTCTGAATAGTTTAAGAAAGAAATAAAAACTGTGAAAGTAGAATTATTGCACTACAAAAATAATTAGGAGAGTAGAGAAACTTGAATCCATAGTGATAAATCTCACCAAAGAAACAAAAGAGAACTCATTGGTAATGCAAGTATACAGAAATGAAGGACAATCTGGAAGAGGAAAAGCAAAACACAATAATGTTAAAAGAAAACATGATTTCTCTATAAGCATTGCATATTGATTTTAAATACAAGATGCCCCAAGACGATGTAAGAATTATACCGCTCTCAGAAGAACACAAGTCCTCAAACCCACACATCATAATGCAAGAAATTATTATTTCTTGATAAGAAAATTGTCAAGAATTTTTGAACACAGAAAATTGTGCCAATTTAAAGAATTCTACTTCCTATGTTGCATAGTGTTTAACTTAATTCCACAGAAAGAGACCTTAAATACAAAAGAAAGGAAATTCAAATAATGCAAGACTACTCTGCATCCATCACAAATCACAGGAAGTAATGGAAGGTGTTTCAAGGAATTCAAGGTGATGTACACTAGAAACCTGAGCTTAACCATTAAAAAAAAAAGAAAATGGACGCTCAATAAAAAGAAGCATTTCTAGAAAGAAAACAATCTTCTTGCAAAACACTGAAGTTTCTGCACTGTGTATAAAAAGCCCTACAGTCCTCCCTTTCCTGTCCTGCCACTTCATTCTAAGGTCCTCTAAGCCTTACCACTTGCCATTCTTTAATGTTCTCTGGACCCCCAAGGCACTGTAATCTGATGTGCCAGTGCATTCTAAGCACCCCTGGACCTTGCCATCCTTCCTGCTGATGAACCCTTAGGACTCCTTTCATTCACCCTGAACCACTTAAATAAAATCAACTACGCTGCTATGTCTGATGACATGTGATATTGTGTACCCATATTTCCTTTCCCTTGTCCCTAATCTCCGCCAAAAGGAAGAGTACACATTCCATTCTCTGTTCTTTAGGACTGTCCACTATAATGAATCTGAGACTATCCGTCTTTTAGTGTTGCCTTCATTTACATTTTGGCCATCATTGTTCTTTTGGATCTGCTTCCTTTGTTCTACAATTAGAATATAAACTCCTTGAGAACGAGGACTGTTTTGTCTTGGTGTCTGTATTCCCAACATCTCTCACAGTGACAGGCAGGCAAGTGTTTAATAAAGGATTATTGCTTTGGCTGTTTCACACCAGACAGGTTTTCTCATATTTCTCTGAAATCTTTACGTTTGTCACTTTTTGTGTTATGCTAATATTTCTTCATATTCACATATTTCCATTCACTCAGCCATGCTGCCATTGGTGGGCACTCACTTTGGTTCCAGAATTTTTGCTCTTATAAAGAATAATTATATGAAGATTTGCTTATATATGGAACCTTTCTGCGACTGACCTTCTTGAGATACATGCCCAGTAACACCAATATATTCTTGGTGGATTTGTGAACAGGTCCATCCATTTTGGAGGACAATTTGAACCATGCCTAAAGGGTTCTAAAACTGTGCATACCCTTTGACCCAGGAATACCACTACTAGATCTGTATCCCAAAGAGATCAAAGAAAAGGGGAAAAGACCTATTTATACAAAAATATTTATAGCAACTTTTTGTAGTGGCAAAGAATTAGAAATTGAAGGGGTGGGGCAGCTGGGTAGCTCAGTGGATTGAGAGTCAGGCCTAGAGACGGGAGGTCCTAGGTTCAAATCTGTCCTCAGACACTTCCCAGCTGTGTGACCCTGGGCAAGTCACTTGACCCCCATGGCCCACCCTTACCACTCTTCCACCAAGGAGCCAATACACAGAAGTTAAGGGTAAAAAAAAAAAAAGAAAAGAAATTGAAGGGGTGCCCAATAATGAGATCTACCTCTTGTGTCCACCTCTTAGTTTCTTTAGGTCCCTTCAAGACTCAGCTAAATTTCTCATTCCTACCCAAGTACTAATGCCTTCATCTCTCAGAATGCCTTTTATTCTCTCTCTCTCTCTTTTTCTCTCTCTTTTTTGCTCTTTCTTTTGCTCTCTTTCTTTCTCTCACACACACATTTATATATATATATATATGTATATATATAATATGTTATTTCTATCTAGTTACTTATATGTTGTCTCCCCCATCAGAACATGGGCTCTTTGGGGAAGCTAGGTTTGGGAAGATCTGAGTGTAAATCTGGCCTCAGACACTTCCTAGTTGTGATACCTTGGGCAAGTCATTTATCCCTCATTGCTAGCCCTTATCATCCTTCTGCCTTAGAATTCATACTAAGACAGAAAGTAAGGGTTTAAAAAAAAACAAAACACGGGCTCCTTGAGGAGGAACTCTGTTTCTGTCCTGTCTTTGTATCCCTAGTGCTTAGCACAGTGTCTGGTACATGGGAAAACACTTAATAATGTATATTGATTGACAAAAATGCATTAGATATTTTAGTGAAACTCTTTTTTTTTTATTTTGCCATAACTTCCCAATGAATCTTCCCTTTTTTCCCTAGTAGAACCCTCTCTCAAAACAAATAAGAACAAATGAATACATTATTTAACGTGTACCTCATTCTATACTGCTTGGAAATGTTGAAAGTATGTAAAATGAAATGCAAAATTCAACGAAATACACTTAGACAATTCAATGAAATTTTTATATCGTCTCATGTGAGCCCTCATCATCCTTAATTTTAGATGCTCTTGATGGGCTCCTCTTGATGATTAGCCATCTCTGGGCTGGTCTTCTCCACTAGGGGGCATCCAGTAGTAACAGACTATGGACTTGTGCCCACAAGATCTCAAGAAGAATTTGTGCAATCTTCATCTGGAGTAGCTTTCAGTATTTTGCCACCTAAGAATTTATTTCTTTTTGAATGCTCACCCCTCAATAACTGCCTGCTAAAATATCCGAATTTCTTGACATGATGATGTTTTTATGGACCACCAAAATAAGACATGAAATTGGACTGAAACGTCTGAAAATTTTGAATATGAAATTTGTGAAAATTTCCTGAATGTTCCGGGTATATAGTCACCAGTTCTCTAGGGAAGTTGTAGTGTGACTCAACTCCTTAGAATGAGGGCCAAGAGGGCAGCTGGGTAGCTCAGTGGATGGAGAGTCAGGCCTAGAGATGGGAGGTCCTAGGTTCAAATCTGGCCTCAGACACGTCCCAGCTGTGTGACCCTGGGCAAGTCACTTGACCCCCATTGCCCACCCTTACCACTCTTCCACCTAGGAGCCAATACACAGAAGTTAAGGGTTTAAAAAAAAAAGAATGAGGGCCAAGGATGCTCACGGAAATGTATTCAGAAAACTTAGTGCTACTGATTGACTACAGATCGTATAGATTGAATAGTGAAATATTTTATTTGCTTCAATCCAATTGATTCAATTCCATAAATCTTTATTAAGCACACACTTACTATATGTATATGTACAGTAAGTAGGCACTTAACATAAACAAATTAATACATTATTTAACATGTTTAACATTCTATATTGTTTGGAAATGTTGAAATTATGTAAAATGAAATACAAAATTCAGCAAAATATAGACAGACCATTAAATGAAATTCTTATATATTGTCTCATATAAGCCCTTGTCAGCCTTAATTAATTTACCAGCTCTTTATGGGCTACTCTTTATTTATTTATTTTTTAATAAAACACTTACCTTCCGCCTTAGAATCATTACTGTGTATTGGCTCCTAGGTGGAAGAGTGGTAAGGGTGGGCAGTGGGGGTCAAGTGACTTGCCCAGGGTCACCCAGCTTGGAAGTGTCTGAGGCCAGATTTGAACCCAGGAGCTCCCGTCTCTAGTCCTGGCTCTCCATCCACTGAGCTCCCCAGCTGCTCCCTGGACTACTCTTAATGATCAGCAATCTTTGAACTGATCTTCTCCACTAGGAGGCATCCAGCAGATATATATAGAGATAGATATAGAGATAGACATAGACATAGACATAGACATAGACATAGACATAGACATAGACATAGACATAGATATAGATGGCTCTCTGGGATGATGAGTGCTGGGGAATGGCATAGCCTCTGCCCTCAAGGATATGACATTATAGAAGGGAGAATAAGATACATCCAGGAATAAGTATGATTTAATCTAGACTGTGATAAGAGCAATACCAGAGAGGTAGAGAGAATGGAGAGCCAGCCTCAGAGATAGGAAGTACTGAGTTCAAATCCTGTCTCTGGCACATACCAAATAGATGACCTCACTCTCTGAACTTGGGACCACAAATTGCAGGGTAAATAGATGGATCTCTGTAATCATAGCAGGGTACTTCCTCACTAAGGGTATCTTAATCAAGTCACAAATTCTGTTCAAAAGAAAAAAAATCAGCTGGAGGCAGGACAAAGCAGAAGCTTAGATAAAATGACAGAATTCAAGCAGGGAGAGATCTCTTCTGATGAAACAGAGCCAGTGAGGGATGGTCGATCATAGAAGGCTTCAAGAAGGAAGTGGCCCTTGAGTTGGGCAGTGATGTGGAGGGGGTAGATTCCATGTAAGGAGATAAAGTTTGTGAATCCATAGGAGGAAGAGGAGTGGAGAAGATGACTAGTGGAACAGCTTGCCGTTCAGGTTGGGTTGATCATAGAGTGAATAAAGAAAAATTGAATAAAATGAAGTTGGAAGATAGATTATAACCAGAGCGTGATAGACAAGCCAACGTAACAAGCACTGAAGTGCTTACCATGTACCCCACAGTGCACTAAGTGCTGGAGATACAAAAATAAGGGAAAAAAGGCAGTCTCTGTCATCAAAGAACTTGCCCTCTGATGGGGGAAGACAACAAAAAGAGGGGTGGGAGGGGGAAGGTGCCCATGTGTGGCCATGGTTTTGAAGCACAGCCAGGAGAGGAAGGAAAGCTGATCCTTCAGAGCATCGTCTTCCAGAGCCTTCCAGACACTCAAGGCTAGTCTAAGGAGTTAAGAGTTTTTCTATTGAAGCAATAGAGAGCCCTTGAAAGGCTTTGAGCAACAGAGTGACATGGTTAAATCTGATCATTGGGACTTTTTTCTTCCAGTCAGTGAAGTGACAAGATGCTTTCTAAATGGAAACTCATTCACTTCCTTCAGCCAACACACCAAATCCCACAGCAATGAACTTTAGGAGACGGCTCTTAAAGTTGCTTTGCCAGTGCAATCAGTTCTTTAGCTGAAGTAGAACGGGCTCCTCGGACCATGGTTCCAAGGCAGCAGGCACTTGCAGGTCTATGGACCACCCTTTAGGGGTGACGGCATGGGAGGGCTGTAATGGCGTGGGCTGGGAATGTATTTGTTCTAACAGTCAGGACCCGGGGACCCTTTTGCAGAACCCTGCCCAAAAGGAGGGAAATGGGGTTTGACTTTGCTGTTTTCCCTTTCCTCCCTAGGAATGAGGCCAGGATTATAGCCTAAAGTTTATTTCTGTTCTAGTCCTGTAAATAGGCTTTAGGGCTTAGTCCGGAGGCAGACTCAACAGGGGAACTGTAAAGCCCTTGTCAATCTCCTTGAACACTGATGTTGCATCCAAGCTAGGAGTGTTCCAGTGAAAGATGATTGTTAGCTATTTACTGAAGTCCTTACAGGATTCTCCAAGATAAACAATCACTCTCTACTATTTACCAAATCCTACTCTCTCCCTTCTCCCTGGAAACCAGGAGCTATTTCCTTATAAGCTAAAACTCAGACTTCTCATTATGTAAGACTGTCCTGATGCCAACAAGGGCACTTTGGGGGGAAATGACCTTGTAGACTTATTCTGTGGCAGATGACAGTTTCTTTTTTCACCTTCTCCACTGGCATGAGGGCAGATATCTCTTCCATATGACTGACTCATGCACAGGGCTTCCTCTTGCAAGTTTGGGGAATTGGAGAGCTCTGTCTGGATTGTCTCCTCTCCTCCCTTCTTGGGAACTCTAATGGAGAAAATGCCAGAAATGACTCCAAAGAGAACGATCCCAACTTTCAATGCTGGTCCCTCCTATAGCCATAAGGTACGTGACCATGCCTTTGTATCCTCGAAGCTAGAATGTTGGTGCTTGTTTTGCCTCTGTTGTGAGTAACTATAACATCACTTAGTTGTCCAGCTATTAGGAAGAAAAGAATGACTTTGAGAGCTAGGGTGGTGTAGCAAATAGAGTCCTGGACTTTGAGTCAGGTTCAAATCCCCCCTCAGATACTATGTACAGCTCTTGGGAATTCCCTTAAATTCTCTGTTTCCTCCTCTATAAAATGAGAATGATGGACTTAACTATTAAAGTCCCTTCCATCTCTAAATCCAGAGGCTCTAGGGAAAAGGCACATTGATATACAGTTATTGGAGCTCTGAAAGGATCCAGCCATTCCAGAAAGCAGTTTGGAACGATGAGCAAAAGATTACAAACTTGAGCATAACTTTTGATCCAGTAATCCCATTTTCCAAAGAAATCAAAGAGGAAAAGGATCTATGTGTATCAAATATCTGTAGCACCTCATTTCAAAGTGGCAAAGAACTGGAAATTATTTAGAAGGTATCCATCAGTTGGGCAATGACTGAACAAATCATGGCATATGAAAGTCATTGACTGGGCAGCTAAGTAGCTCAGTAGATTGAAAGTCAAGCCTAAAGACAGGAGATTCTGGGTTCAAATCTGCCCTCAGACACTTCCTACCTGTGTGACCCTGGGCAAGTCACTTAACCCCTATTGCCTAGCCCTTACTGCTCTTCTGCCTTGGAACCAATATTGATTCTAAGACAGAAAGTAAAGGATTAAAAAGATCTACTCTTAATGGACTACAAACTTGTTTTGAGTTAGTTGTGTGATGGGGCAGGGGGAAAAAAAGCTAATGAAATCCTGGACTGCACTGAGAGAGGCACCGTCCTCTGTCCTTGACATACCTTGTCCAGAGTGCTGTATTTAATTCTCAGTGCCTAGGTTTAAAAAGGCCTTTATAAGTTGGCAAATGTCAAGAGGAGGGCATGTGGGATGATGAAGGGTCTTCGGTTCACATCATATGGGGATGGGTTAAAGGAAGTGGAGATGTTTATCCTGGAGAAGAAAAGATTATGGGAAGGGGGATGTGTTGGCTCTGTTCACACCTTTGAAGGGCCATCATGTGGAAGAGGGAGTAGTCTTGTTTTGTTTGGCTCCAAAGAGCAGAAGCACAAACAAACAAGGGAGTTTAGACACAACCAGGAAAGACTCCCTTCCAGTTAGAGCTGTCCAACAGAACAATAATCTGCCACCCGAGGTGGTGGGTTCTCTGACCTTGAAGATCTGCAGATGGAGACTAGATGGCCACTTGGCAGTTATATTACCGTGAGAATTCCTTTCTGAGTTTGGGTTGGACTGTGTGCCTGCAGAGGTCCTCCAAATTCTGAAGTCTCAATCTGTCTCCTGTCACCCTTGACCGACTGCTCTCTTAGTCCTGATCTCTGGTGCCAAATAGAACAAGGTGAGCCCCTCTTCCACATGATCCTCCTGCATTAAGTCTCAGAAGCCACTAGCTGCACTGGGCCTGCAGTCAGAGACGTGTCAGTTCCATCGGCCTCAGACTCTTACTAGCCGTTTGGCCCTGGGCTAGTCACAACCTCTGTCTGCCTCACTTTCCTCAACTATAAAAAACGAGATCATATTTGTGAAGTCATTAGCACAATTTCCAGCACATAGTAGGCACTTAAGAAATGCTTGTTTCCTTCCTTCTTTTGTTCCTTCCTTCCTTCGTCCTTTCACTCATTCGTTCCTTCTTTCCTTCCTTCCTCTCCTCCGGGCAAAAAATATCTCCCATCCCTTTGCTTGGTCCTCATCTGGAGTGATTTTCAGAACTTTTACTATTCTAATCATCTTCTGGATTTCCTGCAGGTTCTCAGCCACTATCATCCTGCCCCAATGGAAATGGCAAGAGGAGTGAGATGCTTCTCCTGCTCCCGGGACTCTACTTCATTCTCTCAATGACCATTTCTCACCGGAAACTACATCACCTTCTTGTTTTCCAGATTATCGTCATTAATGGCCTTCCGGGTCACTTTCCTGGCCTTCTTCATCACTCCCATTCTCCTTTGCCTCCCTGTAGAGTTGATACGGGCCTGGGTTGATACCCGATAATTGTTGCTTTCGGCTCTTATTAACTCCTATTCTTCAGTTTCCTCTTTTCTCAAGTGTCTGAGTTGGGTCTTCCTCCTACCCTGGTGTGGGCTGCCATGCAGCCAGGTTGGTGTACAGCTGTTGACAGGCTGCTATAAGGATGTAGGCAGGAGCTCTATAACTGGCCCATCAGCAGGCACGCAGCCAACCAGGGACTTTCCCTCCTTGGGAGCCTGGGCAGAATCAGGCAAAAATAGCCTGAAGTCAGCCCGGGGTGTTTAGTGTATCTCTGGCATCCTGTTTGCGTTGCAGTTTGCTCCCCACTCCCAGTAGGGAAACAAGGTGAACCATGGATAAGGCAGCACCGAGCACGGTGAAGTATGGGTAAAGTGACATCAGTTCCTTGGGCACGACAAGGCTGGAACCACCCAAACATGGACTCCTTCTCCGAGAACCAGGCAAGATAAAAAGCATTCCTGAAAACCTCTCGGGGTCTTTCCACCACCAAGCCCCTCGTCCCCAGGGCCATCACACCACTCCTCTCCCTCTCCGTAAAGCTTGTTTCCTCCCCATGGAGATTGCCCGAGTTGTCTGTTCTTTGGAAAAGACCCTCATTTTGGTGCCCGCATCAACAGGAGATGGAAGTCTCCTGCTTAGTAGATGGAGGGCATCCAGCAGGACTTCCCTTGGTTCTCTTCCTCCACTTCCCCAAACTTCACAGAATCATTTCCCATTTTCTCCACTTGCCACCACTGGGCAGGAACGCTAACGGGGCCGAAGCAGCGCGATGCCCCAAGGGAGAGGCAGAAGGTAGCCCGAGTCAGGAAAGTCTGCCACCCCTGCCTTAATCCGCACTTCCTCTTAGATCCCAATTGGGAGAGCACAAGAGCCTGAGTCCTGGAGCCTTGGGAGCGGCCACTAGCTCTGCTTTCCGCCATCCCTGAGGGAAGCAATCCCTGTGGGCGAGAGAACACTCAGTACTGACCAACCGCCAGTCAGCCAAGAAGAACTTATTTAGCGCCTACAACGTGTCCTTGAGCAAGTAAATCCAAGAGTCCTGGAGGTGGCGGCATTCTCCAGGACCTCTAGTCCGGCCCAGCAGCCGCCACCTTCCTGGGAAGCCACCCTGGAGATGTGCCTGGGTCGCTGCGCCCGTAGAGGCTCGGCCCCGCTTCCTCAGAGACCGAGTCTATTAAATTTGTCGTTTAGCCATCTCGGTCGCATCCTACCCTTTATGGTCCCATTTGGGGGTTTTCTTGGCAAAGATACTAGAGTGGTTTGTCATCTCTTGTTCCAGCTCATTTTACAGAGGAGGAAGCTGAGGCCAACAGGGTTAAGTGACTTGACCAGGGCGATACAGCTAGGAAGTGTCGGAAGGGCTTCAGTTATAACGAATCACGAAGGTATTAAAGATGTATCCCAGAGCTGACTCCAATGAGCAAAGTGTTCATGGGCCAGACTTATGGATGTATTTCTAGTATTTCACACAATTGATTTATGAATCCTTAAATCGGACAAGACTTAAATTTTGTGGAACTTAAAAATGAAGCCTGTTATTGTGAAGAGCCACAGCAGGTGGCAGACAGATGGGGGTCTTCTGGAGACTCGGAGGCCTGCCTTCCACCTCAGTAGGTCTGACCAGGGTTCCCTAGACCGGATGGATTTGCCATTTGTTCGCTTCCTGAACACCAGACTTTACAGTTGTGCTGCTGCTCCTTCCTTTATCTTGTCACTGGACGCCAAATTATGTTAATACCTTTGCTGTTTCCCTCGTGTGACCGACACCCCGAAAACCCCCAATGCTGAAAAAATGCCATAATAAATAGTGCAGTGGCTGCAGACGCTCCCTCTGTGCTGGCCTGTGTTCCTCGTCTGTTTTGTTCAACCCTCGACTCTCCCTCTCTAGTCCTTAACCTTCACCCATTGCTTTCCCAGGCTTTAGTCTCCCTCCACAGGAGATTAAAACCCACCCAAGGGGGCAGCTGGGTAGCTCAGTGTATTGAGAGTCAGGCCTAGAGACGGGAGGTCCTGGGTTCAAATCTGGCCTCAGCCACTTCCCAGCTGTGTGACCCTGGGCAAGTCACTTGACCCCCCATTGCCCACCCTTACCAATCTTCCACCTATGAGAGAATACACCAAAGTACAAGGGTTAAAAAAAAAACCCACCCAAGGGGGCAGCTGGGTAGCTCAGTGGATTGAGAGTCAGGCCTAGAGACGGGAGGTCCTGGGTTCAAATCTGGCCTCTGACACTTCCCAGGTTCAAATCCAGCCTCAGCCACTTCCCAGCTGTGTGACCCTAGGCAAGTCACTTGACCCCCATGGCCCACCCTGACCACTCTTCCACCTATGAGACAATACACAGAAGTTAAGGGTTTGAAAAAAAAAAAACCCACCCAAGAACTTTTCATAGTGGCTGGTTGGCTCCAGTGTCTGAGGCCAGATTTGAATTCAAGACACTGAGTCTTCTTGACTTCAGGTCTAGCACTATCTGCTGAGCCACCTAATCAGTCTATTAAATACTCAGGGAAAAAAATGTTGCCATCGGAGTCCTTTGGTTCAAAGCCTCAACGGCTTCAATATTAGACACTAATGATTATCAGTAGAAATGACGTTCAAGGATACCTTATGCCTTGCCTCTGCACCCCAGGGAGGATGGAAACTTCTCATGTCTTACAGTCGAAATCCATGCATGTGCTCTCTCCAGTTAGAAGGGGAGCTCCTTGACAGCAGAAACTGTTTGGGTTTTCTACTTGGCACAGAGCTTTGCCCTGAGTAAGAACTTATATGTTTTCATTCATTCATTCATTCATTCATTCATTCATTTATTCTGTCTTTCAAAAAAAAAATCCTTACCTTCCATCTTAGAATCAATAGCAAATATCAGTCCCAAGGCTAGGAAATAGGGGGTAAGTGCCCAGGGTCACTCAGCTAGGAAGTGTCTGAGGTCAGTTTTGAAACCAGGTCCTCCCGTCCCGGCTCTCTATCCACTGAGACACCGAGCTGCCCCTTATTCATTTATTCTCCCCAGAAGGTCCAGCACTCAGCGCCATGCCTAGCATCTAGTAAGTGCCTAATAAATCCTTGACCCCTTCATACCTTATCAGAGCTAGAAGTATCCTGATTTTTCCCTAAGGCTAATGGCTTTCCCTTCCCTTAGATCTATTCTCTCCTGCAGTTCTGATCCACTAGCCACCTCCTTTTTTTTTTTTTTTTTTTTAATCCTTAACTTCTGTGTATTGGTTCCTAGGTGGAAGAGTGGTAAGGGTGGGCAATGGGGGTCAAGTGACTTGGCCAGGGTCACACAGTTCAGGAGTGTCTGAGGCCAGCTTTGAACCCAGGACCTCCAGTCTCTAGGCTTGACTCCCAATCCACTGAGCTACCCAGCTGCCCCGCCACCTGCTTTTGCTTGTGATGTTTTCATCTCTTCCTTCTATTGACTTCTTAAGTCTTTTGCCTTTTTTTTCCCTTCAGAGTTTATCTTAGTGCCTGGCACAGAGTTGGTGCTTAATAAAAATTTATGGATTGATTATCACCTGCCTATAAACAGCCTCACGTGCCCCAAATCCTTCAGGGCCCCGGGTACTCCACTGGACATTTTGGGAAAAAGCCGTCTACACTTCTCTCTGACCTGGTCTACACCTCTGTCATGAATCTGTCATGTAAGAATTTGTATTCCAGGCACTTGTGGGTTTATTTAATCCGTACCTTCTGACTTAGGACAGAGATTGAACTGTTGGAGAGGCTCCAGAGGAAGAACTGTTGGACTTGGAAGGCAGATGGGAGATGGGAGAGATGCGAGTCTTCATTTCGGTTGGTGTTTTTATTGGGGGACTTTGGTTTTCCCTGAGTGTTCTCTGACAACAGTGACCCAGTAGGGAAGTGTGTTCTGCATGAACCCTCTCTGAGATGGGGAAGGGAAAGCATTTGGCTCTTAGAACTTCAGAAAACGTAAAAGGAAAATTGTTAACTACGTGTCATTGGGAGAAGAAAACATCTTAAAAAATGAACTCTACCTCTGTCTAGAGCAACACTATGTATTGGCTCCATGCGAAGAAAAGCAGGAAGGGTTAGGCAATGGGGTCCAAGTGACTTGCCCAGAGTGTCTGAATTCAGATTTGAATCCAGGACCTCCCATCTCTAGACCTGCCTCCCAATCCACTGAGCTACCCAGCTGCCCCCCGCTACTTGGGTTTTTAATAGATTGTTACCTCCAGGAGTGCCAAAGTCATTTCTTTTTCTAAGCTTTCTATCTCCCTCAGAACACAAGACAATGCCCTGCACCCACAGAGCTGTAGATTGGCCAATGCTCAGTGGATAAGGTGGAACTTGGATGGATTTCAGTTTTAGCCTCGTCATCTGGATTTTGGGGAACCCCAGGTTTGCCCGAGTCCCCTAAGAACTGCCCAGAGGGAAGTTCCAGACTCATCTGTTTCAGACTGAACAATAGACCTTAAAGTACTTCGTGATCCCAGTTTAGGTGGAACTCGTGGGCAGAATCAAACGTTAAATACCCTTTTTGTCTTAGAAGTTTGTCCCATGGTATCAGAGTCCTCCCAGGTAGCCCAGCCCTAGGCTGGACCCTTTCCTTTTGTATCCATGGTAAAGGATAATCCTACCTTGGACATCTCATTTCCTTGTAGCTATGGCAAAGCCAACCAATCATACTTCCCTTCCTTAGATCCCCAAAAGGTATATAAACCCCCAAGTTCTATTATTCTTTGGAGAATCGCCCAGCCCGTCGATCCTCTCAGAGACGCTGTCCCCAGAGCCCCAGGATTCGGTGCGTGGCTCTGTGCCACTATGGACCCGTCTCTTTCCTTTAGAACTACTTTAGTAGTTCTGTGTTCTTCCAGCCTCAAACCAAGAGGACCCGGAGGAGTTGGGCCAGGAACTAGAGCTAGGGCGGCCAGAACATTGCACTGTCCCCTTCCTCCGGTTTGACAATGAGGAACACAATGCACAGGTTCAGTGGCATCCCCATCCCACAGGCTATCGTGGAAAGGTCCTGGGTGGATCCTCCGGGCTTTAGAGAACAATTGAGTGGGATGCTGTCAGAGTCATGCAGATCTTCCACTCTCTCACCCTCTTGGTGATTTCTCGATTCCATTAACTCCCATCAAAGCTTAGACACGGTCAACCAAAAACGAGGACAGATTCAGGGATGAATTGCATTTGCTTTATTGAGGAGAAGCTTTGGAGGGGTCCCGAGGGTCACAGGCAACATGAGGGTCTACGTTCTACAGCGAGTGGGCCCTCGGTTGACAAGAAGGCCATTTGGCTCCAGGAACTTCCTAGCCATAGGCGAGAGAAGATTTTCCGATATTCTTCCATATTTCCTGAAAAAGAGAAATCTGTGAGTGCGGCCCTGCTCTTTATTGGGGAATTTAGTCAGTACAAACTCTTACATCCCTGGTGCTCTAGCCGGGCCACAGAAAATAGGGATTCCGGCAGCCAGCTCTGATCCAGGGAGAGAAGAAAGCGAGGAGAATTGGGCAAAATCCTTAAGCGTCGTGAGAATCCTCCGCCTCTTCTGGAAGCCCATTATGATGGCTACTCATCAGACAGGGAGAAAGAGGGGGCCAGGCTGAGCCCCGGCCCGGGAAGGGAACATGGCTCAGAAACCCAGTCTGAGGAGAGGAGCCGGGCTCAGGGCTCTTATCCCACTGCAGGAGAGAGCCTGGCTCAGCTGTGAATCCAAGCAAAGGAGCCTGGATCGGTTCTCTATACAAGACTGATCTAGGAGTCTGGGATATCTAGTTTTTTATTCCTGGGGCCTGAAGTGGGGCTCAAAATAACAGATAAGAAGATAACCCCAAGGGGACGCAGACGCTAAAGGATCACCCCAGTGCCAATATCAATAAGATGGAAATCGGTCTTGATCAATAACACGTGTAAAGGCCAGTGGAATTGCGCAGTGGCTACGGGAGGGGGGATAGGAGGAGGGGAGGGAAAGAGCATGAAGCATGTAACTGTGGGAAAATGTTCTTAATTAATTGAATACAATTTAAAAAAGAAAAGAACCCCAAGGGACTCAAGATAAAAAATGTTACCCCCAGCCAAAGGAGGAACTATTTATTAGTCTGATTATAGATCAAAACAGGTCATCTTCCACTGTCTTTTCTTCATGAGTTTTTAATTCTGTATGTCATCTGTGTCACAGCATGGGAATATGGAAATACTCACTGCATGAAAACACTGTATCAGACTATTTACCACCCCAGAGAGGGAGAAAGGAAGAAAATCTGAATCCCCCAAAATGTCAGAAAACAATTATCAGGGGGCAGCTGGGTAGCTCAGTGGATGGAGAGCCAGGCCTAGAGACGGGAGGTCCTGGGTTCAAATCTGGCCTCAGACACTTCCCAGCTGTGTGACCCTGGGCAAGTCACTTGACCCCCATGGCCCACCCTTACCACTCTTTCACTAAGGAGCCAATACACAGAAGTTAAGGGTTTAAAAAAAAAAAAGAAAAGAAAAGAAAACAATGACCAAAGTTTGTTTCTATGTGCAATTGAAAAAAAAATCTAAATCAAATAAAAAAAACAACAGATAAGTATGAGCAGAAAACATTTACCATGAACTCATTCAGGAATTTAATTTGTTCACCATTTAGTTGTTTCACACATTCCTTCTTTTCCAACACAACCCGAATTATTTCTTTCAGAAAAATAATGTTATCTATGATGAACTTCTTAAAGGGGTCCAGGGGAATAGCTAGAACACACAAAGAGAAAAGATGACAGAGAAAGGGTCTGCTTTGAATCATTGTATAACCTCTCGTTGCTGACTTCAAATCCTTTCCCCATCCTTGATAGAATTCCTGAGTGAAGACCCTCCAGCACAGAGACCAAAGGCTGAAGGAACTCGAAAGTATTTGGCACTTATTTTAGGAGTGGGTCTGCCTGGAGAGGCGAGGGAATAACGGACTACAGGGCTTCCTGTGGATTCTTCATGCCTTATGCTTTGAGGTCTTTGAAGCAGAGTGACCTGTAGCAGGAAATACCCCGAGATCTAAAGTGAATGGGTGATTTCTCTTCTCTGAGGGGTTTCCTGGTTCCAGGGGGACACGAGTGGGGAGCGTGGCTCTCCCCAGGAGGCAGAAGTTACTGGTCACTTACCTTCACACCAGAAAACCACCACAATAGCCAGCAGAAGAACAGCATGCAAAGGTCTCATGGTAGGAATGTTAGGTTCCAAGGCACTTGGCTTCAGGAAGCTGGGAATGCTTTAGGACTCTCAGATTTCACGGGGCTATTTGTGCCCTGCAAGGCTGCCCAGTCCCTCCCCAAGAAGGAATCATGTGATGTTATGATACAGCATTTCATACACCCCCATTCTACCTGCCCCAAATCTAACCCCTGACATCTTCCAATGAAATGCGCCCTTCAGACTCTCGGCTCCCTCGGGGCCTTCAGGCTAGCTTGGAACCTCTCCATCTCTTCTTCCAGAGACTTCCTCATTTGAGTGTGTCTCCTCTGGACTTGAAATCCAGGCGGAAATCAGTTCAAACCCAAGTTATTCCTTCCACTATGAGGAGTCCTGCAAATTTCTCTGGCTTGGAGGTTTGAGGAGCAGTGGGGCCTGACAAAGGGGGATTTGGGGGATCTGCCTATGCTGATACTTCAAGGTTTGGGACCCCTGAAGCAAAGAAGACTTCACTGGAGCAAACTAAAAGTCCCAATTTGTCCTGCTACTCCATTTACTAACTTTACTAACTTGCATTTGCAAAATGTCCTTAGACGCTCTCCACATTCAGAGGAAGAACTGTGGGAGTGGAAACACAGAAGAAAAACAACTGCTTGAACACATGGGTTGATGGGGATATTATTGGGGATGTAGACTCTAAATGACCACCCCAGTGCAACACTCAATAATATGGAAATAGATCTTGATCAATGATATGTGTAAAACCCGGTGGAATTGCACGTTGGCTATGGGGAGGGGAGAGGAGGCTTGGGGGAGAGTGAAAGAACATGAATCATGTAACCATGGAAAAATATTCTAAATTTGAAAAAATGTTTTTAAATGTCCTTAGAGACTTCTGAATCTCCATCCAACATGGTATTGAAGTTTAGTTCTTATTCCAAAAAAAAATATTCTTCTCCTTTGTGTCAGATTACCACAGATACCATAGCGATATCACAGTGGCAGATTACCAGGGATTTGCTCTCGATTACATATATTAGTGACTTTCTGGCTGATTCTTTTATTTAATGAGATTCAGAAAGACCTCAC
The DNA here is from genome assembly GCF_016433145.1 of Gracilinanus agilis. NCBI lineage: Eukaryota > Metazoa > Chordata > Mammalia > Didelphimorphia > Didelphidae > Gracilinanus > Gracilinanus agilis. Next base: position 285,373,936 of record NC_058135.1, on the reverse strand, counting down.
AGGATCCTGCCTCAAGTAGCATTCTTCATTGGGTACGTCGGTATCAAGAAATAACAAACGTGGTTATGCCTTCAACAGTGTTCGTAGGATCATATATCCAAGAGTTGGAAGAGGACCTAAAGAGTGTGAAATCCAATCCTCTAGTTCTAGGAACTAGCTCAATCAATTATTTTTTTCATGATTCTTTTAGTGTTTATAGGTACTTCGGGAGGAGTGGGACATCTCTTTTCCAGAATTCAGAGAACTGCACCTGCTCGATCTTTTCTTCTTCTTGAAAAGTCCCTAATCTTTTATCCAATTAGAAATCAGATTACCTATTGTATTGTTTCCTTTTGACTAATTGGCCATATTAGATGAATTGTTTTTCACTTGTAAAAGTCTGTCTCCCCCTATATTCAAAGTCCTGCTTGTAAGTTGAGGAAAGGGCTTAGTCCTGATTGGTCAAGCAATTGGCATTCATTGCTTAATAAATTGACATGCTCAAAAGATCAAACCTTTGTTTCATCAGCCATTTTATCTTTTGCTTTTCACAAAAGAAACTTCATCCTCAAGCTGCAGAGCATTGTGAGCATTCTTATAACCTCGTGTCCTGTTATGGTGGAAAGGAAGGAAGATAGGGACAAAGAATGAGGAAGAATGGAATAGATGGAAATGTACAGCTAGTAGCTATGACATTGAATGTAAATGGGATGAATTCACCCATGGGAAGAAAATGGATAGCAGAAAAGATTTAAAAACAAAAAACAAACAAACAAAAAAAAAAAAACAGGACCTGACAACTCATTGTTTACAAGAAACACACTGAAAATGAGAGCCACAAAGCTGATCCAGAAAAAGCAGGAAGAGCAGTCATGATCTCTTACAGAGTTGGGGCTAAAATGTATATAATTGGAGATGATAAAGAGATAACTGTATTATGTTGGGGATGGGGTATGGTACTATGGATAACAGAGTATTGTCAATATTGGGCCTGTGTGCACTGAGTATTATAGCATCCAAATCTTTAAAGAAAAAACTAAATGAGATACAGGTGGAAATAGAAAATAAAATAACAATAGCAGGGGACTTTAATTTTCCCTTCTTAGAACTTGATAAATCTAACCAAAAATAAATAAGAAAGAAGTTAAATAGATGAATAGAATTTTAAATAAGTTCATATAACAGATATCTAGAGAGTATCCACACACCTACATGAAGTTAGTAGTAGATCTAAGCCTAATCATATGCAATGTTTCTAGTGAGACAACAATAGTTTAGAGAGCATGAATATTCTGAAAACATCTTACTTTAACACTTAGTATTACCTAAGAATGTAATCCTGCATTCTTGGGGAATTATGGCATTGACACAACCATTCCACTGATTATGACCAAGTGGGAAAGACTTAGCTTTGGAAAAAGTATGCTTTGGCAACAGAATGTGTCTGCTGCCTAAGGATCTAAATATAATTAAATCTGATTTTGGTAATGTGTGGTAACTGAGAACCAGATGAGTTAAGTAATCAAATTAAGTGTTATTAGGAATGTGGAGAAATAGGACTAATATGACATTGCTAGAGAAGCTGTGAATTTTTTTTTTTTTTAGAAAACAAGATGAAAATATACATTAAGAGCTGTTAAGCTGTTCATGCTCATTGATCTAGGGATTCTATTTCTCGGATTAGGCCCTAAGGGCATTATCAAGAAGGTAAAAAGCTATGTATGCATGAAAATATTCATGGAAGCTTTGTAATGACAAAATAACTGGAAATAACACAAATGCAATGATGAGGATAAATGGCTTTATAGATTGCAATATTTGAACGTAAGGGGTTGTATTATGTTGTTAAAATGACAAATATTGGAAATGTAAAGAAAATAAGGGAAATGTATAAAAGATGAAAAGAGAACAAGAATAACATACATTAAAGAAAATAACATTCATAAAATCATAAGAAAAAATATCAAAGTAAAACAAATCTGAAGGGAATTCAAAAGGAGAGGATGTTTATATTAGCCCACAAGGAGAATTTACACGTTTTAGAACAAGTTGTAAACAATGTGGAATTTGTGGTCTAGCACATAATTTTTTTATGCATTTGGTTATTTAAATGTTTTTTGATGGTGGTGATGGTGGTGTTTATGAAGTATATAATTTGAAAATTTTGAAAAAAAAATTTAAATAATGTCATGTCACTCTTCTGGATTCCAAGACCCTGAGCTTAGGTTCTCAGATTCACCAAGCTTGCCTTCCTGACCCAATCTTCATACCTGGAGCCTATTGGCATCCAAGGCTTCCCTGTTCTCCCTTTCGGACAGTGGCTGATTTAATGTCTATGACACATTTCTCTCCAAACACCGAGGGTCTAAAGTTTTATTCCATTCAGACCAGGGGAGATGAGATCATAGATGCTTAGAGGTATGACTCTACATCTAGAAGGGATTCTTTGAGATTATTAAGTCCAATTCCTTCGTTTTACCAGAGAAGAAACCGAGACCTTGAGATGTTAAAGGATCCACATAAATCACAGTAATATTATGTTACAGAATTGGAATTTGAACCCTTTTCCTCTAAATTTAAATTCTTTCCACTATACCAATGGTTCTCAAACTTTTTTTGTCTCAGGATGCTATACACTAAAATTATTGAGGACTCCCCCAAAGAGCTTTTGTTTATATGAATTCTATCTACTGATATTTACTGCCTTAGAAATTAAAATGACAATATTATTATTAAAATAATCTTGACCTCAAGGAGTCACTGAAAGGGTCTTGGGAACGTTCAGGGGTCTCCAGATCACACTTTGAGCATCGTAGCACTGTATCAACACATAGAATTTTCTAACCTGACATCAGAATTGTCATCCAATAAATCAATGCCAGGCTCAGTGCTCTCAGCCCAGAAAAGGGTTCTGCCTCATCTTGCTAATCCTTAGCTGTCTGATGTCAGGTTAGAAAATTCTACTGTGTCTGACGCAGAGAAGGGATCCTGGTTCAGCTTGGTCCTTTAAAGCAAGGGATCTAATTCATCTCTCACTTAGTCAAGGGAGCTTCAGCCCTCTGACCCAGCCAAAGAACAAGAAGGCTGCTCCAGCAATGCAAGAAGTCCAGTTTTGGGGGTCTTGAGTTGAGCTAAAAAGTAAGATAACTAGGAGTGAAAGACTACTTAAAACAAAAACTTGAAAAGTAATGCAGAAACGTCACCCAGTTTTTCATTTGCTCTTTCACGCACTCTTCTCTTTATCCTAAGATGAAAGGCGTACTTCTGTGTATCATCACTGGATGTGGAGAACAAGCATTTATTATCTGGAATACACACAAAAGAAATACCACAAAGGGAGGGTCTGCTTTTGGATAAGTCCCACATGTTCCCCCTGGCCTCCTCCTTGGCATATTTCCCAAAGAAAAACACACAGAAAGAGAGGGGAGAGGAAGGAAGGGCCAAGGGGAGCAATAATGCTGTTTGGTGTGTTTCTGCCTCAGTAGTGGGGGAAGATGGGAAACCCCTTTTAAAGCAACGACTATGCACCAAGTACTATACTAAGCATTTCATAAATATCATCTCATCTCATTAGATCCTCACCACAACCCTAAGAAGTATTTATTATTATCCTATTTTACAATTGAAGAAACTGAGGCAAACAAAGGTGGAGTGACTGCCTCAGCATCACACAACTCATAAGAGTCTGAAGCCAAATTTGAACTCAAGGCTTCCTCACTCTAGTCTCAGACACCTACTAATTGTGTGACCCTGAGCCAGTTATTTATTTCACCTCTGTTTGCCTCAGTTTCCTTAAATGGAAAATGTTCCTTTCCTAGTATGGCTGCTGATATACCAAAGAATAACTCATTTAGAGAAGCATTTCCTACCCGATGTAGGTATCAAAATGGGTAAGAGAACTTGACCAATTCTTATTATTTTAAGGAAAAAGACATATGAAGTCAGCCATTCAGAGGGCTTTTTACCTGCCCTATGCGTCCATGCCTTAAGCTTTGAGCTCTTGGTCAGATGACAAGCTGCCTAGCCTCATGTTTCCTACTCTAATTTTCCCATTTCTTGGTGGAAATGGATGGATTCCTCACTCCTCCTCCCAAGGAGTCTCAGCCAGTGCAAGGCGGTCACCTACCCTCATAGCAGAAAGTGACCAGCAGAAGGGCAGCCAGTGGTGGAGATGGTTGGTTCCTGAGGTTCTTCGACTGCATTGGGACTAGTCAAGTCCACAGGGCTATTTGTGGCCCACAAGTTTTCCCAGTCCCTCCCCAAAAGTCAATCGAGTGATGTCATCACAAAACCTGGCACACCGTCCGCTCCTACCCTTGTCCCAAAATCCACCCTTGGCATCTCCCTACGAAACTCCTTTCTTTCCAGGGCCTCCAGGCTGGATTGGACTCCCTCCATGTTCCGTGGCACCTCTTCACAGGAGGTGTGTCTCCGTAAGGCACAGATGCTTGGCTAAAGTCCTCGGGAGCCCCACATCGGTGAGCTCCGACCCTTTCTTTCTCTTGGTGGTCTGCGGTGGTGGGGGGGAGGCAGGTGCCTCGGATGCTTCTTCAGAATCTGAGAGCCTGGAGGCAGAACGTGCCAGGGCTACGACAAGAGTTCTAGCTGCTGACTTCAGGTTCTAAGCACTTTACAAGGGACATTAACTGGGAGGGATCACCGCCTGCTCCAGCTCTTCTGACCCTACCAGCCCAGGCCATCTGAGCCGTCACTCTGGTACCTTCTGTCTGATCCTTCCATCCACAGAAATCACAGAAGGTTCTTGGGCAGGGCGGCTTTCTTTTGGGGATACACGAAGGTGGAAACCAAAAAGCATGGGCACAGCTGCCAGGGGATTCTCTTGAGAGACTAGGATGATTGAGAGGCATGATGGATAGAAGGGAGGACTTGCATTCAGGAGGGACATGGGTTTGAATGTCAATGCTAACATTAGCTATATAGGGATAACAATATATGGCTACCCCATGGAATTTTGGGGGGGGGATTCAAATGAGATAAGTACTTTCTAAATATTAAAGTACTATATAAAAGGACAGTTAGGTAGCACAATAGACAGAGTGCTAAGCCTGGAGTCAGAAAGATCTGAATTCCAATTTAGTCTCAGATACTCATTAGCTGTGTGATCCTGAGTAAGTCATTTAACCCTGTTTGCCTCAATTTTCTCATCTGTATAATGAGCTGGAGAAGGAAATGTCAAACCACTCTAGTATCTTTATCAAAAAGATTTTAAACAGGGTCACAAGAAGTCAAACCTAACTGAAAAATGATTGAACAATAACAAATGGTATAAACACCAGCCATTATTGTTGTTATCATTATTAGCTCCTTGTGCCATGGGCACCTTTATACCTACTTTGTCAAAAGGGAATCTGGGAGCAGCTAGATGGCTCAATGAATAGAGAGCCAGGCCTAGAGATGGGAGGTCCTGAGTTCAAATTTGGCCTCAAATCAGATTTCTTATCTGTGTGACCCTGGGCAAGTCACTTGATCCCAATTGCCTAGTCCTTATCCCCTCTTCTGCCTTGGAACCTATACTTAGGATTGATTCTAAAACAGAAGGTAAGGGTTTTTTTTTTAAAAAAGACAATCTGTTGTGTGACCCCCATTGCCCACCCTTACTACTCTTCCACCCATGAGACAATACACAGGGTTTAAACAAACAAACAAAAAGATAATCTGCAGGAATAGAGTTAAGGACTCAATCCCATTATACACCCTATAGGTCAAAGAATCCCCAACTCCCAAGTTTACAGTGTGAAATTTCATGCATTCCAGTGGTTTGAAAAAAATCAATGAGAAAGATAAAAATCTGGGGAAGAAAATCAATTAAAAAAACGTTTATTAAACATATATATATATATATATATATATTTATATACAAAGTGCCAGGCATTGTGCTAGTTGTACAAACACACAAAATATATCTGCCCTAAGGAACTTTCATTCTGTCAGGCATATACAAAATAGATACAAGATAATTTTTTTTTTGGAAGAAAAGTCCTAGCAGCCTACCAGGGTGAGGTGAGGAGGTGGAATGAGTAACTGTCTCATGTGTAAGGATGATTCTAGGCTGAAATTGGATTGCATCCTCTGGGACCTCTGGTGGGGGATGGGCAGTCTTCAGGTCAGCAGCTGTTAAGCTCTCACAAAAGGCTGGAGAGTCAGATCCTTACAGAGGGGACACAGTAGATGGTGTCACAGAGGGAAACTAATATAATCTCTTTCAACCTGATGGTTTGGTTGGGAGAAGGTATTCTTCCACTAGAAAGGATGTTACTGGCAAACAGGATGTGATTCCCTGACAAGGATATATATGGAAATCTATAGGATTCCCAATAATGAAGATCCCCCAACACTAACTGTCAATTCTTGGTGTGAAGGAAGGATTCTGTCAAGGTTAAGAGATGTTATGGCCTCTTCAATTATATAATCCAAAGGCTATTGAAACAGTAAAGAAACTTCTTTTAATTAATCAGGGAAGGTATATTGAATATATGATTGAAAGGTTGGGTAAGAGGGATGAAGGAATCTGTTAACTAATAAAGACGGACCAGAGGCTGGCCTCACCCCCAACAAGGCGAGGCCTCTTCACTGCATTCCTCTCTCTCTCTAACTTCTGCCTCAAGTATCAACTAAATAAATTAATGAACAAGGTTAGCAGGATGATATCAAATGTTGATTGAAGGTCTTCTGAAGTGATTTGGTGATGTTAATCTTGGTTTTTGGTGAATAGGATTTATAACTGCTGCAGAGATCAGGCTAATATGGGGACTGACTAAAACAGCTAGAATTAGAACAGCAAGAATAGGCTAAAGGTGCTCCTGATATGGATCAGTTAGGGTTCAATGGAGAATCTTGCCCAGACCTCCCACCACCCTTTGACCCAAACTCAGAATGAGCTTGGGGATCACTTCCTTATATAGTCCAGTTCTAATTGCCCCCCCAACTGCCTTCAGTTTCTTGGGGTTCCAAATCTGAACCCTCATTTGCTTCTCTCTTGCAGTAAAGCTTACACGTGACAAATGTTCTACTAGGACTGAGTCTTGGGGAAAGTGGGGAATCTGAGAATCTAATCTCTAGTTTCTGCCCCATATTCTGGCTTCAGTGACTAGGAGGGAAAGCTAGAAGGCATTTCCTTATAGACTGGGATAGTAGATAAAGCACTAGCCTTGGGGTCAGGGAAATTGCTGTTGAACCCATGCTCTCATGGCCAAGGACAACTAACTCAACAAGCACTGATTCATTATCTGTTACTTTCCAGGCACCCTACTAGCTTCTGGGGATACAAAGAGAAAAACAACCTAGTTCCTGCCTTCAAGAAGTTTACATTCTACTTGGCAGAAACAATATATACAAATAGATTTGTTCAGTTCTTCAGTCATGTCCAACTCTTCATGATCCCCATTTGGGGTTTTCTTGGCAAAGACACTGAAGCAGTTTTCCATTTCCTTCTCCAGCTCATTTTACACGTGAGGAAACTGAGGCAAGCAGGTTACAAATTCTAAATATATTCTTCATTTTAATCCAAGGTGAGAGAGAGAAGAGAGGAGAGGGAGAAAAGAGAAAGAGAAGAGAGGAGAGAGAGAGAGAGAGAGAGAGAGAGAGAGAGAGAGAGAGAGAGAGAGAGAGAGAGAGAGAGACAAGAAAAAGAGAAGAAAGATAGAGAGGAGAGGAAAGGAGAGAGAAAGAGCATATTAACAGTGGGGAGGGGTCATGTAGGGGGTGGCATCTAACCTTTATTTTGAAAGAATCTAAGGATTCTTTGAGCCACAGGTGAAGAGGAAGAGGATTCCAGGAATGGACAACACCCTCTACAAAGGCATCAAATTGGGTTATGGAATGTCTTGTACCAGGAACAACAAATAGACCAGTTTAGCTGGAAGGTAGATGTGCCCAGGGGCAACAAAGTGAGGTCAGCCTGGAAAGGTTGATGGGATCCAGATAGTGAAGGACTTTAAATGCCAGACAGAGGTATTTGTTTTTTCTCCTAGTTGTACAAGCTTCTTGAGCAGAGAAGTAACGTGGCCAGACATGGATTTATCAAAATTGATCAATTAACAGCCTCCCTTATACTATAAGATCCCCCAGAGCAGAGACTGTCTTTTGTTTTGTTCTGGTTTTACCTTCCTTTGTGTCTTTGATCTGGTCCAGTCCAATACTGGTCAGTGTCCAGTATACATTAGGTATTTAATACATGCTTGTTGACTGACAGCTTTAGGAATTATCTTTTTGTTGATGGTATAGGGAATAAGTTAGAGAAGGTAGAAGACAGGTGGCAGGGAGACTGATTAGGAGACAACTGGATAATAAATCCACTTATTGAACCTCTCTATGCCTCAGTTGTCTCATCTATAAAATAGGTATAATTGGGGTTTAGCATATTCCCAGACTACTACCGATACATTTCAGCTCTCTAATACCTTGGAGAGTCTTTGAATCATGTGTAGACATTCTGTTACTGGTTTCAATCTACTAAGTAGTGAAAGACAACCTAGCTGGCAATGTTGCTGGAACTTGGGATTCCTTCAAAAGGTGCTGGTCAATTAGAGCCTTATTTGTTCTCCCTGACTGTTCTTTCTTGGTCCATCTCTGTCTCTTTCTGCCTCTGTCTCTCCTACTATCTCTTTCTGCCACTCTTTGTCTCTTCCTCTCTTTCTCTTTTTCACTGGTGAACTAGTGAACTCCCATGTCATAAGGTCTTGGACCTTCTCTCTCTAAGACAAGACCATGCATACAGGTCTTTGTTCTTTGCCTGCCTCGGTGTTTTTTTCCATTTAGGTGTAGATTAATTTGAGGTGCCAATCTTGTAGGTTTTGAAAGGTCAAGAGAATGAGACTTTGATAAGTCTTTTTTAATTGATTTTATTTTATTTAAAAATTTTTCCATGGTTCCATGATTCTTGTTGTCTCTCTCTCCTCTTCCCTCCTCCCTCCTGGAGTTGACAAGCAATTTCACTGGGTTATACATATATTATCACTCAAATCCTATTTCCATATTATTCATTTTTTTATAATAATCTTTTCAAACCAAAACCCCCAATCATATACCCATATGAACAAGTGATAAATCATGTTTTCTTCTGGATTTCTCCTCCTACAGTTCTTTCTCTAGATGTGGATAGCATTCTTTCGCATAAGTCCCTCAGGATTTTCCTGTATCATTGTGTTGTATTTAGTAGCAAAGTCAATTACATTTGATCATCCCACAGTGTTTCAGTTTCTTTGTAAAATGTTCTTCTGGTTCTACTTATTTCACTCTGCATCAGTTCATGGAAGTCTTTCCATTTCTTATAGAAATCAAGCAGTTCATTCCTTATAGTACAATAGTATTCCATTGTAAGAGGGGAGACTAGATATTTAAGGTATGGCCAAAGAAATCGATTAACTCGACTTCAAAATAAAATAGACCCAAGTCAGGATGACTTTTATGGTGGTTTATTTACAATTAGGAAGGTTGACAGTAGGAAAATTAAGAGAGAGAAACTCTGGCCCAGACCAGAGGCCTGAAGCAGGTAGGAATTTAGAGGCCCCAGCAGAGGGGCACAGAGTGAATTAAACCAGGCTTCTAGCCACAAGGCCTCCTCTAAGAAGAGAGGCCTCCCTGAGGCTGGAGCCTCCAGAAATGCCAAAGGAAAAAGGAAAGAGAGTCAGCCTAAAGTACCCACGTGACAATTCAAAGGGAAGCAGTCTGAGGTCTCACCAGAGATTCTTCTACACTGAGTTCAAAGCGCCAACAGCTTTCCACAGGAAGTTACCATCATATTTAAAAGGGCAGCTTTCGTCACTTCCTGCGTCCATCTCCAATTTCAAGTGGACAAATGACAACCTTGACACTGTTTGTTTTTTATTTGTTACTATCATGTGTGGGTAACAGACCTCCCCCTCCCCACTTAATTCTAAGTTGGGTGGAGTGACATTTTTTCTGGTGTCGAGAATCTAAACAAGTGAATGAGGGTGAGCTGATTCTATTCACACACCATCACCGTCATATGCCACAAATTGTTCAACCATTCCCCAATCAAGGGATATCCCCTCATTTTCCAATTTTTTGCCACCACAAAGAGCACAGCTATAAATATTTTTGTACAAACAGAACCTCTCTCTCTCTCTTTCTCTCTCTTCCTCTCTCTTTCTCTCTTCCTCTCTCTCTCTCTCTTCCTCTCTCTCTCTTCCTCTCTCTTTTTCTCTCTCTCTTCCTCTCTCTCGCTCTTCCTCCCTCCCTCCCTCCCTCTCTCTCTCTCTCTCTTTCTCTCTCTTCCTCTCTCTCTCTCTTCCTCTCTCTTTTTCTCTCTCTCTTCCTCTCTCTCTTCCTCTCTCTCGCTCTTCCTCCCTCCCTCCCTCTCTCTCTCTCTCTCGCTCTCTCTCTCTCTTTCTCTCTTCCTCTCTCTCTCTTTCTCTCTTCCTCTCTCTCTCTTCCTCTCTCTCTTCCTCTCTCTCTCTCTTCCTCTCTCTCTCTTCCTCTCTCTCTCTCTCTCTCTCTCTCTCTCTCTCTCTCTCTCTCTCTCTCTCTCTTCCTCTCTCTCTCTCTTCCTCTCTCTCTCTTCCCCTCTCTCTCTCTCTCTCTCTCTCTCTCTCTCTCTCTCTCTCTCTCTCTCTCTTCCTCTCTCTCTCTCTTCCTTTCTCTTTATCTCTTTGGGATACAGACCCAGTAGTGATATTTCTGGATCAAATAACATGTATTCTTTTAAAGCCCTTTGGGCATAATTGCAAAATGCCTTCCAGAATGGTTGGATCAATTCACAATTCTACTAGCAATGCATTAGTGTCCCAATTTTGCCACATCCCTTCCAACATCTGTTATTTTCCTTTACTGTCATATTGGCCCCTCTGCTAGGGGTGAGGTGGTATATCAGAGTTGTTTTGATTTGCATTTGTCTAATCAGGAGGGATTTAGAACATTTTTTTATGTGATTACTATTAGTTTTGGTTTCTTCATCTTAAAACTGCCTATTCCTATCCCTTGAAGATTCTTGGAAGTAGTCTTGAAGGAGTCACGTCCAGCTTCAGTGTTCTGAAGACTGAGGACCAGAAGCAGCTGGACAAGGATTCGTGTGGCAGGAACACATTTGAACGTGAACTTGGTGGGACCAAAGCTATATCTAAACTGTATTCCGAGCAATCTCACACTCCTACAGACCAAGAGTGTGTCTCTAAGCTGTTGGTAGGAAATAAGTACCTTTATTCTTACCATACCTTCCAAATAAATAGTCCTCCGCCAAAACTAATCAATGGTAGGTGGTTAGAGTGAATGGGGGCAGCAATCTTTGGTGACCAACAATGGGGAGAACACATGGGGATGGAGGTTCGACCCAACAGCTTTTGAGAAAGATGCCCTAAGTCCTCAGGCAGGACTCTAGAACCTTTGTCGCCCCCAGAGTTCTAGAGTCGGGCCTGAGGGGTTGAGGCATTTGTTTCTGAGAGTGAGCTAGAGACCTTGTTCTACTTGTCCTTTGTAAACCCTAAAATGGCACTGGAATATGAGAAGATGAATGGCTCTGCCCTCCAGAGGGTTGAGAGGAGGTTCTTCACTAGCCTGTCTTTTCTCTTTGCAAACTCAAGGAAGAAAAGTTTCCTCCTCAAGTCAAGTTTCATCACCCTTTCCTACCCCTTCCAATCACTCCTCACTGCTGAGACCACAAGTCTTAAGCTTGAAGGGGATCTCTGACAATTCTTGGAGTCAGAGAATCATTGGAAGAGACTTTAGAGACCATCTTGTACCATCCCCATCCATCACTCATTTTATAGATGAGGAAACAAGACCTAGAAAATGTATGTTACCTGTCCAAAACCAGGACACACGCAGTGGGGCAAAGATTTGAATTCAGGTCTATTCACTGTAAAGGGTAGCCAGGTGCTGCAGATAGAGGGTCAAGCCTGGAGTCAGGAAGACCTGAGTTCAAATCTGGTCTGAGGCATTTGCTAGCTGTGTGACCCTGAGCAAGTCCCTTAACTTGGTTTGCCTCAGTTTCTTCATCTTTAAAATGAGCTGGAGAAGGAAATGGCAAACCGCGCCAGTATCGCTGCCAAGAAAACCCCGAATGGGGTCATAAAGAGCTGGACACGACTGAATAACAATATGCCTTTGGAAGATCCTCTTTTTCTAAATCGAGCCTTAAAAGTATAAGAGATTCTCTAGATCTCTGTGAGGTGAAATCGTCCATGGCACAGAGTTTCAACTCGGAGTCATTGGCTCAGGTTTGGGCGCCTCCCACTGAAGCAGAAGAGATCCTGGGGGGGAGGGGGGGGAATAATCTCTCAAGATTATTATTATAGAGGGCAGCTGGGTAGCTCAGTGGATTGAGAGCCAGGCCTAGAGACGGGAGGTCCTGGGTTCAAATCCAGCCTCAGACACTTCCCAGCTGTGTGACCCTGGGCAAGTCACTTGACCCCCATTGCCTACCCTTACCAATCTTCCACCTATAAGTCAATACACAGAAGTTAAGGGTTTAAAAAATTAAAAAAAAAAAAAAGATTATTATTATATCGCAAGAGATGTGACTGACTTTGATGCATCAGAGTGGGGAGCCCCAGGAGCTAAAGAGGGCTATTTCTTGTCGTTTCCCTCCACGCACTTGGAAACGGCCCAGACTAGCCGAGGTCAAGTTTATGGCTGTTCTCTCTAGGCAATCAGGCTTCACTGAGCACACAGAGAGAGTCAACAGTTGAAATGTTAAGTACTTATAGAAACCTCTTTGTGTACAAAGGCTTCCCCATAATCCAGGAGTGTCCTAATTACGAAGGATTTAATCCATTTACTGAAGATTTACAAGACTCCAAGACAAACAAGCTGACTCCCTTCTTCTTTCCCCAGGGGAATGGGGGGCATTTCCTTACAAACAGCCTAACTCCTCTCTGGCTCAAGCTGTCCTTCTGCACAGGGAGGGGCCCCCAGAAAGCTCCCCGCTCTGCAGGGCTCTTCTGGGGGAGCCCATCCTCTCTTTTCTAATGTCTCCAATCAATTGGGAACTAGCTCTCCTTCATCAGATTGGTACACGGGGGCCAGAGCCCTTGGCAAAGTGGAGAAAGAGATCTTCTAAACAAATGCTAAGGGGCAGCTGGGTAGCTCAGTGGACTGAGAGTCAGGTCTAGAGACTGGAGGTCCTGGGTTCAAAGCCAGCCTCAGACACTTCCCAGCTGGGTGACCCTGGGCAAGTCACTTGACCCCCATTGCCCAGCCCTGACCACTCTTCCACCTAGGAGCCAATACACAGAAGTTAAGGGTTTAAAAAAAAAGAGAAAACAAATGCTAAAATAGGAGAGTTCGACTAGATATTCTCATCTCTGACCATCTATGTTTTAAGGCCCTTTTCCTCTAGGACATTCTGTGTTCTAGGTTAGACAATGTCTTTCAGTTTTTGGAATTCTGCATCCTATTCTTTGGTTGTTAGGCCCACCTACTGGCTTCTTTCTGTCCTAATAACCCTAAGACAGAAGAGCAAGGGCTAGGCAAATGGGGTTAAATGACTCGTCCAGGTCATATAGCTAGGAAAAGTCTGAGGTCAGATCTGAGACATCATCTCTTAACACCTTGATTTTAAAGATGGGGAACTGATGTCAAGAGAGAGAAAATGAGCTGCTTAATATAATACAGTTAGCAAGTAGCAGATCTCTGTTTTGAACCCAGGACTTCTTGCCTCAGGACCCTCAAATATGATTCATACTACCATAGCTCAGTGTTTCTGTCATGTTACTCCTTCCTGCTTCTTCCCTCTGTCCAAGTTCTACTAATACCTGAAGTCAAGAACCACAGAATATCAGAATCAGAAGGAGCCTTAGTGGTAATCGAATCTAATGATTAGCTGAACAAGACTTTCCTCCATACTCAATGAGTAGCCATCGGGCGTTCTCCCAAAGCTCTCTAGTGAGTGGGAACCCATTCATTCTTAAAGCAGCCCATTGCATTTTCTGGAATTCTAGAATTCATCATGGTTAGGAAGCTGTTCCTCTTGTCAAACCAAAATCTGTCTTTCTACATCTCCCATACATTGAACAACTGACTCCTTCCATGTTTCTGTTCTTTCAGTAGTTGAAGGCATCTGTCATATTCCTCAGTTCTTTTCTCGTCCAGGGTAAGCAGGCTCCCACTTCCTTCAGCTTATCCTTGTATGGCATGTTCTCCAATTCTCTCACTCCCCTGGTGGCCCTCTTGTGGTTCTACCTAGTGTATCCTCTTCAGAACCTGGAACTGACCATGGTACTCTAGCTGCGGCTTGACCATGGCAGAGTGTGGTAGAACTACTTCCTTCCATTGGTTGCGATGACTTTTCTCAGAGTGCCATCTATAGGATATTCTCTTTTGGGACCGCCACGTCATCTTTTGGACTGAGATCGAGCCCACTAGAACCTTCAGATATCTTCTCGTCTCAATCAGTCGATATGTCAGAGCTGGACATGAGGTTAAAACAAAATATGGCAGAAGTTCCTTAGAACATAGAACCCAGTGCTAGGGCTGGAGAGACCTTAGAAGATCATAGAATTTAGAAAGTCAGGGTCAAAGAGGGTGAAGGAGTCAGAAGAAGGAGTAGCACTCACTACAGTGGGAAAATGGAGCCCAAATCCACTGATGTGTTTGTTTATGGCTGAACCATGTTCCATTCTTGGTTATTGAGCATAAAACAGGCAAAACCAAAGCCAGATGTTCTGTGAGTCTGTTCAGGGCTTGCCCCACCCCCAAATGACAAATTCCAATGTAGTTTCCTTGCCTGGGAAGATCAGACTAGACCGGGCATGGACGACAAGTAATAACTGCCAGCCCTGACGACCATCCAGTGTAGGGTGAGAACTCTGAGACTGGGAAAGGAGATGCATAGCTGAGCATTATGGTCACTGCTCTGGACACAGCCCAGGTGGAGAGTGGAGAGACAAGGTCATACTGGGACTAATTATTAATTCTATTCTAAGGTTCCTTCTGTTTCTAAAATTCTATTCCCCATGGTCTATGAAAAACCCAAAGAGCCCAGCTTGTGGGACAAAAATCCACTATTTGACAAAAACTGCTGGGAAAATTGGAAAACAATATAGGAGAGATTAGGTTTAGATCAACATCTCACACCCTACACCAAGATAAATTCAGAATGGGTGAATGACTTGAATATAAAGAAGGAAACTATAAGCAAATTTGGTGAGCATGGAATAGTATACTTGTCAGATCTCTGGGAAAGGAAAGATTTTAAAACCAAGCAAGAGTTAGAGAAAATTACAAAATGTAAAATAAGTCATTTTGATTACATTAAATTAAAAGGGTTTTGTACAAACAATATCAATGCAACCAAAATTAGAAGGGAATCAACAAATTGGAAAAAAAAATCTTTATAACAAAAAACTATGACAAAGGTCTAATTACTCAAATATATACGGAGCTAAATCAATTGTACAAAAAAAATCAAGCCATTCCTCAGTTAATAAATGGACAAGGGACATGAATAGGCAATTTTCAGACAAAGAAATAAAAACTCAATAAGCACATGAAAAAGTGTTCTAAATCTCTTATTATTACAGAAATGCAAATCAAAACAACTCAGAGGTACCACCTCATGTTATAAAGAAAGAGGGGGTCCTAGGGAGATATAAATATCTAGTGAGGTGGATTTATCTCTATTCTCCCTAGGTGCAGATGATGGGGGAACACCAACCCAATCACCCTTTCTAGTTGTTATAATTTCACCTTTCAATAACAGTTGCCCAGGGAAGGACCCTGAAAGGTTAAGTGGATAGGTAACCCTTTCAGGTCCAACCTGGGGTTGGATAAATTATTAACACAGGGCTCTGATTAGCCTTGGATCATGTTTGTTATCTGACTGTGTTAGCTCCCTCCCCAAGGGTCCTGATATAAAGACTAATCAGGAAGGTACTTATTAAACACTCTTTATCTATGATCTATAATTAGGGAAAGGATAATAAGGATAAGGATTAGGGATTGGAGACCCTGTCAATCTGATATCTATAATTGATTAACACTTAAGACTGGAGGCTATTGATTTAGTAGAAGCTGGAGCTTTGTTCTTCACAACCCCTCTGGCCTAGCCTGGCCACTGCCAAGCCAGAGAAATATTGGCTGCTCTTGATACAGCTGTATTGGTGATTTTATTCTCTCAGCTTTCTCACTATCAGTGTTTGGTGATGTATTAGCTCTCACAGCATTCAGGAAATATTCAAATCTCACCAACCCTCTTCTTCATAGAGCTCCCAGCCTCCCTTAACCACCCAGGGACCCAGAGACCTAAAGAGCTAGGAAAATTCAGAGACCTAAAGATCTAAGGGACCAAAATCCAAAAGACCAAAAAGACCCCTCCAGGTCAACTGACTTTTATTTATACACCCAGGCCAACCGACTTTTGCCCCCTGGCTCACAGCATCTAGGAACATTCCAGTCTCTCCAACTGCCTCCCTTGTTAATCAAGGTGACATCCAACATTTCTCAGGATATGAATATAACACTCATACCTTGAAGATTAGCTAACATGACAGCAAAGGAAAGCAATAAATGTTGGAGATGTGGCAAAATTGGGACATTCATGCATTGCTGGTGGAGTTGTGAATTGGTCCAACCATTCTGGATGGCAATTTAGAACTATGCCCAAAGGACTTTAAAAAACTATCTGCCCTTTGATCCAGCCATACCACTGCTGGATTGTACCCCAAAGAGATCATGGGGAAAAAGATATGTATAAAAATATTTATAGGCATGCTCTTTGTGGTGGCAAAAAAACTGGAAAACGAGAGGATGCCCTTCAATTGGAGGATGACTGAACAAATTGTGGTATATGCTGGTGATGGAATACTATTGTGCTCAAAGGAATAATAAACTGGAGGAATTCCATGTGAACTGAAAAGACCTCCAGGAATTGATGCAGAGTGAAAGGAGCAGAACAGGTGAACATTATACACAGAGATGGATACACTGTGGTAAAATCGAATGTAATGGACTTCTCTATCAGCAACAATGCAATGGTCCAGGACAACTATGAGGGACTTCTGAGAAAGAACGCTATTCACATTCAGAGGAAGAACTGTGGGAGCAGAAACACAGAAGAAAAACAACTGCTTGAACACATGGGTTGATGGCAATATGATTGGGGACGTAGATTCTTAATGACCACCCCAGTGCAACTATCAATAATATGGAAATAGGTCTTGATCTATGACACATGTAAAACCCAGTGGAAAGGCACATTGACTACAGGGAGGGAGTGGTTTAGAGGAGAGAGAAAGAACATGAATCATGTAACCATGGAAATTTTTTCTAAAAAATAAAATAAAAAATAAATTTAAAATTCTATTTCCCATGACCCTTAACTGCTCTGGTATTCTATATTGGGTCTCCTAAGCCCCTTTCCAGGTCTAATATCCTATGTTCTAAGGCCCTTTTTAACCATCAAATTTTATGTTCTGTGTTCTTAATACTAAAGTAACTCCTATCACTCAGATTTATGACAACATAATTTGGTCCATGGTTAAGGGACAAGAGGGGAAACCTCGGGTACAGGGTTTATCCAGAGCACTTGCTCTCTCCATTGGAAAGAACCTGTTTGAAGAGGTTTTCTGCATTCTCCAGGGGATCAGGGGAATATCTGAGTCACCACTGGGTTCAATATACCAATCGGTAAGCATTTATTATGCTCTTACTGTGTGCCAGAGACTGTGTTAAACACTGTGGATACAAAGAAAAATAGATACACATAGCCTCTTGTTCTTGTCCTCAAGGAGCTTTCATTTAAATGGGGGAGCCAATATATAAATAAAATTATTTTAAGCAAAAAAACAGAGGGAAGAGAAGAAAGGAAGCCATAGAGGAAGAGGCAGCTGGAGAGACTGGGAAAGGCTTCCTGTAGGTGGTGATGCTTAAACTGAGGAAGCCAGGAGTCCTAAGAGGCAGAAACCAAGAGGGGGAACATTGCAAGAACACTGGGTGAAAACAGAGAAGTGGAAGATAAACTTCCATGTTTGAAGAACAGTAAATGGGCCAATAAGAGATATCAGCCTTGACAGAACATTAAAGGCAGACAGGCAGCTTGGTGGCACAATGGATAGAGTACCAGGCTTGGAATCAGGAAGACTCATATTCATGAGTTCAAATTTAGCTTCAGACACTTCCTAGGCAAGTCACTTTGCTGCATTTGCCTTAGTTTCCTCATGTAAAATGAGCTGGAGGAGGAAATGGCAAATCACTTCAGTAACTTTGCCAAGAAAACCCCCAATGGGGTCATATAGAGTTGAAAATGACTGAATAATAACAGTAATAAAAGGGCAGTAAAACATTACAGAACACATGAAAAACCTGGAGCACAGAAAATAGAAGGTCCAAAGCTTGGGAAAAGAGTAAATCCGGGACGGTCACTTAAGTGGTTTACAAACATATTAAGGCATTCCTGATGGTGCCTTTCTTTCCCAGAAATGTTAACAAAGAAGGAGTTTGGCAAAAACTTGGGGAAATACAGAGAAGCTATATGTAAGCAATATAGACCATGAAGACATCCGTGGTTCATTTTTCTTAAAAAAGAATTCTAGGGGCAGCTGGGTAGCTCAGTGGATTGAGAGCCAGGCCTAGAGACAGGAGGTCCTAGGTTCAAATCCGGCCTCAGACACTTCCCAGCTGTGTGACCCTGGGCAAGTCACTTGGCCCCCATTGCCTACCCTTACCACTCTTCCACCTATAAGTCAATACACAGAAGTTAAAAGGTTTAAAATAAAAAAAAAAATCTAAAAAAAAATTAAAAAAAAAAAAGAATTCTAGGGGGCAGCTGGGTAGCTCAGTGGACTGAGAGCCAGGCTTAGACGAGAGGTCCTGGGTTCAAATCTGGCCTCAGACACTTCCCAGCTGTGTGACCCTGGGCAAGTCACTTGACCCCCATTGCCCACCCTTACCACTCTTCCACCTGTGAGCCAATACACAGTATTGACTCCAAGACAGAAGATAAGGGTTAAAAAAAAAAAAAAAAGAATTCTATCTGCCATTTTATGGCATACTTGGAAGTCAGAAGCTTCTGAGACTTGAAAATACTGCTGGAGAGGGGGTTCCTGCCCAATGGCTTCAATGGGACCTGAGGGAGGTAGGGGTAGGGGGAAGTTGTGGTTCTGATCTTGGGGAGCTAGAATGTTCAGAACAGGGATCTGAAGGCAGGAACCTGGAGCACCTTGGAACCAGTGGGACTGGACTGGGCAGTGGAATTTGGACCTCAGCAAGAATATACTAATCCAGTAGTTCCTGCAAAATTGCACACTACCCAAATACAATGAGAATAAGTGGGCTGTAGTCCTAAACCTGGGCTTTCCCCTTTCCTCAGATTGCTTACTGAACCAATCTCAATGATGTACAAATCTGTAATCCCTTCCTTTATTTCTTCGTTTCCTGTCCCAATCTATTGGCTAAGAGATGTGTGAAAGGGTGGGGGAAGAGAGTAATGGCTCCCTCAATAACCATTTATTAGGCACCTACTATGTGCCAGGCACTAGGTTAAATGCTGAGGACACAAATAAAAAGAAAAAAAGGCAATAGATTGGACAAAGCACCTTCTTTAGAGTTTTGATATTCAGAACTTCTCTACGATTTCTATTTTGCTGTTTTGGGAGTTTGCCGTTTATTAACTTCATTTTCCCAAGTCCTACAGCCTCTAAAATTTAAGCCAACCATCTGAGCTTTATGAAGAAGGCTGGGCCAAGAGGGCGGAAGTTTTGGGATGGGGGCTCATGAACAGCGTATTCTTAGATATAGATTGAACCTAACAGCTGCACCAGGTGCCAGGAGCTGGCAGGGAGGCAGTAGTCTCAAAGTGCTCAAACGCTCCCTCTGGCGGACATTTGTGATACTGAAGCCTTTTGGAAAGCTGGAGCTCAGAGCAGGAGGACCAGTTAGGTCAAGCATGTTACCACCCATCCCTGCTAGGGCGCCATCTGCTGATCTGATGAGAAAACCATCTTTGCCTTCATCCCGGTACCTGATAAAGATGTAACACAGCCAAGGGCAGAGTTAAAGGGTGCCCCACTGGAGATGCCCTTCCAAATTTAGCCTGAATCCTCAGTGGCTAATGTTGGCAATCAATTGGCCAGTTCCAAATCCATCTAACAGAATTACAGACAGGACCAAAACGATTGAACAATCGCAAAAAATTTAAAGACAGAAAAAAAAAATCCTGTAGGAAAGTGAATGATGGAGTCCAAAAAGGTTTTTCTTAGGAAAATGTCTTGAAGATGATGCTTTTTTTTTTTTTTTTAAATCAATTCTAAGAGAATGGCCAGGACTGGTCAATTGAGGTAACTGACTCGATGAAGGGCAGTTTTCTCTTTTGTCATCCCCTTGAAGAGATTGGTGATAGCACTTGTAGGGGCCTGACAAATGTTCTAATAACTGACCCTCTGAAAAATTTTCTGTGATACATTTTTTAATTTAATCTCTGTTAGCTTTTTCTCAATTTATTAAATCTAGAAATCAACAAAACAAAAAATTATTCCCGGATTTTAATCATCTGACAATTTAGAGGAGCAAATATTCACATTGATATTTTATAATTTCCATATGTAATTATTATATATTATGTGATAATATATTACATGTATAATAATGTAATATATATTATTCTATATAGTCAATTCTCCTGAACTGATTGAGCTAGCTCCAGCACATTCCTGGCATATGACCTATCCTTCTCCAGTGAGAGAATTTAGATATTCATTGAAGGGAGGAGAGCCCCTTCTTTACTCCATGTGGGAGGAAACAAGATAAGCTATTCTGTCACATTAAACAAAACTTTTTTATTATGGTTTCCCCCCCCCCCCTTGTTAAACAGTGATGCTGTATGAACTGTATGAAGTAGCTTAAGGAAGGACAGTTTGGGGAGTTAAAGGAGAAAGAGATTTTGGTTCACCTGTACAGGCTTTGGCAGCACAATGGAGCATCATCATTCTTTCTCTCTTAGCCTATCTTGTCATAGAATTTGGATCAAGGGAAAATCTATATGCTAAAATGGGATCCAAAAGATTTCCATTTATGGACTCATTTCTCTTGGTCTCTTTGGATCTGGGTTCACTCTATACGGAGCAAAAGATGAAACGACTGAGGAAACAGAAGTACGGTCTTCTGAACATAGTATTTGCCAAGCTGTGCATGGCAATTGCCCAACAAATCGGGACCGACTGCCTTCCTCAACTTGGAGCTGGACCCCGGATACAGGAAGAGGCAGACTTTGTACATGAAAAACAATCTGATAAGACCAATTAATTAAAAGGAAACGATACATTAGGTCATCTGAATTCTAATTGGAGGAAAGATGAACTTTCCAAGTTGGGAGGGAGAGAATGAACAGGTGTAATTCCCTGAAGTCAGAAACTCCTCCCCAAGGATCTGTAAACCATCAAAGAACATGGAAGCAATAACCGATTGATCAACCCGGGGCCAGTTTTCATAGAGGACAAATGGGTTGCATCAGGTGTACAATTATGAGAAAACTCCTTGCATCAGTCTCAGGCTCTGGCTGGGTCCCTGGTGAAGTCACTGGACCACAGCCACAGGGGGCCCCGTCTCCCCGCCAGGAAGAGCTGGGCTCAAACAAAGTAATAAGGGTTTCTCCCAATTCTCGTGACTGAATACATTTTCTCTCAAGTGGGAAGTTGGAAGAGAGGGACTGAGAGGCAGCTCCAGAACTGAGTCACAAGAGGAGTCGGTGTGCGCCACTAACTGTCCACAATGAAGTCCCTCGATTTTCTCACCAGTGATCCCCAACTATTGATACCAGATCACTAGGACGTGGGTCCTTCAGGCTGACGAGAGTGTGAAGGTAAAGCTTTGGTCCTTCCATTTATCTGGGAAGGCTCCCGTTTCCGCAGATGGTCTCTGAGGCTCACATCCATCTTCCTCACTTCAGAGAAGCCCATGATCTGGGGCTTACGGTAGTCGGAGGCGGTGGTCATGGCAATCCAGACTCAGTTCTAGTCTCAGCTCTTTATTTCCCCTCATCCCATATGGCCAATCTGTTGCCAAATCTTGCTAATTCTACCTTCACATCTCTCATAGCATCTTTCTACCTACACGGCGACCACCTGGTACATGATCTTTGGTCTCCCTGCCTCAATTCACTCCCCTTTCCAGTCTATCCTCTACTAAGCTGTCAAATGATCTTCCTAAAGTGTAAATTTTATCATGGCATCCCCTGCTCAATAAACTACCATGACTCCCTATTACCTTCTATTGTCTTTCTACCCTCAAGGCATAGCACAGGGGACAGCTGGGTAGCTCAGTGGATTGAGAACCAGACCTAGAGATGGGAGGTTCTAGGTTCAAATCTAGCCTCAGGCACTTCCCAGCTGTGTGACCCTGGGCAAGTCACTTGACCCCCATTGCCTAGACCTTACCACTCTTCTGCCTTGGAGCCATGGCTCCAAGAGCCTGGTAAGGATCTTAAGCCTTAAGAGCTCCTTGGAGCCAAGGTAAGGGTTTTAAAACAAACAGTGTGCACATGTCCAAGCCGAGGAACCATGAACAATGGTCACCTGGAATGAGGACTGAGAAGCCGCGTGGACCACCCCACCCCCCGGGCCATGAGGGCTCCCAGAAGGCCCAAACAGGGAGGAGCCTGAGAATGCAGAGCATGGATGGTAGGGGGCCCCAGGATGGGGAATGAGGGAGAGGAGATTGGGGAGCCTAGGATGGGGAATGGGGGAGGGGAGATCAGGGGCCCCAGGATATGAAGTGTCAGAGCCGGGGGGATTGGGGACCCCAAGACGGGGAATGCCAGAGCTGGGGGACGTGGAAAAGCAGAGCCAGATGAGTCCTCAGACAAAGATGCCTGAGACCCGTCTGCTGTGACCCGGCTGTTCCCAGGGCAGGGGGTCTCCCCTTGGCCCCCCGTTGCCCTCAGTGGCCACTGGCCTCTCCCTGGGCACTGCTGAGGGGGCAGGCCAGGCTCGTGGCGGTGCCCCGCCAGTAAGAATGCACGGCACGCCACAGGGAATACATTTTATTGATCTGCCCTTAAAATGCGGGGCTCGACGTCCTCTCAAACTAGCTGCCTATGTACAAGCCGGGGGCCGCCGGCTCTCCGGGGGGCCGTGACCGTCGCCCCCCCACGGCATCTCGGGGTTTCAGTCTCTGCTGACCCCAGGCCCGGCGCCCGCTGCGGCCAGGCAGCCCCGGCTCGAGAGGCCTCCGGCTCCCCTTGGCTAAAAACCCCCCATTTCTTAGAGAAAACACACCGTCCAGTCCGGAGAGCCGCAGCCGGTCCAGGGGAGGCTCAGGGCTTCTTCAGGCCGTAGGAGGCGCCCGTGAAGGGCCGCGATCCGGGGAGGGGCGGCGAGTGCCAGACGGCCGAGCTGGTGCGCTTGTGGTAGCGCGGTTTGCTCTTGTTGAAGATGTCCTCGAGCCGCGGGCTGAGGATGGTGCCGAAGAGCTGGTCGATGTCGGGGGGGTTGTAGTACTGGCGGATGACGGCCTGGCTCAGCTGGCTCCCTGGGGCGGGAGAGTGGGGTCACGCGTGTGTCCCCCCCCGGAACCCCGCCGCCCCCTCTCCGCCGCCCCCCCCATCCAGGCCGGCCCTCACCATTGGCCCAGGCGGGAATGGGCTTCCGGGGCTGCGTCTCGTCGTCCGTGGAGTCGTCGCTGTTCAGGTCCATCCCGTAGTTGTCCGGATTGATCTTGGGGCCCCCCCGGGGGCCCTGCGGGGTCATTTCGTATGAGTTGCAAACTGGAGACTTAAGAGGAAACAGACGCCGTCACCCCGTCACCCCGGCGCCACAGGGAAGCCCCCCGGATCCGGCTCGACCCCCCCCCGCCCCGAGGTGCGGAGAGGCCACGAGCCAGCCTCGTGTCTGGCGTGAGGCTGCCGAGGGCCTCCCACGCCGGGAGCCAAACCCTGGGCCTGCGCCGAGGGAAGCGAGGCCCGGCTCGGGGCTCTGCGGCCTCCGGGACAGTCTCACCTGCACGTCCACCGTCACGTTCAGGAACTTGTTGGCGGCGGCGGCGGCCTCCCTGGCCTTCCTCTCCTGCTCCTCCTGCAGCTTCCTGCGCGCCAGCTCCTGGCGCTGATGCTCCTCCTGGGGCCGACACGGGACGTGTGAACCGGGGAGGCGGGACACCCCCACCCGAGGGCCCCCCGGGGACGGCCCCCTTGGGACGGGCGGGCTCTGAGGCTGGGGGGGGCCCAGGCCGTGCTGGCGCGGAGCCTCACCTTCTTCCTCTTCTCCTCCAGCTCCCGCTGCAGCCGCTCCTTCTGCAGCCTCAAGGCTCGCTCCTTCTCCAGCCGCTCTCTGGAAGTCAAGAGCCCGAGCTGTCGCCGGCAGGCAGGGGCCCGAGTCCCCCTCCCTCGGCTCCCGTGCCTGACGGGCCGCTCTCTACCTGCTGGCAGGTCAGGAAGGCAGGCCAAGGACCGGGGCTCCCAGAGCCGGGGGCAGGGCCCGGCCCGGTTTTGTCCTCGTGCCAGCACGGTGCACGCAGGACGACGGCCTGAACCACGTTTTCTGTTCTATCTTCCCCCAAGACTTTCTCCACACTCTTCCGCCAAGTCCGAGGCCCCGCGGACTCCCCCAGCTGGGGCACGTGGCGACAGAGGGGGGCCGGCAGTCACCCCACTGTGGGACCGTGCGCAGGCGCTACGTGAGACGCCCAAATGCACTCCCAGGCCTGCAGGTGACCGAGAGGATCTGGGGGAAGCTGCCCCCTCTCAGCGCCACGTCCCTCCTCCGTCCCCTCCACCATCAAAATGTTCACAGGCTTTGTGTCAGCCCCTGTTCAGAGCCGTCCCTCCCCACACGTTACAGGGTCAGTCTGGAGACCGGCCTAAAAACCAAGAATGATAGTCCTGCAGGGGGGAAAAATGGGCTTTTAATGATCAAAAAAGCTCAGAGCTGAGCGGAAAGTCTGAGTGCCAGCGAAGGAGAGCTGAGAGAAACAGGCCGGAAACGAGCCGTTACAGCCTCTCTTGCCCGTGTACGGTCACACTCAAAGACTGAGACCAACGGCCAGCCGGAAGAATCAAAAGCAGACGACGGGGGGCAGCTGGGTAGCTCAGTGGATGGAGAGTCGGGCCTAGAGACAGGAAGTCCTGGGTTCAAATCTGGCCTCAGACACTTCCCAGCCGTGTGACCCTGGGCAAGTCACTTGACCCCCATGCCCCCCCCCTTACCACTCTTCCACCTAGGAGCCAATACACAGAAGTTAAGGGTTAAAAAAAAAAAAAAAAAAAAAGGGCAGACGATGGGGCACCCCTGGAGGCCACCCACCGAAAGCACTTCATTAAGCCAGTAGAGCAAAGGCGGCAAAAATGGGCTCAGAGCCTGCACAGGCTAACATTGCCAGCCCAAGTGTCTCTGGAAAAGGAAGCCAAGAAGCCCCTTTTTGGGTCAGTTGGGGCTGGCCGGCTTCTCACCAAGTGGCCGGATGCCAGTTAAAAACAGAAAGTGGGGGGGGCAGCTGGGTGGGTCAGTGGATTGAGAGCCAGGCCTAGAGACAGGAGGTCCTGGGTTCAAATCTGGCCTCAGACACTTCCCAGCTGGGTGACCCTGGGCAAGTCACTTGACCCTCATTGCCTACCCTTCCCACTCTTCTGCCTTGGAGCCAATACACAGTATTGACTCCAAGATGGAAGGTGAGGGCCTAAAAAAAAAATAAATGAATGAAAATAAAAATAAAAACAGAAAGTGATCTGTAAAATCTCAGGGAAGACCATGCGAGGGGGCCCAGGAGCTCACAGAAACCCGGGGGGAGCCGGAGCATCCCGAGAGCACCTGAGGCTGAAGTAAGCGCACCAAACGGAATAAGAACCAGAAAAGGTCCGGCCGCTTCTCCAGTGAGCTCCGGACCCCACTGCGCTACCCGAGGAAGCAGAAATGGTCCTGAGCCACACGGAGGCAAAGATGCCGAGGGAAGACCTGGAACCACATACTGCCTCTGCCCAAATGGCCAAAGCAAAAAACTGGAAACAAAGAGGAAAGACCGCCTGGGGAACGGCTAACCAGCTGTGAGCGCCGGGGGTGAGGGATTCTTTGTATACGGCAAGAAACAGCAAATGAAAGAGAAATATGGAAATGGGTGCTGCTACCACACTGTAAAAACCCGTTCACCCTGGTTACCATCTGGGGAGGGGAGAAAATGTGGGCTGCAAAAGTAACCATTCTTAGAGAACGTTTCTACGTGTAATTAGAAAAAAGGGACAAAAAAGGGAAACAACAAATGAAATATTTGAAGAAACGTGGAAAGACTTCTAATGGAATGTGGCACAGAGTGAAGGAAGTCCAGGAGAATGGACAATGCACTCGTCGTCACTCACCCACTTCCCTTTTCACTGTCGAGATGGAGGGCCAGGAAGGTGGTCCGTGGCCCCCACCCCATGGGGTCAGTTTGGCCTACCTTTCCTTTACACAAAGAATTCAATGGGACAAGGGAGGGGAACACGTCTTAAAACCTACTTTTAGAAAATATAAAATGACAATAAAGACTTGCTTGAGTTTGAATCCTGCTCCCAAGGAACTTGTGTGAGCCTCAGTTTCCTAATCTGAAGATGGGGATAACACCTACAAATGCCTGCCTCTCAGAACTGTCTCACTCATTTGCATGGACTCTTACACACACACAAATGGGCACCAATCAGCCTGCTGGAGGCAAGCACCAGGAGTCATCTGTCCATCTGTCTATCCCTCCTTCTGCTCTGGGGGGACCTTTGTGGCCTGCCCTCACCTGTCAGCCTGCAGCCTCTCTTGCTCCCTCTTTCTCTCCAGCTCTCTCTCAAGGGCCAGCTGTTGCTCACGCTGCTTCTGCTGTTCCATGATCCTCCTGGCCTCGGCCAATTTCCGTAGCCTCTCCTGTTCTTCCTCCTTCTTTCTCTGTAGCTGCTCCTGGTATCTCCGCTCTTCCTCCTCCTGGAGAACAGGAAAGAGAAAGAGCTCAGGGGGCCTTCAGCCAGTCAGGGAGGGCAGGTTAGGCTTCGAGTGAAATGGGCAGAGCAATGTTCTCGGAAAAGACAGGCAACTTGGGAGCAGCCAAGTGGCTCAGTGGAAAGAGAGCCAGGCCTAGAGGTAGGAGGATCTCAGTCACTTCCTAGCTGGGTGACCCTGGGCAAGTCACTTAACTCCCCACTGCCTAGCCTTCACCACTCTTTTGCCTAGGATTGATTCTAAAAGGGAAGATAAGGGTTTAAAAAATAATAATAAAAAAGGAAGAAACAGACAAAACACTAATCAGGCAGAGGGATGGACTGGGTCTAAATCTACCCTTAGCAAGCATTTACTGGGCTAAATTCCCTCTGTAAAATGAGGGAGTTGTTCTCAGTGGCCTTGAAGGCCCCTTCTAGTTCTAAATCAATGATTCCATTGTATTCTGGAGATGAACAACAGGCTACCCACATGAATTCCAACAAGGGACAAGGCAAACTGTCCACAGGTTTAGCTATTGAATTTTTTGGACTAAGGAAAGATTGGGCTTAGATGTCCGGAAAGGCACAGGCCAGTGAGGAAGAATTCCCATCCCAGAGAGAAGGTGTGAAGGGTGAAGAACTGGGATGATCACGTCCAGCCAAGAGTCTTTCTTAATCCCTCCCCGCTTTGCAGGGTGGGGGCTGATGCCAAGGAAGACGATGTTGGTAAGAGCATTTCTATGGCTCTTAACCAGGTTATCTCACCTGCTCTTTTATAACAATTCTGGAAGCACATGGAATTTTACGGAAGAGAAAACTGAGGCAGACAGTAGTTAAGCGACTTGCCCAACTGAATGTTGAGGCTAGATCTGAACTCGAGGCCCAGCAGTGCTCCTGCTGCCCCATGAGGAAGGGGCTGACATAGTCCTTGGTGCCTAGTGCTTCTAGCCTTCCGTCCATCAGTCCATCCATCTATCCTTCCTCCTCTTACCTGCTGGAGCTTCTTCTGCCTTCTGACTTCTTCCTCCTGCTTTCGCCTTGTCTCTGCCTCCTCCAGCTTTTTGGCTGCTGCCTTCTTCCTGGCCTTCTCCTCCGCCAGTCGCTCTTCCTTTGCCTGGGACCCCGGCCAAACTCCCAGTCAGGTTGAGCCAGGACTCAGAAAGGGAACCCCCCCACCTACCCTGGTGGGGAGGAGACACCCGTGTCCATCCCCTCTGGTGGCTCCCTAGGGGCCCTGCCACTGCTGACCTTCTCGTTCTTCTCTAGCTGGGCCAGCTTCTGCTCAATGCGCTTCTTCTTCTCTACTTCCAGCTGTTCCGCCCGCTCCCGGGCCTGCAGAACCTTCCGAAGGCGCTCTTCCCGCTTCCTGGGGCCACAGGGACCAAAGGGCGGGTCACCAGGCAGGGAGCCCCCTCGCCTCCTCCGGAGGTGCACACTGACTACTACAGGCGGGCCCAGATCTCCAGAGAGGGGGACACTGACAATATAGTACAAGGAGGCAGGGCCAGACCAGCCAGCGGGCAGGCAGACACTCCCATCTCCTCCTCCACTCCAGAGGGACTGGCTGACTAATGAGGAAGGGGCAGGATGGGGCAAGGCTGGGGATGGCCCAGGGAACACACCTTCAGAGGACTACACTGACACTATACTGCAGGGAGGGGGGGCCAGGCCAGGTAGACACACCTCCAGAGAGGGACATTGACAATATATTGCAGGGAGGCGGGGCCAGGCCAGGGGGTGGAGCCAGAAGATACACCTCCAGAGAGGACATTGACAATATATCATAGGGGGTGAGGCCAGGCCAGGAGGCGGGGGCAGACACACCTCCAGAGGCCCACTTTGACTATTTAGAAGGGGGCGGGGCCAGGTGGAAACTCACAATTTCACCTCCTCCAGGCGCCTGCGCTTGTCCTCCTCCACCTTCTGCTTCCTCAGCAGCTCAGCCTCCTCCTTCTTCTTCAGGTTTTCCAGTCGCTGCCGCTCCTTCTCCTGTGGGGCACGAAGGGCCAGGCCATGGGTGGGGGCCCAGGCAGGCCAGCTCCCAGAGGTGTGGCTGGCCAGTGTGGGCTCCCAGGGCTGCCTCTGCCCCGAATTATCCCACCCTGAGACCCCAGATTCCTTGTCTGCACAGTCCTTGCACCATCTCTGGGCAGCACTCCAGGCTTGGGGCTGCTCTCACCCCCTCAGCTTCTCTCCAGGGGCTTAGTGGGCCCAGTTCCAAGTGGGGAAGAGAACCCCCTCCATCTCTGAGGTGAGGCCCAGATGGGATGAGGCTGGACCAAGGCCACACATGCCTGATGCAGAAGGCCCAGGAGTTGAGGGCAGCCCCACGTAGGCTGTAGCCAAACGGTCCATGCCAGTGAATGATGCAGCTTGCCGGCCCAAGAGTGAAGCAGCCCCAGTGCTGGGCAAGGAGAGAAGGGCCAGGAGGCAGCTGGAACCCAGAAGCTCTCACACCCCTGGGACTGTCCAGAAAGGTGGCTGTGGTCCTGGCCAGGGCAGTGCTAGGAAGGCCTGCAGACAGGCTGGACCTGAAAATCTGCCCTAGGAAAGCTGGCGTAAGGAACCCCAGGAGAAGAGAGAAGAGCAGAGGTTTCAGTCCTGGGATGGTGGTCGCTCTCTACTTGGTCTCAGAGGGCATGACCAGGATGGGTCAAAGTTAGGAACACCAAACGGAACTTTCTAAATTTCTCTGTGATACACATTTACTTGGGCTCCACTGTGTGTAAGCATCATGCTGACAATGAGAGCTAGCCCTCCTTTTATAAACAAGCTGTTCAGAAGTGAAATGAGCCATCTTGTGAAGTAGTGAACTCCCTGCTGTTCTAAGGAATTCAAGTAAAGGCTAGACAGATGCCACATGTCAAGAAGCTGCAGAGGCAATTCCTGCCTCTGACAGGGCACGGGGCCAGAGAACCTCTGGCTCTGGGGATTGCCCTGCATTCTGCAGGAGCTGGGCCCCTCTGGTTGGCACAGACATCAGCCAAGGGATTGCTACCTTCACAATGGCACAGAGGAAGGTGAGGCTTTCCACAAAGCCACCAACTTCCTAAAGTCCCCAGGGCTTCCAGTGGGGCAAAAAGCAAGCCTCCAAGTGGGCTGCTGCTCCCAAGGGGTAATTCCCTCCCCAGGTGGATCTTCCCCATTTCTCTGGTAAAAAACCTCCTCTGGGAAGGGCTGTGGCCCTGGGAACTTGATTTGCTTCCACCAAGCTGGGGGACCGGCCCTGCCTGGCCTGCTGGGGAAAAGCTGGCTTGCCTTGATCCTGCTGGCATCAGCAAGATGGAGTGGAGAAAAGCAGGAGGGGCTCAATGGTTTAAAGAAGTCTGACAAGTGGGAGAACAGCTTTGGATGGGGCACTGGCAAGGCTGTTCTTTTCTTTTTAAAAAAATTCTCGTTTGCTCAATTTTCACAAAATCTATTCTAAAAAACCTTCAAATTTAGAAAACAAAAATGGGGGGAAAGGATTTGCTTTCTACAAGGGCAGGAAGGAGGGGGTCATCAGGCCCTCTGAGAGTTCCCAGTGTGGAATCTCCCTTCACCAGTATGTATCAAGGACATTTCTCTGAGAGTCTCAGAAAGCTTCCCAGGGCACTGGGGTTCCCATGATCTGCCCAAGTCACGCAATAAGCATGGTCCTATCAGATGAGGCTTGAGCTCAGGGCTTCCTCTACTGCCCATTCTGGGTGCCCTGGAAAATAGAAGAGGGGGAGGACCCCTGAAGGACCAGCTCCATGCAATTCAACAACATCTAGAAAACTCCTCTGACCCACTCCCATCCCATAGGAGACGGCATGGGGCAAATGGCCTTCTCTAGAAAGCTGAGGCCTTCAGACACTGGAGGATGCTCTTATGTCAGCTCCGATGTCCAAGTGTAAAGTTCAGTGGGTTGTGATAGGCACGAGGCTTTCCTGGAGCAGACTCAGGTCACCCCCTAGCCATGACTACCGGTCTGCTCTTCCCAAGCCAGAGAATCCCCAGTTCCCAGGAGGACGAAAAGCCAGCTTCTTTGGACTCCTTTAGGAAGAGAAAAGGGTGTCCCCCTGGAGGAATAGTCCAAGGTAGAATCGGCTCTCTACTCTGGGTATTAGGGAATTGGCCAACAAGGCCAGTAGGAGGCTCACCCAAGTGCCCAGGGGAAAGCTGTTCATGCCAGGCCCCAGATAGCAAACTTCCAGCCTCAGGCTACAGGGATCCGCTTCCCTGGGGGTGCTTGCTGGGTCCAGTAGCCAGTGAGTGAGAAGAGCACAGGGCAATGGGGGGAATGCAAAGACCCAAACACGAAGTGATGGAGACAGCCGGGCCGCCCGCCCTCACCTCCCCTGGGCTCTCTCCCCAGTTATGACTACAAAGAGGCTAGTCAAACTTTCCTGATTCCCAGAGGCTGCTGACATTCATTATGCCATTCTAGGCCCAAGACGTCAATTCCAATTGAATTTCCTTTTTTTAGAAAACAGAACAAAAAACCCCTCGCCTTCTGTTTAAGAATTGATACTAGCTATTGGTTCCAAAGCAGAAGAGTGGTAGGGCTAAGCAATGGGGGTTCAGTGACTTGCCCAGGGTCACACAGCTAGGAAGTATCTGAGGCCAGATTGGAACCCAGGACCTCCCAATTCGAGGCCAGGCTCTCAATTCACTGAGGCACTGAGTTGCCCAATTGAATTCTAATACCAGAGTCCCTTTGCCTTCATCAACCCAGGTTGGTCTCATGGGCTCCACCCCAATTTCATTGCAATAAAGAAGATCAATTTAAAAGTTGTCTCCCTGACTAAGGAGGAGCTCAGAGACTCTGGGAATTAGGAACGTCACACAGCTTCTTCTACTAACACTAGACGACAAAGTCAGACTAAGATCTAGAGGGAAGCACTGTCGGCCAACGGCCAGGCTGAGGTCCAGAAGGAAGGTGGGGGCGTCCCAGGGCCAGTGTGTGTGTCTTTCTCAGGATGGCGGGCCTCGAGATCGAGTGGGGGGAGGCTACGGGCTGTGGTCACCGACAGTGCGAGGGCGTCCTGGGCATCTCGCCTCTGTGGAAGGTCAAGTCCTGTGAAGGCTCGCCGTGTGACCCCGAAGCAGAGGCTGGACCTTCCAGGAGGCCCTTGGGCGGGGCACACTCAGGGTTAGTGTTTCAACAAGGGATCCTGGCTGCCGGGGGAGGCGGTGGTTCAGTAGGGAGGGTGACGGGGGCTACGGCACTAGGACGGGGAATGGATTACTTACGACAAAACTGCCCTGTGGGGAGGAGAAAGGGGGAAGCCTCACATTAACACCTTCGGCCGCCAGCAGAGAAGCCTCCACAGACCCCCAGCAGGCTCCCACATGTGCACGTACACATCCATGTGTGTACACACGCATGTACATGTGTGCACATAAAGCCCACCCAAAGGCCTGCAGCCCTGACACTGAGGGTCTTTCTCTCGCCCTCACCCCCCCAGGCCAGGCTCCCTTGGTTGCTAGGAGCGTCCTGCAGGCGGCCAAGAGGGAACGGGAAACGTGGCTGAGGGCGCCCAAGTGGAGGCCCCACACTCTGGCTCACCGCCGCTCCGGGGGGGCTGCCAGAGGCCTCGTCCTTCCCGGGCGTGTCCCTCCCGGCCCCCTCGGCCCGGCCGCTAACCTTGGCATCCATGTGCATTGGAGTGTTGCGTTTAATGAACGACTTCATGACGCTGGTGCGGCCGGCGGAGGTCGGAGTCATGAGCATCTGGTTCTTCTGGACGGTGTGCAGGAAGGTCCGCAGGGGCCTCACCACCTGCCAGGGCAGGGAGAGGAGGATGGAGGCCCGGGCACCGGGACGGCACAGCCCCCGCACCCTGGGGAGAGCGCGCCAAGCCCCTTACCTTGCTGGGCGGGCAGACGGGGGACGAAGTCTTGTTTTTGGGAGGAGTGAGCGCCTCGTCTTCCAGGTGATCCCCATTCTCATCGAGCTCACTCACGGCCTGCTTATAGCTCCTCTTACGCCTGCGACGGACGGAAGAAACAATGCCCATGCGGGGCTGTGCAGGAATGATGACCGCCCCTGCCCCGGCTCAGAGTGGCCCCAACGGGGGCATCCACGGCCTCCCCTCACACTGCGTCCTGGGCTGGGGACACTCTCCAGGCTCCGCTCACCCAGGCCGGGGGGAGAACCGATGAAACAGTCTCTGCCTGCCCTCCTGGGGGAAAGGGAACGGCAGGCCAGGAGAAGCCCAAGTGTGCTGAGAGATCCGAATCCTTTGTGTCCCCCTCGCTCGCCTCAAAGGTCCCCCCTTTCCTGGAGGCCCAGCGGGTCCTTCGATGCAGGAAGGCCTCATCTCTGGGGGCCTGTCTGAGCTCCCCAAGGGCAGCCCACGCCACGGAACACGGTAGTTTGGGGTTCGACGGAATATGAAGCCCTGCCTGCGTCGTGCTCTCTGGGCCCCTGACCACCATCCTTCGTGGGTCGCCCAGGTGGCCGGCATCTCACCAGCTCCTGCCCCAGAATCCTACAAGTCATCTCCCCGCCGTGTGCTTCCCTGCCCCCAGCTCGGCCTGGCCCCTGGAGGTCCTACCTGACGCTCTGCGGCGGCTCCCTGGGCTCTTCCGCTTGCTCCGTTTTGGTCTCTGGGGGAGAAATAACTGAGTGAGTCTGCGGGTGGGACGGTTCCCTCATCACATCCCCACCACCCTGAGAGGCCCCAGGATGGGGATCCCCGGGCCCATTTTTCAGAGAGGCCGAGGGGCCAAAGCTTGGGAACCAAAGGTGGCCTAGTGCAATTGCCTCCCAAGAGTCTCTGGACCAGAGTTCTGGCTTTTTACACTCCGTCGCCCCAGGGAAGGCCTTACCGCTGTCACCATTTCCTTGGCTTCCAGGCTCTGGCTGGGCCTTTGGAGTGCTGATGGCAATCTTGTTAGCATTCCGAGGGCGCAGCGTTCTCCTGGTGCCCTCTGACGTCTGCGGGAGAGGGCAGAAGGGTCAGATTTGTTCTGGCCCAGGCCCCAAGCCTCTCCCACCTCCCCCATGAGGCAGCAGCACCAGGACTGAGGCACAGGGTGAGGGAATGACCTCTGGGGGTAAATCCAAGAGCGTATATGGCCAGGCACCCTTTTGCTGCCCTCCCCCACACCCCCAGAGTCTGCCTACCTCCTGCTCAGCTTCCTTCACATGCTCTGTGTCCTCTTCAGAGCTGAAAGGAAGCAGAAAAAGCTTGAGAAAGATAGTCAGTCTGGCCCCCAGCCACCAGGAGGGGGCTCTAGGAAGGTCGCATCTTCCCATCACCAGGAAGCCCCATTGTCTCTATCCAGGCAGAGCTCATTCCCCATGGCCAGGGCCAGGCAAGGGGTAAGAGGCAGGGGAGGACCCCTAAGCTGAGGCACGGGGATGGGCGACAGAACTGTGTCCGGAGCGGGCAGTGTCGTGGGCCGCTGGGCTGGACCAGGGAGGAATGCGCAGAAAACCTGCTGGGGGCCCTGAGCCAGATGGGGCCGATCCGCCTAAAAGGAGCATCCAGAGTTTGGGTTTTAGCCTGGAGGCACTAAGGGACCTCTGGAGCAGAGAGCAGCCTGGCTATAAGAAGGGCCCAGAGACCAAGGAGGAGGCTGCTGTCATGGTGGCCACGTCAGAGGAGCAATGTCTGAGGCTAGACAGGGAGAGCCGGCAGCTCCCTGGAAGGCTGGCTCTGCCTGCCACCAAGCAGAGGGACTGTGCCTGTCTGGGACAGCCAGGCGGGCTTTTTGACAGCCGCCATCCATGGCTGAACAAGCAAGAAAGCCCCAAGGGACAGGCTCTTGTCCTGTATTGCCAGACACTCCCAGAAACTGTGGGGGAGCAGGAAAGGTCTGGGTCCTGGAATCAAAGGACCCGAGTTCAAGTCTGAGATGTGCTGCCTCTGGGCTACTCACCCTCTACTCCCCTTAAGCCTTGGTCTCCTTCTTGTAAAGGGAGGGAGTTCATAGGACGATCAAGGCCTTGGTGCTGACAGGGACCTTGGAGGCCATTGAGTCCCGGCCTCTCCTTGTAAAGATGAGGAAATGGAGGCCCAGATACACTACAAGACTCTCTGGAGGTCCCACAGGCATCCAGAAACAGAGCCATGACACGAGCCCCAGGGCCGACGCTGCCTGCTGACTTGGGCCCTGCCTGCTGGGCCAGGCTGCCTCTAACCTCCTCCAAATGAACACGTCAGGACTTGGGGAAGCCTTTCTTTGGTCAGGCTCAGGGGGGCGGGCACTACCCGAGTACCTCTGGGCAGCCACGTCTACTCTGGAAGTATAACCCCACACACGGGGTCGGGCCTTCCTCCCAGAAGCCAAGCTCCCGGCAATATTCGTTCTACCCACTGTAGGGGGGACAGGGGTGCGTTTCAGTGCCGGAGGAGGTGGCCAAGACGAAGGGCTCAGGAGCACCAGACCCTTGTAGAAAAGCCGCCTCCCTCCTCCCCTTGGTTCCAGAGGATGGGATCTTAGAGGCCTCCCATTTCCCACAGCGCCTTGCTCGCCTCTCCTCAACAAGGAATGTCAGGATGGATGACAATTAACCATTCATAGAATGGTCAGAAGCATGGGAAAGGGTCGTGCTAGGGAGTGAGCCGTGGCCACAAGTACATGCTCTCGGCTCGGATGCAGTCTGTGGGGGGCACACCGAGAGGAAAATGGGCCCCCAGCAGCTGCACCCGGGCCCAGCGAGCTCGGGCTTCTCCTTCAAGGGCCCGGAACTGCTGGTGACGACACCTTTCTGCCCCCAACCCTAGGGGACGTCAGGAGGAGGAGGGACCCCATCCGGACCGATCCCCAAGTCCCCAGAGCACGGTGTGTGGACAAAGGCGTCCGTGTCTCTCTCACCTGGCTTTCCCAGGCACCTCCTTCATAAGCCTCTCCAGGTAGCTGTGGCCTGAAAGGAAGAACCAACAACAAAGCCAAAAGTCAGAGAACAGCAGAGGGTCCCTCGAGGGACCTGAAAGACTTGGGTTCAATCCTACTTGACGACAGTTGTTTGGCCATGACCAAGTTACCCCACCCCCTCTGAACTTCAGTTTCCCCATCTGTAAAGTGGAGATAATGGGGAGGTGGTACTGGGAGGGTCAAATGAGATTTGTATGTAAAGCACCCTAAAGGTTGATAGAGTCTATTAGTCATAACCCCAATTCTCACTCCATCAAGTCCAGCAGCCTCTACAGCCTTGGACAGCAGGGATCCGGAGAGCCGCTCCCCCCAGGGTCACGTTCCATTCTCCATGCTAACCTCTTGAAGCTCATGAGACTGTGAGCTCTTGTGGAGAGAGCTCTGCTTTGGGAGGCAAAGGAACCGGGTGAAAACTCCAGGTCCACCTGACCTGGCTGGGGAAGCTTGCTTGAGCAAGGCCTCTCCTAACAACAGGCCTCGGTTCCCATCTCCAAGAGGCAGAACTGCCTAAATCCTGGCTCTCAAACAGAGGAAGATGGCATCCTTGTTAGGCGGGTCACAAACCACATGGGGCTACTCTCTTTTTTTTTAATCCTCACCTTCTACCTTAGAACCAACACCAAGTATGGATTCTAAGGCACAAGAGCAGTAAGGACTAGGTAACTGAGGTTAAGTCCGGGGAGACACAGCTAAGAAGTATCTAAAACCAGATTTGAACTCAAGTCCTCTCGACTCCAAGCCTGATACCTATCCACTGTGCCACCTAGCTGCTCCAGGACGGGGCCCACTTTTGCCACCTTAACCAGTCATTGAGCTGTGAATTCCTGGCTCTCTGGGCCAAAAAAGGGAGGAAAATAGCCTGAGACAATGCTAAAGGTCCTTCTTGGGTCTCTGGCTCTTCTAACATCAGATTACAAGAGTCAAAGGCCACAGGGAGCTACAGCCAGGACCGGAGCCCCCTGCCAACTTAGGGGAAGGAAGATCCACAGAAGAAGATGCAGTTCTTCTTGTCATATTCTGAAAGTTCATAGTATCTGACCAAGCTCCCCCAGGACAAGGCAATGAGAAGGAAGAAACATGGAAAGGCAAGGCAAGAACCCCAGCTAGGACCCCAGATTTCAAGCTGGAAGGACCCTCAGACACTGTCTGCCCTAGACTATTCCCCCTGCCTCCCTTAAGGGCCTAGACATAGCTGGGGCCTTAAAATCCATCTAGTCTAGCCTTCCCATTTTAGAGATGGGAAAACTAAGGTCTGCATTGGAAAAAGGACACAGCCCAGGCCTCTCTCTATTTTCTTTTGCTATTTCTCCCAGATCACTGACTTACCTGTTCAGCTCTAGAAATCCAGAAACTGGAGGGAATCAACTTGATGCCTCTCACCTCAAAACCAACCTCCACAGTCTAACAGGGCCAGTCCTGAGCGCTGCAGAAAAGCCTCCTTGTCAATAGAGGATGCTCCCTGGGTCTGAGCATCTGCCAACCCTTCAGAAAACTGAACGTGCAAAGGAGTAGCTTGGGCTTTGCTTTCACTGAATTTCTCACTCCAGGGAGCTTTTGGGGCTGCATCTTCTCCACTACATTGGGCCAAAGCCACACAACACCAGGGTTCTGGGTGTCCCCAGTCTGATACACTCCCCCTACCTCCTTCTCCTGCTCTCTCCAATGCCACGACTGCTCAAATAGTGAGTTTCTACTTACACAGCAGAGGCCCAACCCTAATCCCCAGGAGATTTCCAAGGGCCTCGAAACATGGGCCTCATGGCTTCCTCCACTATGTTCTGGGCAAAGAAGCACTTAGGGAAGAGTCAAATGGACCCAGGACTAACCCTCCACACACTAGGTCTCAGAACAATGTCGAGTTTCCTTCTCTGTAGGCCTTTTAAATCCAACCTGGTTCTTAACATTTGCTCCTAAAAATCACTTTATCGCAAGGAGGACCTGCCCATCTCAGTCAGGCCATCAGCATCTAATTTCTAACAATGGGCGTGGTGGCACACCGCTGCCAGCTTTCTGACCTTGGGCCCTTTCTTTTGGGCCATGGCTGCAAGCTCTCCACTGAGAGGGAGTGATGTTAGCCCCGAGAATCTCCAAGGGCCCTTCTGGTTCTACCAAGGCTCCTTCTAAGCCATCTCACGATGCTCCTGAAACATGCTACAGTGATCGATTTGGTCCCTTTGAAGTCAAGAATGAGAGGTGCCATCTCTGCAGCCTGAGCACAGTGGACCCCCATAGAACGCTGTTCAGAGCTGAAGGAAGGTGAGGAGGGCACTCTAGGGAGGGCCCACAAGGGGAAACAGGCACAAGTCCTCTGACACCTGCTTTAAAAGTACCTTCTGGCTCTTTAAGTCAAAAACCACGAGACTCCCACTCGCTCCAAGTGAACCTACCAAGCCAGCCAGGGGTACCAGAGCTGAGTGACCAAGAAGGAGGAAGGGGTA
This sequence comes from Gracilinanus agilis, assembly GCF_016433145.1. NCBI lineage: Eukaryota > Metazoa > Chordata > Mammalia > Didelphimorphia > Didelphidae > Gracilinanus > Gracilinanus agilis. The sequence continues at coordinate 285,335,833 of NC_058135.1, read as the reverse complement.
AGCACGGGGGCCTGGCCCAAAAACCCTGCCTTTCATTCTGATTTCTAACAGCCAGGCTTGCACTCACTCAGAGAAAATCCATCAGGACAAACAGCTCCTTCTCCGGGGAGCCAAATCTGGGAATGAAGTAAAATGTGAGACCACGACTAGCTCTCGTGCTCTCCCCTCTGGGGCTTCACCCTGACCATGGCTATGGGGATCGCAGTAGGGGTCCTGCTCTCCCAGCTCTAACAGGGCTGCTTCCCCGAGACCACCCCAGAAAGGAGGAGGGACAGCCAGCTGGTTATACCCAGCACAAGACACTGAACAGACATCACCTACAAAGGCTCCTTTTATCTCCACTAGGTACTCAGAGAGGCCAACATGGGCAGTGGAATGGCCTCAAAACTGGAGGCGAAGAGAGTGGGGTTCAAATCCTGGCTCTCATGTGTCTAAGCGGTGTGACTTGTCTGAGACTCAGCTTCTTCAGCAGTAGAATGGGCCTAATAATGGCATGCTCTGGAGGACCCTTACAACACTCTGACAGGATTGCTGTGGCCTTCTTTATTTCTTATTATACCTGCAGGAAGGTTTCCCTAACCCCTAGAGGTAAGCTCCTTGAGGACAGGGATGGTTTCATGTTGTATCTCTATCCTCAGCACCTGGCACAGCTCACAGCAGGTGTTTAATAAATGTCTGTTGGCTTCGACTGAATCACAGCTGAGCATCACTGAAGGCTTCCTTATCTGGACCTATGAAGGTGCCAGGGGCAGTGTGGGAAACCAGTATGGGCTGAAGAGCTGCCTGGCCCCAACCCCAACCAAGCAGACCACAGCACCCTTTTCTCTGATGCTCTCTTGGAGAAGCCTCTAAGGTGCCAAGGGGAAAAAACACTTGGCCCATGCCCAGGTCCCACATCTGTGTGTCACAGGCAGAATCTGAACACGGGCCCTTCCAACTCCAAAGCCAGCCTAACCTGCTTTGCTACAGCCCATAATTCACATTTCTGCAGCTCCTAACTAAGAGCAAAGTGCTCTCCCCCAACATCCTATGAGCTATGTCAGATGAGAGGACTAAGGCCCAGACATCAACCCAAATCTCTCCTGAATGCCCTCCTGTCTGTGCCAAAGGGAGGGCCTGAGGGCAGGGGCTACCTGCTCTGCCCCATCTCTCCCTTCATTCTTTGATGCCTTAACTCTACTCACCTTCCAGTTTCTGCCACAGGCAACAATGAGTGAGAGTGCTTGTGGCCTGGGTTCTCTTTAAGGCACAGGGGTGGGATTTTACTGTTCTTTTTTTTTTCCTTTAAAAGAATCCTTTAGAATTATAGATGGTTTTCAGGGACAGGGCAAGGGACACAGGGAGGTTTAAGAAATGTAAAAACAAGAAAAAAATTCAACAAAAAGTATCATTAAATGGTCGCCAGGAAGTCCTTGAATCTAAAATCTGGTATTTGCTGGGACTGAGGCAAAAAGAGTGAAGTGACTTGCCCAGGGTCACAGAGCTAGGAAATATCTAAGGCTGGATGTAGAGTCTTTTAAGTCTCAGGTTCCTCATCTGTAAAATGGGCATAATAAGAGCCCCTACCTGCCAGGGTTATTGTGAGGATCAAAGGACATAATCTGAGTCATGGGCCCAGCAAACAAAGGGTTCTGTAAAGAGTAGTGGCTCTCATTCAGATTATTCTCCAAACCTAACCAGGGGAGGGTAGAGCCCCTACTTCCCAGGAAGCCCATCTGTCTGTACCACTACTGGACAGCTCCCTTCACAAGCCTAAACCCAGGAATCAGATCCTCTTCTCCAAAAACTCTCAGCTGGGGTCCTGGGGCCCTGGGGCCCTGGTTCCAAGGCCTCCTCAGGCCTAGTTTTGGCCAACCACCTTACTTCGGCTGATGAAGGAGGCCAAGCCCAGGACCAACAAAAGGAGTCAACCAAGGGAAAGCCAAGCTCATGAGAATGCAGTGCCTCATTTGGGGAGGAGCTGAGGGATCTGAGGACTTTCCTCGGTAAACCCATTCTAGTCACCAAGCAGATGGCACCAAGCTCATGGGCAATGCTCCCTTTCTATGTCTACAACATCTCCTTAGGTCACCACCTGGTGATGAGCTGGCCTGGTGCACTGGTCTTTCTGCCCTTCTCCAAATCAGCCTCCACACAGACCATTTTCCTAAAGCCACAGGTCTGACTACATCATCCCACTGTACTTAATAAGCTCCAGTGGACCTCCAGAAAAACCTTCTTTTGTTCTAGACCCCTCAGGCAATCTCCTGGTGAAGCCTATGGACTTCTTCTCAGAATGTTTTTAAAAGAACAAAATACATAAAATTACAAAAGAAACTAATTATGTTGAAATATACTTAAGACAAAATATATTTTTTACAAACTTCATGGGCACCAGATGAAGAAGTCCTGCTTTAGGAACAAAAATAAACTCTTCTGTTTGGCCATTAAAGCTTGTCCCACACACCCCAGGAACAGTTATTGGTGTCGACTTTATATTTAACCTTACTAAGCATGCTGTTTTATCCCAATTAAGTGTCTGCATTCATGTGTCTCCTTTCATGTTTATGGAACCATGGCTTATTTAGGATGCCCAGAGGTTGGAAGCTGCTGATGCGACCAAATTATCTGAAAATATTTCTGAGTGACATCATGAGATGTGACGTAGGAAATGGACTTTCCTTCCTCCCTTAGCAAATGGAGGAGTAAGATAGAAGGCATGTAAAGTACCAAGAGTATCACAGCATGAAAAAGTACCACTATGAGATCTTGGACAATGATGATAAGTTATATTTGACAAACCCCAGGGAAGAACATTTTATCTGAATTACTGAATTCCACCCACCCCAAGCCACAACAAGATATTTTATTTACTAGAAGCAGGAAAAATAGAAACTTTTAAGTATTTCAGAGACTCAGACTGAAATGATCCTTTGGTAAGGTAGGAAAAGTTTGAGCCAAATCTGGGAATCATCTATAATATCTCAAGAAGTTGAGGGAGAGGGTGGTTTCCAATGGAAATAGTCTGGGAAGTGTGTGTTTTCAGAAATGGCTTTTAGGTGGTTTTATAATTTGTTCTATGTTTGAGCTCTTTTTTTTTTTTTTTTTTTTTTTTAAACCCTTAACTTCTGTGTATTAGTTTCTTGGTAGAAGAGTGGTAAGGGTAGGCAATGGGGGTCAAGTGACTTGCCCAAGGTCACACAGCTGGGAAGTGTCTGAGGCCAGATTTGAACCTAGGACCTCCCGTCTCTAAGCCTGGCTCTCAATCCACTGAGCTACCCAGCTGCCCCTGTTTGAGCTCTTTTTGCTTTAAACTTTTAATTTGATCCTAGTAAAGCCTTAAGTTTCTGTGTGTGGTTGTCAATCGAGGTTTGAACAGTCAACCGATAGAGTTCATCTGACAGAAGGGAGGCTTCAGTCATATCAAATTTTTAATTAATTTCTCTGTTGGGTGCAATTCTGAGCAAAAGTTAATAAGTTTGTTGACTGTTGGAAAGCACAAAAGAAACCTACTAAGCAAGTTCTGACTGGCAGATACTTGTTACGTGTCCACTGTGTATAATTTTAACTTCAAAAGTTGTCTGGCAGGAGCCAACCCTAAACACTGTTTACGCTCCCAGATGATTTAGCTAACACATAACCTTTCATAAATGCCCTGTTCTCCTTCTCAAATCTAAGTTTGGGTGAAATCGGGAGATTCCTTTATTGGAAAATAGTTCCTTTCCCTGACCACAGCTGGAGAGGTCAATTCACCAGTGCTGGTGGCGCACCATTCTGTCTCAGCAAGGGAAAAAAGATTGTACTCTGGGTCCAAGTTATCTTGATTCTCATTTGTCATATTTAGGGGAAACAAAAACTGTCAAGCAAGACATAACAACTAACAATGTTGCACTTTCTGTATATGAAATCAATATTTAAATAACTTATTTTTCTCCATTGCTGTTCTTAAACAATATAAGTAAGATACTAGTACCAATACGTTCTTACAATTTGCTTCAGCCCAAGAAAGCAGTGGATTGTTTAAAAAAAAAGTGTAAAAAGTTATTGTGCTGTTTTATTTAGCAAAAAAAAAAAAAGTGGGCAAAAAGGTTTTCCTGTATATCAAAACTTGTCTATAATTGTCATTTCTGTTGATAGAAAAAAAGTAAACAAATTTCTTCAACTGGAAAAAAAAAAGGAAAAGATAAAAAGCTTGTCCCAGCCTAGCTCCTTCCTACTCCCCAGTCTTCAAAGACATCTGACAAACTCAAATAGAAACAGATCCCTGACCAAGGTACCATCTCACACCTGTTAGACTGGCTAAAATGATAGAAGAGAAAAAGGATAAATGTTGGAGGGAATCTGGAAAAATTGGGATACTGATACATTGTTGGTGGAATTGTGAACTGATCCAACCAAAGAGTCATCAAACTCCATATACCCTCTGACCAATATTCAGTCTATTTCCCAAGGTGATCAAGGAAAAAGGAAAAGAACCTTTGTTCTAAAATATGAATAACAGCTCTTTGTGGTGGCAAAGAGTGCCCATCTGTTGGGGAATGGCTGAATAAGTTGTGCAACATGATTGTGGTGGAATACTACTATGACATAAGAAATGTGGAGCAGGTTGTTTTGGGAAGACTTACATGAAATAATGAAAAGTGAAACGAGCAGAACCAAGAGAACATCATCAATGGTAAAGACAATATTGTTTGAAGAGTAACTGTGAGCAATGACTAAGCTATGCTGAGTTACACCAACATTCAACTCAACTCTGAAGGACTTATGAGGGAAGATACCTTCCACACCCCCAGAGAAAGAGCTGATAGAAGGAAATTGTATTGTATGGTCCCACATATATGTCGATCTCACGTGTTGACCCTGTCTGGTGCAGGGCTGGGAGGGATGGAGGAAGACAACTCAGAACTCACAATCTAACCAACAAATAAATAAATAAATAAAAGAGAAAGGAAACGGATCCCTGCAGGCCACATACAGACTTGGAAAACCATGCATGAACATTATCGATGTTGGTGTACTTTATTTATCTTGTTGCATATTTCCTAAATGCATTTGAATCTATTTGGGGCTAAATGTGGGTGGCTCACATGGCTAGTCTGACTCCTCTGTTCTAAGATAGCTGCCATCCAAGCCACACTCCCCAGGCTGGTCACAAGTGTCTATCTTTAGGCCTCACACAAGAAAAACCCCAGTCCTGCTGCCACCTGTCCCCAAGGCCTGGGACACTCTCTCTTCCTTCTCAGCTCCCACTCCAGTGGCAAGCCTTCATCCTGAAGCCTACTTTGCAGCTGTATATATTGATATCTATTAATCTAGGTACTGTATCACCCACCAGTGGAAGTTTCTCAAGGGCAGGGGCTACTTGCAAGATTTGGGCTCGCTGGTCTCTAGGTGATACTCAGTGCTCAGCAGTGTCTGCCCACAGAAAGAGCTTCAGAAATGTTGGCTGATGGACTGGCTGGTTGGTTGCCAGGTCAGGCAGGCCAGCATATGGAATACCCCAGGGAGACCCTGAGATTTTGTCAAGAGTCCTGGAAGGGGCCAGCAGCCCTACAATGGGACTGCTCACAATCCCTTCTCCACATTTCTCTCTTCTTCAGAGCCCAGTTGTGAGCTTACCCAAGCTGTGCCATCACTTTAGTGGTAACTAAGTGGTTAATAGTCTTCCTTGAAAGACATAAGAGTGCTGGGCACAGAACTGGTCATTATTATTGTCATGTCTGACTATACATGACCCCATCTGGGGTTTTCTTGGCAGATATTGGACTAGACTGCCATTTCCTTCTCCAGCTCATTTGACAGATGAGGAAACTGAGGCAAACTGGGTGAAGTAACTTGCCCAGGGCCACACAGTTAGTTAGTGTCTGAGGCCAGATTTAAACTCACAAAGATGAATTTTCCTGACTCAGGCCAGGTGCTCTATCCACTGTACCACCTAGTGTTCATGGAGCTGAAACTCAGGTTCAAACCCTGGCTCTGTCATTCACTCCCCATATGACTTGGGCATCACTTAAGCCCCCATTTGTTGAGTAAAGGGATGGCCTGGAGGGGCTCTAGGGTCTATTTCCTGTTCTGAGTCTATGATCCTTGATGCTAACCTCCATTTTCACAATCATGGCACCAAGGGATCCTTTCACAAGTCTATCCCACATCTTCAGGATGAAGGTAAGGAGGTAAAAGGCTGGAAAGCCAGGGAAGGATGGCCTTCAATCCTGCTTCGTACATCTCCTAGGACAACTAGACCCTTCCCCTCTCTAGGTCTCAGTTTCTTCCTCTGTAAAATGAGTGGGCTAGGAACTAAGACAGCAGATATGGGGCAGTCATACAGCTGAAATTTCCTAACATTCCCCTCTGACAACTTTAAAACAACATCTAAATCAAATTTTGGAGCAGCAGAGCCAACGAAAGGTCAGAAGGACATCTTTCTGGCCTAAGAAAATAAGAAGTTGGCAGAAGCAATCTGTGACACCAGAGTAGAGGTCTGTCCAAAGCCCACATACACCAAAGCAGCAACAGCAGCTTCAGAAGCTCTCAGTCCAGAGAAGGTAAGGGGTTCAGACAAATGGTGAGAAAAAGAGATTACAGGGGACCCCTTGCTGGCCTTGGGTACAGCTGGCACTAACTCCCCATGGCTACTTTATTGCCCATTGCAGTTGTAGGCCGCAGTTCCAGGGTGGAGAGGAGTGTTGGGAGTTGATCACAAGGGAGCAGGGGCTCTGGTCATAGCTCCAAAGGAAAGAGAACATGGGTACTTGCAGCTACAAGGATAAGACCAGGTAAAGACCAGAGTTCAGCCCAGGAGAGCACTGACCATGCCTCTCCCAGGATCATAACTACCTTGGAAGCACCAAAAACTTGCAGACTGACCCCCGGAACTAGCTCTGAAAACAGCTGCACAAAAAAAAAAAAAAAATCTGAAGCCTGGCACAGTGCCTTCCTGCCCCAAAGGGAGCAGGCCCAACTTTAACATAATATTCAGTGAAGAAACAGACTGGGAAAATGAGCACCCAACAACGATGACAAAAAACCTTGACCATAAAAAGCTACAACAGTGGTAGGGAAGACCAAAATATAAATGCAAAAGAAGACAACAATGTGAAAACAGCTATGAAAAAAAGCTCAAAGAAAAATGCTAATTGGATCTAAACCCCAAGAAAATGCCTGAGATTAAAAAAGAGAAGTTGTGGAAAATTGGGAAATGAAATGAAAGTGAGGCAAGAAAATTATGAAAAGAGAATTAACAGCATGGTAAAAGAGGTGCCAAAAAAATACTGAAGAAAACAACAACAACAAAAAAAAAAACAGAATTGGCCAAGTGGAAAAAGATACGTAAAATCTCATCAAAGAAAGTCATTTCTTAAAAATTAGAATTGAGAAAGCAGATGTTAATGATTCCATGAGACATCAAGAAACAATGAAATAAAATCAAAAGAATAAAAAAAAACAGAAGAAATGGAAATATCTCATTGGAAAAACAACTGATGTGGAAAAGAGACTGAAGAGATAATTTTGGAATTACTGGACTACCTGAAAGCCATGATCCAAAAAAAATTTTTTTAAAAAATAGCCTAGGTATTTCAATAAATCATGGAGGAAAACTCCCTTGATATCCTTGAACCAAAAGGCAAAATAGAAATTGAAAGAATCCACTGCTCACCTCCTGAAAGAGATCTCAAAATGAAAACTCCCACTAATATTATAGTCAAATTCCAGAGGTCCCACATCAAAGAGAAAATATTTCAAGTAGCCAGAAAGAAACAATTCAGGGGGCAGCTGCGGGGCACAGTGGATGGAGGGCCAGGCCCAGAGATGGGACATCCTGGGTTCAAATCTGGCCTCAGACACTTCCTGCCTGGGTGACCCTGGGCAAGTCACTTAACTCCCACTGCCTAGCTCTTATCATTCTTCTGTCTTGGAACCAATACACAATATTGATTCTAAGATATAAGGCAGAGGTCTTATATCTTATATGGCTCTCTATATCCGACTCTTCCTGCAGGAGCCATAAAGTCGACTTTTTTCAGGTGCCGTTACAGGAGCGGCACTGTGAGCACTGTACGGCTCTCAGGAAATTACATTTTAAAAAATATGGCGTTTATGGCTCTCACGGCCAAAAAGGTTGCCGACCCCTGATGTAAGGTAAGGGTTTAAAAATTTTTAAAAAAGAAAAAAGAAAAAAGAAAAGAAACAATTCAAATATTGTAACGCCAATATCAGGATCACCCAAGATTAAAGAAGCAAAAGACTTGGGATATGATACTCTAGAAGACAAAGGAGATAGAATTACAACCAAAAATAACCTATCTAGAAAAAACTAGGTATCCTTGGCAGAGGTGGAGTAGGAGGGAAGGATGATGGATATTTCACAAAAAAGAGGCCTTTCAAGCATTACTGATGAAAAGACAGGAGCTGAATAGAAAACTGACATGAAACACAAGACTCAAGAGTAATCCTAAGGGATTCAATAAAATTAAACTATTCCTATTCTTATATGGGAAGATACAGGTAATTCCTAAAAAATGTCATCATTTTTAGGACATTTAAAAGGAGTTTACACAGACAGAGATGGACATGGTTATGAGTTGATCATACTAGAATGATCTCCAAAAAAAATGAAGAGGTGAGAAAGAGGGATCCATTGGGAGAAGAGGGAAATTTTCTCACATTAAAGAGGCCTGCAAGGAAGAGTTTTCACAATTCATCCCTTATCTCTCTCTCTCTCTCTTTGATATTCCATGATGAGAATGAGAATGATACAAATAGTTAGGAGCAAGGATTTTTCCTCAGCCTCCCAAAGGGCACATCCATGACCTCAGGCAACTCCTGAAGACCAGACACCACCCAAGAGGCACCGACCTGACCGGCACTAGAGAAGCCTTTCCTTGCCTTGTAGTTCTCCAGGCCAGGGACATCACAGGTCCCAGCCTGGCCCCTAAAAATACCCAGCATTTCTGTAGCTTTTCTAAGGCTTATGAAGAGCTCTTCCATCCAGGATTCTCTCTGGATTCTCATGACCCTGGCTGGGGGGTGGGGAAGGACAGTACTATATTATTCTCATTTCACAGATGGGGAAACCAAAGCCAAGAAAGGTCACCCAGCTGATGAGTATTCAAGTCAGGACTCAAACTCTGAGCTGACTTCCTTCCCGGTCAAGGCTCCATCCACCACCCTACCAAGCTAATGACAAGCTCCTCAGGTCTGAATCAGGCTCCTTGGATCCCAAGAAAGATGGGCTGCCAGGCCCAGCACAAAAACTTTGCAGTTTGGAGACTCTTTGGGGGTGGGGGGATGGGGGCACATTCTCTGTTGGCCCAGCCTATAAAAGGCAACATGGACTAGGGCAGAGACCAGGAGCCAGAGGTCACAGACCCAGCTCTGGTCCCTTCTTGGACACTCCTGAAGGCCATTCACCTTTCTTCCCAGAAACTTTCATTATCTGTCACATCAAGGGGCCAGCTCAGACAACCCCCCAAGAATAAGGAATGGCAAGGGGCCTCGCTCCTTCTCTTCCCCCTTCCAGGAACCCTTCCTCAATCCTAGAATTCCCTTCCAGTACAACACCCCCCCACAGGATCGCCTCCATCTAAGCCTGGGGACTGAAGAGAGCAGAGACCAAGTGTGGGTGCAGGGAATGCCCAACAACTTACAGATGATGCGGCCAGTGGCTGCTGGCTCCTGAGCCACTTCCTGAGCCACTTTCCTGGAGGACCTTCGAGAAGAGCTAATCCTCTTAGGAACCATGGAGTACTTATGGAGTAAGGAGACCCTGTGGGCCTTGGAGGATTTGCGCACAAGGCTCCTTCGCACGGAGCGTCGGTCACAGCGGGAGCCTGTTGGGGTCCGAGGGCTCTCTGGCAAGCCTGAGAGCAGATTGCCCCCTGGCTCGGGCTGTGTTCCTGGAGAAGAGGGCGCTCCATCTAGTTCTGTGGTCTCAGTCTTCATGGGGGACACGTCCTCAAGAGATGCTGGACGGGCAATGCGGAGTTTGGCCACAGAGCGAGTGGGCCCCTCTGCCTTGGCCTGGGGAACCTTGTTCGACACTGGCTCAGGCAAGTTCTTGGCAAGCTTCTCTGGTGTCCCCTCATCCTCAGAGTCAAGGTTGATCACAAAGGAGGGCTTCTGGTCGGCCATCCTGGTCTTGCTGACCCGCAGACACTTCTCGGCACTCTGCTGTTCGCTGACGCTGATCTCCACGAAGGGCATGCGCCCAGCCACTGGTGGCAGGCTAGGGGGCTTTTTGGTGAGCATAGTGGGGGACTCAGGAAGTGAGGTGGCAGCTGCTGCTGGGGTCCGGATCCCACGGGGCGGGATGGAGCCATTCTCGGCCACCACCAGGACCAGCTTCTCCAACTTGTCTTTACTCCGGAGTAGCCGCGAGTTGTATCGACTGTTCCTTCGACTCGCCCGTCGGGACAACCTACGAGAGACAGGCCACAGCCTCAGGTAGGGGCTGTCTTGTGGGACTATAAGTATTTTTAAGCCCTGGCTATGTGCCAGGCACTGTGCTAAACCCTATGCAGGCTAGGGCAAAAATCTGTTCCCTGCCCTCTAGGAATTCACAGAAGAAACAGCACCAGGCCTGGACTCAGGAAGGCTTACTAGTTAGATGACCTTGGGCAAGTCACTGCACCTGTTTGCCTCAGTTTCCTCATATATAAAAAGGTGAGGCTTGGACTTGATGAGCTCCAAACGTATGGCCCTAGGCCCTCCTGGGTTCTTGGGGTCTACACCCATCCTGCCAGCCCTCCACTTTTTTCTTGTTCAGGTTTCCTCCTCATTTCCCAAGGTACCAAGCACAGGGGAAACATTCTTGAGCCCCAGGGCAGTTGTCTTAATGGAGGGATGCCCTGAGAGGCCTTCAAGCTCTCCTTGTCTTTTTACAGATGAGGAACCCAGAGGCCTGGATTGCTACACTACTTGCCCAGGGGTCATGGCTGGGAATCTCCAACCCCAAACCCAGACCTCTCTGCTGGACCAGAGACCTCTATCTCTACCTGGCCCACCTGGCCCTGGCTCTGGTCTGCCATCCATTTACCTTTTCCTGGTTGGAGGCCTATTCTCATCCTGAATGGAGGAAAACCGTTTCTTCTTCTGGCGGTTCCTCTGAGATGGAGTTTTGGGCATCAGCTCAGGTTCCACACTGAAATCACTGAGGGGCAAAGCAGAGAAAGAAAGAGTTGAGATTGCTCTGTCGAGCACCAAGGAGGTAGGCTAGTCACCAATCCAACAATAACCTGTGCAGCCTGGAAGATCCACCTTGGGCTTCCCTGCTCAGAAGAAATGGGACCAAATGGGTTGCTGGGTCTCCTCCTTCCCCTCTCCCTCTCTTAGGCTCAGACTTATCAGGTGTTCTGCCTGGCCCAACTCTTTAGCTTTACAGCATCCAGAGAATGCTGGCCTGGACCCGATCTTGAAGATCCTTCTATGGTCAAATCCAACATCTTCTGAGGCCCAAAGGTTGCCTGATCTGCCCAAGCTCTCCCATCTCCAGCCCAAGCCGCCAATAGTCTGGAGTCTCAAAATCTGTTTTTTGGTTCTCAGGGCACATTCTTCCACAGATGCAGTCACACATAGGGCAGCCAAGTGGCCTTGGATGTTGGCACAGGAGTCAGAAAGCTCTTAAATACTTTACCCCTCTGGATAATCCAGCTCGAGCACAGCTGGCTGGGGACTGTGCCTAAGCCGGACCAGAGAGGTCTGTGCCATTTGAACTGTATTAGGTACCAAGATAACAAAACCTAATAGAATAATCACCTCTCTAGAGAGAGCAGGGATCTGAGGGGTCCTGGCAGCAGCATTAGGATTCAAGGAAGGCAGAGGCCCTAGGTTCAAATTCCACCTTGGATGCTGACAACTGGAGTGCCCTCATCTGCAGAATGAGGGGATCAGCCTAGAGGGCCTTAGACATCCCTTGCAGCCCCAGAGCTATGAATCCCATGAGCCTCACCCAGTATTCTGAGGGACAAGAAGTAACCTAAGGACAAGGAAGGCTGAGGCTGAAGGGCCTAGGGAAGAACCCTGGGGGACCGAGTGGCCTGCAAATTCAGTGAATCCAATGTGCTCCAGGGAAGCCAGTTTCTGAAGCTAATGGGTTCTATGAAGGCAGTGTCCAGAACCAGGGAAGTCCTTAGCCTTCAAAACACAAGAACATCCCCACAGAGAAGAGCGTCTCCTTCTCTGTACATTGTACAATGCCTGGCACAGAGTTCAAATTTTACAAATACATCCTAGTTGAATTATGACTTGGAAGATTATTCAATTCCAGGCACAGCTGGGAAAAGACCAAGGAGACAAAAGGTCCAGAGCCATGACCCATAAACAGTGGAGCCTTCCAAGGGCCCAGACCACAGAACAATGCCAAGAGACAGAAGCTTCCAGAAGGCATCTCAGTATAAGGAAGATTTCTTGACCAAAATGTTCGAAAGCAAAAGGAGAGCGAGGGACCCTCTAGCTTGGCTTCCAGAAGCTCCTGGTTCCTTTGGAGGTTTCCAAATCCAAAATCCATAGGAAGGATTCTTGGTTGGCCTCCAAAGGGTCTGTATGACCAGGAAATGCCCTGATTTTCCCTCCCCCCGCCTTCCTTCTCAGTGCTGCTAATGAGCAGTAGAGAGTCAGAACCGATCTCCTCCTCCACCCTCCCCCATCATCAGGTTTTGTTCAGAGGGGTCCCTGGGTCAGAATGAAAAGGGGCAAGCTTAGTTGGTAGGGTTCTGAGCCAGGAGAAGGAAGAGAAAAAGAGAAAGGTCATTCCTAGCAGAAGGGGGAGGGAAGGAAGGAAGGGCTTTACAGTTTCTTTTTTCTGGGTGTTATATTGTCCATTAAACTAGAAGCTCCTTGAGGGTAAAGAGCATGTCTTACACTTAAATTAGGATCAAGGGCTTTAGAGATGATAGTAACTTTAGGGACCCCCTCACTTTATACTGCTGCTGCCCAAGGTCTCACAGTTGGTCAGTCAAGATTTACACAAAGGTCCTCAAATCTCAAGAGTCCTGCCACTGCCCTATAGTCACCCCATTAGGCCCAGACCGTGCTCTGTGGGTACTATGTGGCCTGTGCCCACTGACTAACTGGTGGCCTGAACAGGAACTGGTCCTAACCAGTTATGGGCTAGTTCATTGCCACCAACCTGGCCACTGGCCCCCTGAACTATATTGAGTTCAAGGGGCACTTGCAGACCTGAGGCTCCTGTGGTATGACTGGGAAAGGCCCAGGTGCTTACAAAGCTATGCCTGAGAATATGGAAACAGCCCAGGAATTTTCAGCCTGGAGGATAGACTCCCTTATGGTACACTAGCACAGTGAAGGCCAAGGATGGCAGATCTGGAGGAAACAGGGAGAAATGGATTTAGGGTGATAGTTGAGTGACCGTGGCAGAACCAGTCATCTGCAGGTGGACCCACCACCAAGTGAAGAAATTCTTCTTCAACTTAGTAGCTCCAGGCTCAGGAGTGATAGATACCTGGGCCTAATGAGAAGTTAAATGACTTAATTCAGGGACACTCAGTCAGGGAATGTAAGAAGCATAACCTGAACTCACGGCTCCCAGATTCCAGGGGGAAGGAGGGAAGGAAAGAAGGAAGATAGGAAAGAGAAGGGGAAGTAGAACTGTGCCCCCCTCTCCAAGTTGGCAGCACTTCGGGTAAGCAGGGCAAGGAACCAGACAAACAAGCTTTTCTTTGTTTGTTTGCTATTTCTTGGTTCCACCTTGCTGAGGAACAAGGTTTTCTCTGTTTCCCCCTATTTAAATGTTAGTTTTTACTGTTGCTCATTCATTTCATGGTTGGATTTAAGTTTCTGAATGCCAAGGCTAGCAAAGAAGAGCCCAGTGTCCCCCACTTTTGCTGCTGATCACATGTGGGCTCCCCTCATCCCCAAATTTACCTAGAGAACATCTTTATGGCCTCCTCCTTGATCTCCTGCAGCCACACCATGTCCTTGTTGTCCACATTGCACATAAACTCCCTCAGTTTGTTGCTGCATACCTCCAAGATGTTGGCAGACCCTGTCATGGTCACCATGGTTCCACCTGTAAGAGCAGAGGAGAAAGGGAGGCAAGAAGAAACACAATTAGAATGTTCAGAATCTTAGACCCAGGTCACCTGCAGAGGAAAACAATCTAGGCTGGTTGCAGAGGGGAAGGGGACCCAGGCCCAGTCTCAAAGGCCACACCTAGACTTCCACCCTGGACCCACTACCCATTGGCAGCATATTGGGATGCTAAGAATTCCTGGCATTCACCTCAGCAGCAATTATGATATCCTGCTCTGTGTGCATGCTGATGTCAAGGCTCAACCCATCAGTGAATTTCTTTTTCCATTTAGAGACCCGGGTCTGCTCCTTGGCCCAGGCCACATGGTCTTCCACAGACCAGAGATCTCAGAAAGGCTGAATATTTCTGAGATGGAATTATCTAAGCATTCTATTTCCTCTTTCATTAATCTGGACAATTTAGATTTTTGTAAATATTCATCCATTTCACCTAGATAGATTTATTATCATTTAATGAGCAAAACAGCTCCCAATGATTGCTTTAATTTCCTCTTCACTGGAGGTGAATTCACCCTTCTTCATTTTTGATACTGGTAATTTGATTTTCTTTCTTTTTTAAAATCAAATTAACCAATGCTCTAGTTTGTTTTTCTTAAGACCAATTCCTAGTCTTATTATTAGTTCAAGAGTTCTCTTACTTTCAATTTTACTTTCAATTTTACTAATTTCACCTTTGATTTTTAGGCTTTCCCAATTTAGTTATTAAGGATTTTTAATTTGTTCTTTTTCTAGTTTTTTTAGTTGCAAGCCCAATTCATTGATCTGCTTTTTCTCTATTTTATTGATATAAGCATTCAGAGATATACATTTTCCCTTAAGTACTACTTTTGCTATATCCCATAAATTTTGATATGTTGTCTCCTCATTGTCATTCAATGATTTCTATATTTTGTTCTTTGACCCCACCTCTTTTGAATAATTAGATTATTTAATTTCCAATTAAATTTTAATTAGTCTTTTCACAAGCCCCTTAACTGGTTATACTTTTTATTGCACTATGATCTGAAAAGGATGAATTATTTCTGCTTTTCTGCATTTGGTTATAAAGTTTTTATGCCTTAGTACATGGTCAATTTTTGTGTATGTGCCATGTACTGCAGAAAAGGTATATTCCTTTTTATCCCCATTCAATTTTCTCCAGAGAGCCATTAAATCTAACTTTTCTAAAATTTTACTTACTTCCTTTACTTTTTTCTTGTTTATTTTTTGTAAGTTTATCCAGTTTTGGTTTTTTTTGTTAAACTTTTACCTTCCATTCTAAGGCAGAAGAGCAGTAAGAGCTAGGAAATGGGAATTAAGTGACTTGCCCCCAATATTCTAATCAACTGCCTCTCTTGGAAATTAATTCTATTCAATTCAACCCTCAAGATTTAGAGCTAGAAAGGAGGTAGGCCATTGTCCAGCCTGTACCCCACAGAAAGAAACTGAGGTCCAGAGAGGGATAGGGCAGCTAACATGTAGCAACTCAATGGGAGGATCTAGGGCAAAGGCAGAAAAAGCAGCAAAGATTCCTGTCTGATGACTCATGCCAATACAGGCCCTGACTTGAGGTCATCAGGTCTCAGCAGTAAAGAGCCCTTAATTCCAAAAGGTAACAGGGCAACCAGGCATAAACTGGGGAGTGTAGAGCTGCTAACAGCCAGCTACTAGCCCCACAAACCCAACCCATGGCCAACAGAGAACAAAACCCTTGGCTGGAAAGGGTATTTGAAATCTCAGCTCCATTATTGTTGTTACTACTACTACTACTACTACTACTACTACTACTACTACTACTACTACTACTACTACTACTACTACTACTAATAATAATAATAATAATAATAATAATGATAATAAAGTGCTTTAAGTTTTGCAGGATGCTTTATGTATATTCTCTCATTTGATTCTCAGAATTCTGGGAGGGAGGTGTACTATTATTATCCCCATTTTATAACTAAGGAAACTGAGGCAGACAGAGGTTCAGTGACTGGTGTAGGGTGACACAGTTAGTAAGTGTCTTAAGACCAGATTTGAACTCACGTTTTCCTGACTCTAGGCCCAAAGCTCTATCTACTGTGCCATCAACTAAGGAAATACAGCACTGGGTCCCCTAAGGGGAGATAGCACCAACATGGAACCCAAAGTCTCCCCAACTGAGTGCCACCAAGTGGGGCCAGTTCAGTATCAGATGCCCCAGCAAAGCTGACACAGTGCCAGTATTAAATAACCAAGGACCTACTATGTACGAGGTCTAGAAGTAAAAAGAAACAAAATTGCAAAATCATGGCCTTCCCAGAGTTCATGGTCTAACTGGGGAGTTCTGGCACAAGTATGCACAAGTCATTGTGATTCAAACAAGAGTGTAAGGAACCAGGCCAAGCCCTTGAGGGAGATTTAGGGAAGCAGAGATTCCTTTCAGTCTTTGGAATCTCCTCTCAAACTGCTCCTCTTCTGGCCCCTAAGATAAGTAGGCTGTCCAAGTTGATTTGGACTTGGCATCCCCCAAGGATCCCATACAATCATGACAACAGATGCTCCCACTCACCCCAGACCCAAGAATGTCCCTGTCCCACTCATGCATACCAATGGGTCTTCGGCCACATGAGGGATACCTCATTATACCTCTGACTCCCAGGCCCCATTTTTTGGCCATTTCGTGGCCACTTAAGCCAAAACAAGGAACTTTCAAAGCCAACTGTCCCTTTAGGAGTCAAGTAGACTGTTAGGGTTCCAGAATTCCATGGTAGTTGGTTAGAGAAAGATTATTAGAGACTAGGGAGAGAAAGATGTGCTCAATTGAACATGTTGGGTGCACCATGAATGGACTGCAAGTGACAAAAGTGCTGGCCCAGGACTTGGAGGACAGAGGCATTGAATATGGCTTGTTCTGCTACTTACTGCCTATGAGACCTCAGGCAAGTCATTTCCCTATCCCTGGGCTTCAAAATTTCCTCTAATGTAAAATAGGGGGGGAATAGATCCCTTCTAATCATCCTTTCCTGTCTTAAAGCTCAGATCCTCATTTCTTTTTCTTCAAAGCCCTCTATTCTGAATACTGCCCCACAAGCCCAAATGTTTTTCCTTCAGTTCCCAAATGGATTGAAATGAAATGTACATTCTAAGACTAGGCAAGGTAAAAGTAATGGTGCCTTTGAGAAAGTTGGTCAGGAGATCTTTGAAGTAGAAAAAAATGTCTGGGAAATTTCTTATTAAATTCCTTAAAATCAGCAGCTCTAGAGAACAGGCAATGTGTCCTGGTGGGGAAGGGTTGATCTCAGAATCTGGACAGATGACCAGGTAGAGTCTAAACTCTCACACATTCTGGCTGTGTAACTCTGGGCTAGTCACTATTCATTGCTCTGGGTAACTCTCTCAGAACTCAGAGATGATTATAGCAAAAGGGAGGGGCCTCATCCAGAAGTTTCCCATACCAATTAAGGAACTCAAAGGTCTAATCCCTATCCCTACAGACAACCATGCAATCAATGTCCCAGAGATGTTAACAGTGGGAGGAAATACTGGCATGGAGGTTTGATTTCATGGTATTAAGAGAAAGATACAACCAACCTCTAGGTGGGGGAAAGGAAAAAGGGGACCCAAAGCCCAGGGGGGAGGAGAGGGAGAGAAGTAGACATATTCATTGAGTGAGCCCAGTGCCGTGGGCCACTACAATACTTAAAAGACTTCACAATTCCAGTTACATGCCATGCCCAATCTGGGCTACAACAAAGATATGACAGTGTCTTTCTCATAGGAAGAGGCATTGGTTTCTAAGTGTGGGCTGTTGCATTGCTGTAGTTCCACTTGATGTCAGTCTGGTTTGTTTAACTTTTTCCCTTAACATATCAGATTTCAGAGTTGAAGCTTTGGAGGAGGAAGTGTGAACAGTACTAAGAAATTAACATCGTGCAAAAAAAAGTGAATAAAACAAAGATTTTTGTAAAAAATAATGGTTGGGAAAAAATGAGTCATTGGAGCAAGATCCTCCTTCTCCAAAGTCTTTCACTTGGCTTTAATTAACAAGTTCATCCACATTGAAAGGCTTTGCTCCCTCTACCCTCCCCTCCCCCAAATCCAATCAGCCTGATGATAGGCAAAACATCGTCCTAAAAGATCCTAAACTAATTGATAAACTAATCTTGCTTCTGAACCATTATAAAGAAGTCTGTGTTCTTGGTTACCTTAAGTCCTGGAGTAACCAGGGCGATGCCTTATCTTTATTATTATGCCTTTATCTTCCTCCCAGTACAGGGTCCATAGTAGGCATTCAACAAAAGCAAGGATGATGATGGATGGGTTTTGAATATTCCATCCATACAGAATGGCAGCTTGCAAATATTTGAACTCTTCCTTCTGATCCTAAACTTGCAGACAGGTTTTTGGTACCTTCTGCATATAGAGTACCAACTACTGGACCAGGAGGAAGGAAGGGAAGCAGGAAGTCAGGCCAAAGGGATTTCCTCCTTCCACTCAAGGTTTCCCACTACTCCATCACTTCTCCTCTCCTCCAAGTGTCTTCTGCAACAAACTATGCCAAAAGGCACATACCCCAAATGAGTTGAGCCTCTCACACCCAAAAAAAAGCCATCTAACTAGATTGAAAGAATTGAGGACAATGAGGGTTACAACCAAGGCTTGCTGGCAGGGTTAAGCAAAGGAGAGGGAAGAAGTAGACTTCAAAGAAACCCTTAATAAGAAACTTTTGAGGTGTGGCCCAGAGGAAAAGTCCCTGGATCTGGAATCAAGGGTCTGGGTTCAAATTCCAGCCCCAAACATGCTGTATAAACCTGTATCAATCACTGAAACTGAGATTAGATGAGACCTCTAAGGTCCAGGGAACACAAAATAACTTTGGAGAGTGTCTTGGCATGGCACAGTGGAGAGGAGGGAGGGCACTGGACCTGGGGTCAGAAAGCCCTGGATTCAAATCTCACAATGTTTACTAGCTGTGTGACTGAGGCCAGTCACTAATTTCTCTGTGCCTCAGTTTTCTCATTTACAAATAAGGGATCTGATCTTGATCACTAAGGCCCCTTCCAGGCCTAAATCCATGAACCCGGGATTCTGAAACAGTTTTCAGTAAGTTCCATAACAGCAGTGCTCATAACACCACCTCACAATTTAAGCAGAAAAGAGATTGGGGGGTCTCTGACTAAATCTCGAGGTCTGTGCACTTTGTGTTTTGTTGTTTTTTTTTAAACCTGGATCAGTATCTCCAGAGAATCCAGTATATTTCAATGAATGGATTTCATCTCCACAGGCTTCACCAGATCCACCCCAAGAGGAGACAATTAGGGTAGAGAAAGCCGCCCCCACCTCAGGGTCAAGCCCACCTGGCATCATTGACTTCCCATCATCCTAACAGGTGGCTGAGGCAGGAATGAGCAGCCAATAGGAGAGGAGAGGCCCTGGCGGGGAGCGGGCAAGCAGGCAGTCAACAAGTCTGCGTTAAAGCACCTACTAGGTGCTTTAACAGGTATCGGGCTGAGCACCCGGGACCACAAAGGAAATGCCCGACCCGCAGGACGCAAGCAGCCTTTTTAAAAGCTCCAGAGCCCTCAGAGGCGAAAGTCACGGACCCTCGACCACCCCTCCCCAGCTCCACCCTCAGCTTCCCCACCCGTGCAATAGGCGCAGTCCTCGTTCCCCCTCCCCCTCTTTTTACAGCTGGGGACATAGAGGGCGCACAAAGGAGGCGGGGCAGACTGCAGGCCTCCGACTGTCATCCCGGGGAGGGGTTTGGGGGGCCGGAGGCCTCCCCAGGATAGTCGCGCCTGGCGGATGCGCTCGAGGAAAGGGGTGGGGGATGGGGAGGAGGGAGCGGCGCAGCTTCCTCCTTACCTGGCTCGTTCCGCCCGGCCCGCTCGGTTTCGAGTCCCGCGGCCCCCAGCTGCAGCTCGAAGGCGCGGCCGGTCCGGACTCTGCGATCCCCGGCGCCGCCGGTGCAGACACAGATGCCCAAACCTTCTCTACTGCTGCGGGCCCGGAGGATGAAGCGCGGGGGAAAGCTACGATTTTCAAAACCGAAGACGTGGCCAATCGTAGGAGAGGGGAGGCGGGCCGTCGCCTGGAGGTTAGCCAATTGCCGTGCGTCTAGAGGCAAGTCGAGCGCCTATTGGCCAAGATGGTTGTCAGTCAATGAGCATCGGAGGCACGGTCAACGTAAAGACCTCTTGCTTCCGCTTTTGGTCCGAGAGGCGCTTCTGGAGGTGGGGGGAGGTGTGTGTGTGGGAGCGTCCAAATGCTCGGAGGGGTAGGAGAAAGACTACGAGTCCCTGCGTGTCGGCTACGAGTCACGCCCCCCACTCTTTGACTTGGACCGTTAGGTTTTTATTCACTTCCCCGAGTCCAGGTGGTCTGAAGCCTTCCCCTCGATGCCCCTTCCGGCGGGCAGGCCCCGTTTTGTTTTTCTCTTTGTATCTGCGGATGACCCAGTCTTGGGTGCTGGTGCAATTGTAAAGAGGCTGCCCACGTGATAGGTACACCCAGCGCCTCCTCTCCCTTCCACACTAATACCTGCGGCTGTGCCCTCCCTCTTCCCCTCCGCCTCCTCATCTCTAGGGCTTCCCCGGAGAAATTAGCGCGTATTTCAGTCCCCCGGATAGCTTTGATTAAGTCCTCACTGCGCGTCTGACCGTTCATTCTACTGGAAAAGATCGAAACAGCTGCGCAGAGAAATAAATACCGGGGGCCATGAGCAGAAAAGGCTTACTAAGTGTCTGTCTGTCTCTGTCTCTGTCTGTCTGTCTGTCTCTGTCTCTCTCCCTCTCCCCTCCCCCTCTCCATGTCTCTGTCTGTCTGTCTGATTCAGACAGAAGGGAAAGGTATGAACCAGCCAGTGAGGGAATCTGCTCTTTTGTTATTGTTCTGTCGGTTTTTTTCAGCATGTCCTACTCTTTGTGATCCCATTCGTGGTTTTCTTGGCAGAGATACTGCAGAGCTTTGCCATTTCCTTCTCCAGCTCATTTAACAGATGAGGAAACTGAGGCCAACAGGATCGAGTCATGTGTCCAAGGTCACACAGCTAGGAAGCATCTCAGGTCAGATCTGAACTCAGGAATCGCCTTCATGACTCCCAGTCCAACCTTCTGTCCCCTGCAGCCACTCCCCGGCTGCCCTGTAGAAATCTTCTGTGGCTAACAGGAAATTCAGCTTCCTGAACAGAACTTTTCAGGCCCCTGAGAGTATGGAGCCCACTTAGGATACATAAGTAAAGCATTTCCGAGGAGCCGAGGGAGGGATGGAGAAAGAGGGGGATGCAACAGGCAAAATGAAGACCAGAATAAGAAAACATTCCCTGATCAAGGCCACGAGAAGAGGGGAAGAGGCCTGAGACTTTTACAAGAGGAGAAGCAGTCCTTTTATTTATTTATTTTTTAACCCCTCACCTTCCATCTTAGAGTCAATACTGTGTATTCGATCCAAGGCAGAAGAGTGGTCAGGGCGAGGCAGTGGGGGTCAAGTGACTTGCCCAGGGTCACACAGCTGGGGAAGCAGTCCTTTTAGACAGTAAACGAGGAACATGAGCCTGGACAGACTTGGAGAGATTGTGGAGGACAGAAGGGCCCCGTGTGCTATGGTTCATGGAGTCACAGACACAACTGAACAACAAGCAGGTGATTGTTACAACATAGAAGCTATGTCCCTGTAGAAGGGCTGGGGACATTCTAATATTATTAGACCACCAGGTGAATGGGGGTGGTGAGAGAATTTTAAGTGGTTGTCCATTGAACTCATTTATATACTGAAGTGCATAAATCATCAGCAATTCATATATTAAAAATAAAGTTCAGGAACAAGAGATAGGAAGAGAAATACCATTTAAAAGAACTGCAGACAATATAAAATACTTGGGCAAACTCAGGAACTACATGAACATAATAAGAAAACACTTTTCACATAAATAATAAGTACAGTCAGAACTAAACACCTGGAAAAATATTAATTGCTTATGAGTAGGCTGAGATAATACATCCAAAAATGGTAATTCTCCCAAAATTAATTTATTAATTTAGTGCCATATCAATCAAATGACCCAAAAATTATTTTATAGAACTAAAAAAGGAGGTGACTATGAATGGGCTAGAGCTAATTCTATTTACACAAAAGACAATAGAAGGTAATAGGGAGTCATGGTAGTTTATAGAGCAGGGGATGCCATGATATTTGAGATTTGAATCCAGGGCTTTCTGACCCCAGGTCCAGTGCCCTCCCTCCTCTCCACTGTGCCATGTCAGGGTGGGAACACAAGACACTCTCCAAAGTTATTTTGTGTTCCCTGGACCTTAGAGGTCTCATCTAATCTCAGTTTCAGTGATTGATACAGGTTTATACAGCATGTGTTGGGGCTGGAATTTGAACCCAGACCCTTGATTCCAGATCCAGGGACTTTTCCTCTGAGCCACACCTCAAAAGTTTCTTGTTAAGGGTTTCTTTGAAGTCCACTTCTTCCCTCTCCTTTGCTTAACCCTGCCAATGAGGGTTGTAACCCTCATTGTCCTCAATTCTTTCAATCTAGTTAGATGACTTTGTTTTGGGTGTGAGAGGCTCAACTCATATGGGGTACGTGCCCTTTGGCAGAGTTTGTTGCAGAAGACACTTGGAGGAGAGGAGAAGTGATGGAGTAGTGGGAAACCTTGAGTGGAAGGAGGAAATCCCTTTGGCCTGACTTCCTGCTTCCCTTCCTTCCTCCTCCTCCAGGTGGGATTGAGGTACTCCCACGCCAACACCAAGGACTTGAACTCAGTGTAAGAATCGAAGTTGCGACGCTTGACATATGTTAAGACATAGGACTCTTCGAACTACACTGCCAGTCAGGTAGCGCAGGTTGGCTCTCATCTGGCTCACCCATATATTCCTGAGAATGAAGGGAATGACAGGCACTTCCCTTGCATATAATCTGGTCCTTTTTTCTCTCTTATAGAATGGCAACTTCCTGTAGTCTTAGCTGCAAATGGGTAAGTGCAGTATTACTGCATTGTGTCCTACAGACTAGTAGGATGGGAATTATATAAATTGGACCCTAATACAAGGGCCTGTTATAAATTTATTTTTGTTTATTCAAAAGTTTTATCTACGTAGCTTTTGACATTTTGATTTTGATTTTAATGTTTTCTTTTTCCAAAGTTTTAATTTTCTTCTATTTGATTTTTTATATACTTTTGTTGTTTCTTTTGAATTTACTCATACAACCCCATGACTCAATTATATATCTTGAGCTGATCTGGGTATTTCTAAATACCCACGTCAGGGGGGATTGTATTTTTATAAAATCCAAGATTTAATTATATTTTTATTATATCCAAGATTAAATTTTTTGATTTTGTTTGAGAAAAATTCTCAGGGAAAGAAACTTGCTGATTCCTTAATCCAGAGAATGAACTGTTTGCAGAGAGATGCCTGAAGAACCTACATTTAGTCAAGAGATCCAGAATGAACTTTGGGTTACAATTGATTGAACTGATGGAGTTTGTTGCATCGAGCGATCCAGAATGAACTTTGGGTATAAATGAATGGACTGATAGGTTTTGAACAGCTACTTTAATTGTACATGTTATGCCAATTGGTTTCTTGTCGATGTGCTTAGCAAAACATTGGTTTTGCTTTCTCTCTTTTCCATTTCCCTCCTACCTCTAACTATTGTAGTTAGAAGACCTTTGTGAGAGTATAAGGTGATAATGCAAAATGATCACGTGGGGTGACTAGGCACCCAATGATCGTCAGGGGGGATTGTGTAAATAGAATTAGCTCTAGTCCATTCATAGCCAAAACTCTACCTACTCAAGATGATGTCATTCCCACCTCCCTTAGTGGGGAGGGAGATGAGTTACCCACACATGACATTAAGTAACAAATCAAGAACAAGGGACGGCCCTTTGGGCAGTCCAAATCAGTATAGAGGCTGCCATTTGTCCACTTGAATTAGAGGTGGACCCCCAGGGAGTGATGAGAGACACTATCTCTCTTTAAGTATGTTGGTAACTTCCTGTTGAGGGAGTTCCCGATTTGAACTTGGTGCTGAGGGATCTCGGAGGAGACCTCAGGCAGCTTCTACTCTGTATTGTCACGTGGGTAAGTTAGGCTGACTTCCTTGGCCTACCTAGGCCTCTTCCAAATTCTGCCTTAAGTAGGCATTAGCCTATCTGGTTGCTGGGCCTTGTGGCTTGTAGCCTCATTTATTTAGCCTTCTAACCTTCTCTCTCCGTCCAGGCCTGCACTCTCCCTCACTCTATTTCCCTACCTTTTTCCCTCCTAACTGTAAATAAACTACCTTAAACCCAGTCCTGACTTGGGTCTAATTTAATTATGGAATCAATCTGAATTGTTGATTCCTGGTGGCCACACTTTAAATATATATCTATAAAAACCTAAAATTTCCCTCTTACAGCAGCCATACAGAACCAAAGCTCTGGGACTCTGGGAACAGTGTCTCTGGGAAACATACCACCAAAGATGATTTTCCAAAGAGCAATAGAACCTGGGGGTCTTATATGCCTTTTGGGGGAATAAAGAACAGGAGGTTTTGATTTATTCAATTTACAATGGACATGAGGAAATGTGGAGTCCAGGGCTAGATCATCAGGGAGAGACTAATGCTTTACAATGGATACAAAAAGATGATTATAGCCAGGTACTGGTCCACCTGGGAAAGGATCTCTGATACAATGGGGGAAACTTCTAAGACAAAAAGGGTGATTGAGGTTTGGGGTATTTCTGTCACTCCTGTTCAGGATACTTAATGGATGTTCGGTGGTCCATTCTTCAGTCTAAAACAAGGTCAGTCTGAGACTTCCCTTAAGGCAAGTTCCCTTGGCAGGAAGGGGCAAACCTGGGGTTTCCAAAAACACAGTTGACAAGTTTAAGTCATTCCCCAGTTGATAAATGGTTAAAAGACATAAACAGGCAGCTTTCAGATGAAGAAATCAGTCCTATAAAAATGTTCTAAATCACTAATGACCAGAAAAATGCAAATTAAAACAACTCTGGGGGTATCCCTCACATCTGTGAATATGACAGGAAAGAAAATGAAAAATTGGGATGTGGGAAAACTGAGACATCAATGAACTCTTTAGTGTAGTTGTGATCTGATCCAACCATTCTGGAACTATGATTCAAATGGCTATAAAACTTTATCTCCCCCCCCCCTTTTTTTAAACCCTTACCTTCTGTCTTGGAGTCAATACTGTGTATTGGTTCCAAGACAGAAGAGTGGTAAGGGCTAGGCAATGGGGGTCAAGTGACTTGCCCAGGGTCACCCAGCTGCCAGATTTGAACCTAGGACCACCTGTCTCTAGGGCTGCCTCTCAAACCACTCAGCTACCCAGCTGCCCCAAAATTCTATCCCTTTTGAACCAGCAATACCACTAGTAGGTCTGTTTCCCAAAGAGATTTTTTTTCTTGAAGTAAAAGGATCTATATGTACAAAAATACCAATAGCAGCTCTTTTTGTGGTGACAAAGAATTGGAAATTGCAGGGATGTTCATCCACTGGGGAACGGCTGAACAAATTATGGTATGTGATTGCTATAGAATAGTCTTGTGCTTTAAGAAATGATGATGAGAATGAGTTCAGAAAAACTTGGAAGGTGTTAACAGGGACTGATGATGCAAAATGAAGAGAGAAGAACCAGAAGAACATTGTACAAGATAACAGCCATACGGTATGATACTCAGCTGTGATGTATTCTCAGCAATGCAATGATCTACCTTAGGAGGTAAAATTCTAAATTGAGTTCCCAGAGGCAAATGAATGCTGTCTGTAAACCCCCAGATTACCAAAGGCAGCTGAGGAAGAAAGTGCTTGCTTTGGGCAGCTGGAAAGAGGGTGCAACTTGCAAAAAAATGTCCTCAGGTGTTGGGAAGAGAGTTAGCAACTCCTGGAGAGCCAAGGTCTTCCCCAACCCTGATCTAAGACAATTCCCAAGAAGGGCTCTCTCTAGAGAAGTGAGAGTTAGGAGAGAGTTTACAAACAAAGCCAGTCCGGTCCTCCCCACAGCTGCCCTCAGGCGGGATCTGGTATCCTACAGAAACCTAACTAAGAAGGCATGGTGCCAGGGATGGTCCCAGGACAAGGGCACATTTTCCTAGGGGATAGTTGGAGCTTCTTTTGTTCTTTCCAGTTGCTTGAGGTGGTTCACATTGACTGTGGAGTCAGGTCACTTCCCAGCACTTGGGCTCCCACCAGTAGGCCTTCCTAAAGCACCAGTGCAACCCGGTCATCCCCCTGGGCACCTCTTAACCTCTGAGCTCTCAAGGCTGCCTCCAGACAATATTGGGGTGTGTTGTAGAAAAGGCTGCATCCAGAATGGGAGGTGGGTTTCCTTCTCGTCTCCAGTTCCTCTGGAAAGTTCTCTAGTGGGAGACCCTTGAGGGTCCCTAAGACCGTTTTAGGGGGTCCACAAGGTCAGAACTATTTTCACAATAAAGCTATGCTGCTTTGATTTCTAAGAAATAATATATAATAAATTGATTTTCTAACAAACAAAAGCTCTTTGGGGTCCTCGGTGAATTTCAAGCGTATAAATGGGATCCACAGGCCAAAAGTGTGTGAGAACCCAGGAGGCCTACAAAGAGATGAAATCACCAGAGCTCTGGCCGGGTCAGCTCCCTCTAATTCTCACTCTGAATGGCTGAAGCTCCTGCCTGGACACTGGCTCCCACTGTCCAAGGACTCTTTAGGGGTAGCCAAGTTCTTTCCTCCCAAGAGGCAGGAAATATGAGGATGCACAACCCCACATTACAGATGGGGAAACTGAAGGGTGGAGAGGCTGACTTATTTATGCAGGAAGAGATTCAACCAGAGTTAGTTCCAGTGCTTTGCCTCTTCTAATGATTTCCTAGTTATCTGGCGGAGAGTTTGATTTGTTTGGGTTTGCCTGTTGTCTCCCCATTAGACTGGAAGCTCCTTGAGGGCAGGGGCTGTCTCTTTATCCACAGTTCTCAGCTATGGGCCCTGCATACAGCTGGCACCCAATAAATGCATATTGCCCCTCCATGGTTCACAGAAGGGCTGGTTCAAAGGCCAGGGGCGGGAAGGGGATTTGGGAGGGGTCATCCACAGCCAAGGCCAGAGAGGGTGAGCAACCTGCCAAAGGTCACACAGCAATAGGGTCAAAATTCACACCCAGAGCCTCAGCTTCCATATTCAGGCCTTTTTCTCCGTTTCAGACTTGCGTTCCCAGAAGCCCGGCAGCGCACTGCAGATAGCAAGTACTCTAAGAGCTCCTACATAAAAGCCGTGGGTCCTCCGAGAAGTCGAGCGGAAGGAGCAGAAGGGCCCCATCACAACCCGGACGGGCCCCTCTAGACACACAACTTCCGCTAAGGCCATCGCCATCTCTTTTCCACACCAGGCTTCCGCTCGCACCAACTATAAACATCCTAGGCTAGGAGGGGGCATGGCTCGTGGGGGCGGGCTGGGCTAGGCGGAGGCGCATGCGCAGTGTGGGGATTCTTGGACAGCGCTCGCTACGCAGGCGCAGCCAGACCCAGGCGCCATCTTGGTACGGACTAGTCCGCTGGCCCAACCCCCATGCCCAAGTCCGGGCTGTGCGGCGCAGGTCCTGGACGGAACCCTCCTACTTTCGGAGGCGGAGCCCGGGCTCTCGAGTCCCGCCAGGGACGTTACCTGCTGTATGACTTAGCCTGGCTTCAATTTCCCAGTGACCTTCCAGCTCCCTGCCTCGGGATCGCTAGAGCCCCTGGAGAGGTTCATGGGGGATCGGGGGATTCCTTAGACCCCATTGCGCCCATTTCGGCCGCCCCCCACCTCCCCCATTTTACAGATAGGAAAACAGAAGGCCAAGGCAGAAACAGACTCTTCCTCCAATGCTGGGCAGGAAGGGGAATGCTAATGGGTAGGAAGAGAGAGCTACAGCCTCCCAGATGTAGAGCCTCCTTTTACAGATTGGGAAACCGAGGCTCGGAGGCAACCAAAGATCACCCAGGCGGTAGTGGTTTGGTTTTTTTTCTTTTTTCTTTTTTTTTATTTTAAACCCTTAACTTCTGTGTATTGACTTATAGGTGGAAGAGAGGTAAGGGTAGGCAATGGGGGTCAAGTGACTTGCCCAGGGTCACACAGCTGGGAAGTGGCTGAGGCCATATTTGAACCCGGGACCTCCCGTCTCTAGGCCTGACTCTCACTCCACTGAGCTACCCAGCTACCCCAGTGGTTTGGTTTTAATCTGAAATGTTATTTTGGCCCAGATTTATGTCTTCCTCCCACCTTGTACTGACAAAGAAAGAAAACCCAAACCCCCATTAGTTAAAAACATGTTTGTTCCAACAAATCCAATTCCAGCCTGGACTGCTTGAATAAAAATCCTTTGGGTTGGCCCTCAGTGGGGGCTGGGGGTTTCCATAGAGAATCTGGAGCTCTTTGGGGAGAGGGTGGGGCATTGCATGGATCAAGAAGCCCCCAGACTTGTAGCCTAGAAAGATTTAATGAAGCCCAGTTTACTCAGCTTAAAGGGGAAAGCCCCAGGTTTGACCTTGTCCCACGAGAGTTCCTCCCGGAGGGAGAGGCTAACCTCACTAGTCTCAGACCGACAATAGATTTTTTTTTTTTTAACCCTTGTACTTCGGTGTATTGGCTCCAAGGCAGAAGATTGGTAAGGGTGGGCAATGGGGGTCAAGTGACTTGCCCAGGGTCACACAGCTGGGAAGTGGCTGAGGCCGGGTTTGAACCTAGGACCTCCTGTCTCTAGGCCTGACTCTCACTCCACTGAGCTACCCAGCTGCCCCTCCGACAATAGATTTTATTTGAGCTTGAGTGGGGATGCCCATTCCCATCAGGGCCAAGCCCAAGCCCAGTGACTCTTCCTGGACTCCAGAAGCCTCTCCTTCCGAGGATTGACCTCCCTTACCATATTGGCATGCTGCCTACTGCGCTATAGTCACTCAGCTTGGGCTTGGCCCTGATGGGAATGGTCGTCCCCACTCAAGCTCAAAATAAGGTCTACTATTAGCCTGAGACAAGTGAAGTTGGACTTTCCCTCAGGGAGGAACTCTTCTGTGACAATGTCAAACCTGGGGCTTTCACCTTTAAGCTGAGTAAACTGGGGTTCATTAAATCTAGGCTACAAGTTTGGGGGCTTCTAGACTCCATGTAGACACCCTCAACAGTTCAAAGTGGATTATCTACAATAATATTGCTCTAAGTGTATGTGTCGTTCTGTTCACTTCAACCCTGTCCATTGTTCCTTACAGCACAAGAGTATTCCATGACCATTCTGTGCCACCACCATTCTCCAATCCATGGGCAGCCCTTCCTCAGCTTCCAAATCTTTGCCACCAAAAAAAGATCTGCCCTAAATATTGGACTTAGGGGTCCTTTCCCCCATCTCTGGGGTATAGAATCTGTCCCAGGCCAGATTTGAATTCAGGAAGATGATTCCAAGTCCAGGGCTCTATCTTCTTTACCACCTAAGCAGCCCAGACTATTAGGTGGGAAGCCACCGAAGCGAGGAATCCCAATTCGAATCTCCTGTTGTTAACCCCATGTCATCGCTAGGATCTCACTGACCAACCCAGCCACCCCTTTTCAGGCCTATTTCTGGACAACGGCTTTGAATAACTGGCAGCTGATGTTTATGTAGAGCTTTAGATTTGGGGAGAAAATGCTTTCCATCTATTTGGTGCTGTTGGAATTTCCCCCATTTTATACAGGATAAAAAGTTGGACATGGAGGTATTCACCCTCAGGTATAAAATGGAGATCATAATAGACCTCTCTCCGAGGGCCCTGGTGGGATTCAATGAGATACTTGTAGAGTGCCTGGCAAACCTTTGAGAACTGCGGGAATGCCAGCTGGTACTGGTGTTCCAGAAGGGACTGGAATGTTGGGCTGCTGCCAGTGCCTTAAAGGACAAGCCTGATACAAGCGAAAGGGCTCTGGATTTGAATCTTGACTCTGCCCCTTGTTCCCTGTGTGAGCCAACCTCTGCCAAATCCCTTCATCACTCTGGTTCAGAGGACCATTGATCTACACCCAGAGTCCTTAACAGGGAACCTGTGGATAGGTCTCGGGAGATCTTGGACTTGGAGAGGAAGAAAATGACATCATTATTTTCACTGACCTCTGACTGAAATGTAGCATTTCTTATAATTATGAATTTTAAAGGAATTATTTTGAGGAAGGGGCCAAAGGTCTCCCCAGACTGTCAAAGATGTTTATGACACAACATTAGTTAAGAACCCCTGATTTTGAACCAAAAGGGACTTTAGAGGCATTTTTATCCAACCCCCTCATTTTATAACAGAGGAAAAAGGAAGCCACTAACAATAATGGCAGAGGTACTTAATGGACCAGAATTGGTCATTGAAGGTCTTCCGAGTTTTTTTTCTTTATAATTCTGTAGGGAGGTAGCTGTAACGATTGTGATACCCATTCTACAAATGAAGAAACTGTGGCTCAGAGGTGACTTGCCCAAAGTCAATTAGTAGTTGTTGGAGCAAAGATCCAGCATCCTACCAAGTCCTCCCTGACTCCATTATTTCCACTAAACTAAATGGTCTATTTGGAGTCAGAATAACCACTCCAAGTGCTCTGGGAGTTACATCTGGAACTTGGGTCCTGATTCTGCTGCTTACAACTGAAGAGAGAAGATACATAATAGGAAAGAGAGTGCTGGGCCTTGGAGATGAGAGAAAACTGGACCACCTAGTAGTTGTGTGATCCTGGGCAAGTCCCTTAACCTCTGTCTTCCTCAATTTCTTCATCTGTAAAATAGGGATAATAATAGCATCGACCTCACAAGGTGGTTATATGGATAGAATGAGATATTGGTAAAATGCTTGGCAAACCTTGGAAGTCCTAGAAGAATGTTAACTATTCTTACTATTATAACTCCACAAAGATGATGTTGTCGTGCAGTTGTTTCAGTTGCGTTCAACTCTTCCGAGACCCCATTTGGGGTTTTCTTGGCAAAGACATTGGAGTGGCTTCTCGTTTCCTTCTCCAGCTCATTTTACAGATGAAACAGGCAGACTTGCTCAGGGTCACCTAGCTAGGAAGAATCTGAGGCTGGATTGGAACTCAGGTCTTCTTGTCTCTGTGCCTGCCACTCTATCCACTATGCCACCTAGCTGCCCCTTAAAGATTATAATATCCCCATTTTACAGGTGCCATCTTGGCTCCAAGGGCCAGTTTGCATGGGATTCTCTTCATGTCTGTGTCAGGGACTGGGTAGAGTTGGTAAGAGAGGAAGAAGGGAGAGATCCTGGCTTTCTTTTTAGCCTCCAGCTTGGAGAAAGAAAATAGTGATTTCAACCTCTCTTCAGGTTAAGGAAAGGAGAGAAAGACTGGGGAAGAGGCTGGCATGGAAGGACCTGGAAATTTTCATCATATTTCTACCCACAGCTCCCTCTCCAAGAAACTCCCGGGAATTTCTCCTTTGGGTGAGATCTGGAGCTCTCCGACTCTGTCTCTCTTCCCCCCTCCCTTCCTCCTGCCTGGTTGAGTTGAAATATCTTTTTCCCGATGGGAGAGACCCCTCAAAATGGAGTGTCTGGCCTCTGCTACCCTACGTAGACTTGATCTGCTTTCTGCCTTGCTATCCCCTTGGATAAATGGGTTTCTTGCTATTTGCTCTGAGTGTTTATCATGGAAATGGTACTTGCAGCGAAGGCAGCCAAGCCTTGGAAATTGAGCCCTGTGGACCCTCCTTTCCCACTAAAAAATAGAAATCAGGAGATTCCCTACATGAACACTACTTAAAGGAGTAGCCAGATGCGATTCTGACCCAGGTCCCTTTATGGCTGGGCCTCTGGCCCTAATTCCTGCTTCCCTCCTGGCAGGAATGAAAGTCTCCCTTGGAGCAGAGTTGGGGGAGAAAAGTCTAGAAATGTCTCTTCTTGCCTCCCTGGGAGCCGCGTCTAGACACACTCATGTGGATATACATAACACAACATAAACATACACTTCCTCCTTATTACACAGATGAGGAAACTAAAGCTTGTGCGTGAAATTCTAGGCTCTAACAACTAGTAAATGTTGCTTATGGGGACCCAGATCTGATTCCAAATCCTATCTTAATTCATGCTTGGGGGCAGCTGGGTAGCTCAGTGGATGGAGAGTCAGGCCTAGAGATGGGAGGTCCTGGGTTCAAACCCGGCCTCAGACACTTCCCAGCTGTGTGACCCTGGGCAAGTCACTTGACCCCCATGGCCCACCCTTACCACTCTTCTGCCTTGGAGACAATACACCGAAGTACAAGCGTTAAAAAAAAAAAAAAAGACCATTAATTCATGCTTAAGGTGTTTAGCATTGCTTAAGTAGAATGGAAATCATAAATTAAAAATGAAATAGAAAAAGAAATTAAATATATGATAAGTGCAATAAAAATAATCCCATATTCAACTTTCCAAGCCTTTCCTGGAGGCAGCTAGGTGGCCCAGGGCATAAAGCTCCAAGCCAGGAGTTAGAAATTCAAATCCAGCCTTGAATACCTGTTAAATATATGACTCTGGGCCCTTCACTGCTGTCTGCCTCAGTTTCCTCATCTATAAAACGAGGTAGGTAAGGAAGTGGTGTAAGAGGGAAAATTTAGGTATTTATAGGTACATATTTAAAGTGTGGCCGCCAGGAATCAACAATTCAGGTTGATTCCGTGTCTTTGGCAAGAAAATCCCAAATAGGGGCAGCTGGGTAGCTCAGTGGATTGAGAGTCAGGCCTAGAGAAGGAAGGTCCTAGGTTCAAATCCGGCCTCAGACACTTCCCAGCTGTGTGACCCTGGGCAAGTCACTTGATCCCCATTGCCCACCCTTACCACTCTTCCACCTATGAGACAATACACCGAAGTACAAGGGTTTAAAAAAAATTAAAAAAGAAAAAAGAAAAGAAAATTCCAAATAGAGTCATGGAGAGTTGAAAACAACTGAATGGAGTAAACAACAACAACAAATTATTATCAAGGAGCTTAAGCTCTGCAGGGATGAGCCCCCTGTCTCCCAGCTGGTCATTCTTTATTGTGGTACACAGAGAGCCGGTCAACCCCCATGAGGCCTAGAGTCAACCCCCTCCCCTCCTATTTTTGAAGATCGATATCATTCAGGGCCCTGTCAGATGTCACCTCCTGGAAGGGAAGGTCTTGAATCCCTCCACTGGAGGTGGATGGACCACGCCAATTTTCTCCTTGGCCCTTATCACATTCTGCCTTGGATCACATGTATTTCTTTTTTTTTTTAACCCTTGTACTTCGGTGTATTGTCTCATAGGTGGAAGATTGGTAAGGGTGGGCCATGGGGGTCAAGTGACTTGCCCAGGGTCACCCAGCTAGGAAGTGTCTGAGGCCGGATTTGAACCCAGGACCTCCCATCTCTAGGCCTGGCTCTCCATCCACTGAGCTACCCAGCTGCTCCGATCACATGTATTTCTGCATGTGGCATTAGATGTAGCTCTTCCAGGGCCCTGATTTGTAGTAGGAGCTTCATACACATTTGTGGAATGGAGTTCAATTTCCTTAAAATGGGAAATGCAGCCAGGAAGGGCTCATTAGATGGGGAATATCAGTCAATTAAGCACTGATTCCAGGGCCATTGCAAGGGCAGTTTGACTTAGTGGAGAGAGAGCTGGCCAGGAAGAAAGAAAGCCCTGGGTCTTCCTGCCTCGGGCTGTGTGACCCCAGGTAAATCATTCAACCTCTCTGTTCTCTGGTAGCTCACTAAGGCACTGGGTTGCAGGGAAGGTTGTGACCCCCACCAGACAAAGAAGTTTCCTCACTTGGTAGTTCTGTATCCCAGTGAAAAGACAAGTCTGGAACCCATCGCTGGCCCTAAGTCGGGGTTGTGCTCGGCTCTGAGCACAGCTAGGAAATCATCCCTTCCTTCAGGAAGCATCCATTTGGAGGGCAGCTGGGTGGCTCAGTGGATGGAGAGCCAGGCCTAGAGACGGGAGGTCCTGGGTTCAAATCCAGCCTCAGACGCCTCCCAGCTGTGTGACCCTGGGCAAGTCACTTGACCCCCATGGCCCACCCTTACTGCTCTTCTGCTTTGGAGCCAATACACAGTATTGACTCCAAGATGGAAGTTAAGGGCTTAAAAAAAAGAAGAAGCATCCATTTGGAGGGCAGCTGGGTGGCTCAGTGGATGGAGAACCAGGCCTAGAAATGGAAGGTCCTGGGTTCAAATATGACCTCATATACTGCCAGCTGTGTGACCCTGGGCAAGTCACCTAACCAACCCCATTGCCTAGCCCTCGCAAACAATGTACAGTGTGGACTCCAAGATGGAAGGTAAGAAGCGCACATTCTGTCAGTCAGCTAAACAACGGCAGGGGCGATGCTCGAGCGGAGCCTCAAAGGACGATGGAGATTCTCCTTGGAAATAATGAGCAGGACGCTATTTCTCGAGCCAGGCTTCCTGGCCCCCCGCCCTCATGGCGCCTCCCATTCCAAGCTCGCTGGCCGCCTCCAGGCTGTCCACCAGGGGGCAGCAGAGCTTCGCATTCACTCCCCTGGAAGAAAGCCGGTCCTCAGGGTAGCTTTTTCCTCCTGGGCATCTCCCAGCTCTAGTCCAGCAGGAGCGGACAGGCCTGCCCCTTCTCCACCCTACACGCTGGGCTGTTCCGGGTAAGGCCAGAGGAGGTCCTGGGGCCGAAGATTCTAGAGGCCACCAGAGGCCATCCCGGGCGGCCGGCCAGAGCTGGAAGAGCTTTCAGAGGCTCTCTAGGCCAGCCCTTTCGTTTTCCAGGAGAGCCATGAAATGATGCCTGAGGAGGCGAAGCCAGGAAGAGAGCAGGGTGCGATTCAGGCCTGGATCCAGGACTCTGTCCATCACTTGCCTGCTTGCTTAGATTCTGCCTCAACCCTATAAATGGATTCCAAGAGGCTCGACTCTTGGATCAAGAGAGAATAGCTGTCCTTAGCAATTTGGTTAGATTCAGAGATGATCAACTTCCTATTGAATACTAACTGAATAGAGAGACAGAGAGGGAAGGAAGAAGGGAAGGAAGGAAAGAAGGAAAGAAAGAAAGAAAGAAAGAAAGAAAGAAAGAAAGAAAGAAAGAAAGAAAGAAAGAAAGAAAGAAAGAAAGAAAGAAAGAAAGAA